>NW_022639462.1:2786367-2790682 GCF_010583005.1 Odontomachus brunneus
AATTGAAACAGAAAATCAAAACTTCCCGCAAATGGTGCTTATTTGGAACGAAACTCGACATTTTCAATGCAGTAAAAATTAAACTTGTTGTGCAAAATTCAAAGGCTTGTAAACAATATTTGGTTGACAGATGTTGACACTTCACGATACAGCAAAAATCAGCTGTCGCCGTCAACCATTTATAGTACCTAGAGCCATCTTTTGAAAACGGACCGAACTAAGTTGTTACCAACCAATATTTACAATATTTCAGTATACATTGTATCACTCATGTTTCAGTATACAGTGTGTAAAAATTACATTCTATTTATACAAATTTTTTGTTAATAACTTTAACAAACAACGAGCTAAAACTTGTTGAAAGGTGTTTAGACCTTCATGATATATGTCATGGTGAAAGCTATGGAAGCTGGATCTTTTAAATAGGGGTTGTAGTTCCGAGGTCTCTGGTGTTTGTTTTATTAAACAGTATATTACTTTGCACTTACAGCAAATAACTATCGCACTTATTGCTAAGAAAATCGTAAAAAATTAAGAATATAGTAATCATATTGATGGATAACAACTTCTTTCCATTCTTTGTAATTTTTTTGCAAAAGCGTAGTTCGTATCAATTTTTGCAGTATATTGATTTACTGTGAAAACTTCGTTTTTTGTTTTTTGTAAGTGTTCTCAGACGTCTTTAAAACCTTATCGATCCACTGTTTCCGTTTATTGCGCGATTGCTTCTTATGAGATTCAGTAAGACATTCTTAACTTAACAAATAAATGAATAACAAAAAAAATGTGTTGGATATATTATTCAAGAAGAATTTAACTCCAAAAAAGATTAATTTCGATTGAAACAAGTACTAAAAACACCTATAATACACCTAAGCACTATATTTTTTATCTGCGCACAATCTTATATTGAATGCATTGAATTTGTAAAATATCAATACACTGTTTAAATTCTGCCAAATAGTTTCAACGATTAAGTTTCTACATTCTTGAGATTATAAATATTGGAAAAAATGTAAAAAATTGCCCTTTTTTCTCTAAAATAAAATACTTTTTAATTATTTTTAAAGTAGAACATACTGAAATAATAACGGAAGAAATAAGATAAACGTCTTAATAACTAAACAAGAAAAACACGATTAATGTAACGTTTTTATTAATAATTATTAATAATTTTTATTAATAATTATACATTATTATTAATAGTAATTAATGAAATTATAAAGAAGATTAACGTTTATATAAAATCATGGTTTGTCAGCGATCGGAAAATAATAAGAAATAAAATAATCAATAAATATCAATTATAATTTTATATAATGAGATGTATTAGATAATGCCAATTGTACTAATAATTGAAAAATAAATTTCTTAATTATTGAACAATACAGACTTAATAACTGAATGGTCATTAAGTAATATTATAAATTAGAGGATATATACATAAAGAAATACTTTTTAATAAAATTTAAAAAACTAAATTTTGCTTATTTTGTCCTTTTCTTTACTGAAATTAAACAATTTCACAGTTTTCCGTTTACATATCGTTTACATATCGTTTACATATCGTTTACACCATAAAGTGGTTACCATAAAAGATATCACAGCTTTCGGCAATTTTTTTCGATTTCGAGATTCAAAAAAATGTAAAAATAAAAGATTTTGTTTTATATAATTTTTTTTCTAGGTCTAAATGAAAAAGTGAGAAGTCGCGAATTTTTACGTTTATCCATTTGTAACATGTCTACAAAACTTTAAAAAAGAAAAAACGGCAAATATGCTATTTGAAAGCGTTAACTTTAACAGTCTAATTTAGAAATTGCTGTACGATAAATTTTAAGGAAGTAATGAGAAATTAAAATTGAATTGCCTATTTTTTCATTAACTCTCGACAATTTGGATACAAAAAATTTACAGAAATTTTTTAAAATTTTTATAAATTCGAAAAAGTTTCTTAGACTTTTTTGGCATGTAACATGCTCACAAAGTGACATAAAAATTTCCCATTTCCGCTTCGTTATTTTCTGTATGTTAATATAGCTATAATTAAAGAAAGTCAAAACTACCTATGACTTTTCGAAAATAAAGATCTCAAGATTTAAAATAATTTCTTTTTAATTTAGATTATTTTCAATGAAGTTTCAGTTATTTGAATCTTATCTAGCTTAAAAAAAAATCAGGTGATTCTCTAATTTTTGTGAGGCATGTAAAAAGCATTTTTATTATACGATTCAATCTTAATTCATCCTTATATTTATTATTTCATTCTTCTATATTCGTATTTGGTTTGCCTGAGTTTTATAATGTCTATATTAATTATTATTAATTTTATATCAGTTTTATATCAGTGTTATATCAGTGCGACATAGTGGTAGTCACTAATAGCTGGCATGAAATTAAACACGTTTAATACATAAAGTTAACTTTAGGTCTTTAAATTATTCGTAAAATATTAGCATAGCATGTGTTCATTGATTAATTTAAAATATGAATAAACAGACTTTATTTTGTAGATAAGTTCATTGTTGGGAATGACAGATTTCAATGTGGATACATTCTCGAATAAAATGGAGGAAATGCTTGCTATTATTCGACAAGTTAATGAACAATTTCGAAATCCTGATCAGACAACTTTTATATGTGTCTGCATAGCAGAATTTTTATCTCTCTACGAAACAGAACGACTTGTACAAGAATTAACAAAATATGGTATCGATACCCATAACATTATAGTAAACCAATTGTTGTTTTTAAAAGATGGAGACATTCCTTGTCGGCTTTGTCTTGCCAGACACAAAATACAAAATAAGTATTTAGACCAGGTAACTAATTTATAATTTTTAATAATGTAAGTAATATATTTGCAATGTAAGCTACAATAATGTCTTGTATAATTTGTAGTTTTATTAAATGCAGCAAAGTTGATATCTTATATTTATAAGATGAAAGAAAGAGAGAGTATCTTCTGGAATAAATTAATAAAATACTTTTCTTTTTAAGATAATGGATCTTTACGAGGACTTCCACGTTACACGGCTTCCTTTATTGGAGAGAGAAGTGCGCGGTGTTGCACAAGTTAGAGAATTTTCAGAAAATCTTATTAGACCATATAAGCCTTAGCATTTGTATAATTAATGTTTAATAATAAGTAACATAATATACTTTACACGAAATCTGAAGTTTTATGTATTTGCAATCTCATGTTGCAATTATGTTTGGAACTTAAAAAAACAGCTATATCATATATATCTTAAGTTAAGGCATTTGTTATCGCACATATTGTATTAATAAATTCAATATTACTTTTCTGCGTAATATGTACTTTTAACGTTTAATCTATATTTTATGATATATAATTTCTTTATCATACAGAATAATTCATGTAAAGTGTAACAAAATTTTGAAAATATTTGCTGTAACCCTAAAATTCTAAAAATATTTGCTGTATCAAAAAGTTGTTTATAAAAAAATTTCATGTATTCACTCTCGAATATATGAAATTTTAACTATGTAAACAAAATTTTGCTTCCGCTCCCCTTTGAAAGGGAGTGGGACGTAATTTCGTAATTTTTTAAATGTTACATATTTAGATTCTACGGAGAAAAAACAAGTAATTTTTGTTGGAACATTTCTTTGAAAAATGCTTCTATCAAAAGTTATAAATATCTAAACTTTAAAGTAGAGTGCATTCAAACTAATGTGATAAAACCATAAATCAAATAAAAGACTACAGCTTTTCTGTTTTTTTACTTTATTAAATATTCGAGCTGTTAACCGTTCATATTTAGTAGTAGTAGTAGTAGTAGTGGTGGAGCAGGTGGGCACTTTGATGCCCTTGCGTCACCTAGATCTAAAAGTTCCATTGTGACTTCCTGCTTTTTTTTTTTTTTAGGATTGCGCTAATAAGCCCAGCCTAGTATCTGACGCCAGGTTAATCAAGCTGCTAACCCTTTTTTCGTTTAGATCCTCAGGCTCCATGAACATGCAGCCCCAGGATCTATACCTTTTACATATGAGTACAGGACACCGACATAAAATGTGGGCGCTGTCCTCTCTCTCCTCACCACATAGGCGGCAGTCGCTTTGTTCCGTAAGCCCAAGTTTGTTTAGATGGCTCCTCAGTGTGATGTGTCCCGTGAGAACACCCAATTCCACCTTCAGCCTTAGTCTGTTCATGGCCAGGAGCTCGTCGGCTCTCCCCGGCGATGGTTGCTCCATTAGCCGTTTAGCTGTCCGGCAGCCCCCCACCGCTCTCCAGGAGCCAACGTACTCCCGCTCAAGCCATCATCTGATGATGTTGATTCCCGTTACAAAA
>NW_022639462.1:2790692-2791808 GCF_010583005.1 Odontomachus brunneus
TTAGATGGCTCCTCAGTGTGATGTGTCCCGTGAGAAGACCCAATCCCACCTTCAGCCTTAGTCTGTTCATGGCCAGGAGCTCGTCGGCTCTCCCCGGCGATGGTTGCTCCATTAGCCGTTTAGCTGTCCGGCAGCCCCCCACCGCTCTCCAGGAGCCAACGTACTCCCGCTCAAGCCATCATCTGATGATGTTGATTCCCGTTACAAAAGGTACTCCAACGATCTGCGTGGCTGGGTCCATTTGGGTCCCCAGCTTGGCCAACTCGTCAGCTATCTCGTTCCCGAGAAATCCCTGATGTCCTAGGATCCATACTACAGTTATCTTGTTAGATTCCCCCAGTCTAGCTAATGCCTGCATGCAGTCCCAGACTACAGCTGATTCTGTAGTGGTCTTTGCAAGGGCATGTATGGCCGCTTTGCTATTAGAGCATATGTAAAAGTGCTGGTTTGCACTATCGTTTACAGCAAGGGTTTCCGCACACTTCAGGATGGCCATCACCTCGGCTTGAAAGGCCGTGGCCAGCCCGCCCAGAGGTATGCTTTCTCTATGGTTTCTTTTCGGCCTATAGATTCCTACCCCATACCGACCATTTGCACCCGATCCGTCTGTGAACCAAAGATCCACTTTTGGATCAGCTAGTAATTTAGAATTGTTCCAGTCGTCCCTAGTTGGTATTAAAACTTTAAATTTCTTCCCCAACTGATGTTTTCTTGGAATTCTATCCTGTTTTAACATGAAGGGGTACTTCTGAGAAAGTCCCAGTCTAGTGTGTCCTAGACCAGTATCTTTCCATTCCCCCTGACATCTAAGTCTATAAGCCGTTCTCCTGGCTTGGTATTTTATCAGCTGACCGAGAGATGGGCAGCAGAGAGCTACTTCCAGTGCCTCCGTCGGGGGGGTTCTCATGGTCCCTGTCACAGCCCTCAGATAACTACCCTGTAGGCCTTTTAACAGGTTCCTGGCCCCTCTCCATTCTCGGCCACCATACTACCGCTGCATAGGTTAGTCTTGGCAGCAACACCGTCCTATACAGCCAAAGGGCAGCCCTGGGTTGAAGCCCCCAGTTTCTACCCATTACTCTTCTACAAGCCCACATGGTATAGAACTTTCTCCTC
>NW_022639462.1:2791818-2799169 GCF_010583005.1 Odontomachus brunneus
GCTGCATAGGTTAGTCTTGGCAGCAACACCGTCCTATACAGCCAAAGGGCAGCCCTGGGTTGAAGCCCCCAGTTTCTACCCATTACTCTTCTACAAGCCCACATGGTGGTATAGAACGTTCTTTTCTTCTCCTCGAGGTTTGGCAGCCAGCTCAGTTTAGCATCCAGGAACACTCCAAGATACTTCACCGAGCTTGTGTAAGTTATTTCCCTGCCCCAGAGCTTTAGTGGCTCTATGTGTTCGGGTTTGTATTTCCTGGTGAAGACCACTGCCGAGGTCTTAGATGGATTGACCGACAGTCCCTTCTTTCTGCACCAGGTTTGAACTATCCTCAAGGCTGCGTCCATCCTCTCCTTGAGGATCGATATGAAATTTCCTCTGGCAATGATGGCAACGTCATGCGCGTAGCCATATACCAGGAATCCTGCTTCTTTTAATTCAGCCAGAAGGTCATCGACCACTAGACACCACAGCAGGGGAGAGATTACGCCCCCCTGCGGGCAGCCCCCAGCCGGACTCCCCCCAACTGAATTTTCACCCAGGCTTATGGTTAGACTTCTGCCCGTTAGCATGCTTTGTATCCAGTCCACGATCGCCTCCGGGATCTTGTTTCTGTACATTGCTTCTTTGATAGACTTGTTAGAGGTGCTATCAAAAGCTCCTTCTATGTCTATAAAGACTCCTATGGCGTATCCCTTGGCTTTCAGCTGTCCCTCCACTCCGCTCACAAGGTGATGTAGGGCAGTTTCGGTCGACCTGCCCTCCCTATAAGCGTATTGAGTTGTGGTCAGTGGGCAAGAGACCAAGGGTCCTGTCTTCAGGTATCTGTCTACCAGCCTCTCCACTGTTTTCAAAATGAATGATGTAAGGCTGATCGGCCTGTAATCCTTGGCCAAAATATGACCGTTTCTGCCTGGTTTAGGGATAAAGACTACCCTCGTCTCCCTCCAGGTTTGTGGTACATATCTCAGGGCTATACTAGCCCTGAGTACTTTTGTTAGTGGACCCGTCAGCACCTCCAGCCCCCCCCCCCTCAGGAGTGCCGGGTAAATGCCGTCCGGTCCCGGTACCTTATAAGGCTCAAAGGTTTCTATTGCCCATTTGACCCGGGCTCGGTTGTACGATTCTGGCCGCGAGGGACCATTCTTTGGTCATACGAGGTTCTCTTGATTGATCCTCGTCTCTGTTGCCCCGAATCGTGACATCCTCTCTGAATCCCGGAAAGTGAGTGGACATCAAGTGTCTCAGTGTTTCCTCCATTGATTCAGTGTATCTTCCATCCGGGAGCTTAAGACATCCCAGCTGTGGTGAATTGTCTTTGCTGAGGATTTTGTTGAGTCGGGATATCTCCGGAGAACTTTCAACGTTCCCGCAGAACTCCCTCCAGCTCCTCCTCTTTGACATTGTGGTTTCTTTGCTATAGCGTCGTTGGGAGCTCCTGAAAACTGCCCAATCAGTTTCCGCTTTTGACTTTCCTGCTCTATTGAAAAGCCTTCTTGTCTCAACCCTGAGCTTAATAAGCTCATTATTCCACCATGGGACCTTGGTTGAGACTTGTTTCTGCCTTAGTGGGCAGTTGACTTCATAGGCCTCTATGATAGCGTCGCTGACAAACTGCGACTCCACTTCTAGATCCTGTTTTGTATTAAATCTGGACGGGGCTTTCTTCAGAATGGTGCCAAGGTCCTTCCTGTAGCTCGTCCAGTTTGTGCTTCTGGGGTTGCGACCCCATTTCACCTTTTCCCTGTGCTCGAGCGCAAAACGTAGCTGCCTGTGATCCGATCCCGAAGGTTTGTTTGAGACCTTCCAGTCTCTCACCAGATCAGCCATTCCCCCCGTACACAGGGTTAGGTCTATAACCTCACGTCTTCTACAGTCCATGAAGGGGGTTCCGTTCCTCTGTTTAGGATGATTAGCTTACTGTCCATTCGAATTCATGTAGGCTTTCCCCTCTCGGGTTGATGCCCGTGCTCCCCCATCCCACATGGTGAGAGTTTGCATCGCAACCCAGGAGTACCTCCAGCCCTCTCTTCTCCGCATATTTCATCAGCTCCTTGACTTCCCTTTGTGGTGGAAGGTCTTTAGCGTCATAGGGCATGTAGACCGACCCCATCAATACATCCCTGTGGGTCCCTTCGTTTAGATTAAGCCTCACGTGTACCACCGTGATGTCCTCATTACTGAACTGCGGCACAAAGATTGCATTTAGATCTTTTGTCACTATACATGTCCTTATTTTTCCCTAAGCGGTGGACGAGATAATCTTGCCACTACCGCCCAGGCCTTTTATAGCGTTGTTCAAGAGCTATGGTTCTTGCACAAGTGCTATTGCTGTCTGCATCACAGCCATGCCCCTAGCTAAAATCGCTGAGGCGCCTTGCTGTGATGCAAGTTAATCTGCACCACTGGAACTTTGAGACCTGTCATTTCTATGCAGACTCTTTCGTTCCAGCGGCTTCCTCCTCCCTTCCGCGTTTCCAGTCAACCTTACAGTTGCCCGGCCCATCCCGCAGAAGGGTTTCATTCCGCAGTCCTTTAGGGCCTTCAGAGAGGAGTCGCCGACAAGAACAGCGAAGTGGGCGCTTTCGGCGTCCCTGCTCTCACTCCCCCTAACGACAACCCATTCGCTGGCTGCCAGTCCTGCGTTTTGTCTGTCAAGGAGTTCTAACGCCTCCTTGACAGCCAAATCCGGCTCCTCTAGGTGTACTACCAGCCTGTGGCGCTTCGGAAGCTCCCCAAGCGGCAGCACACGTAGCTCATTCTCCCCTAGTTTTAACTCCGAGGATAGGCTTTTCAGCCAGTCCGCGGATTCTACATCGGCGCAACCGCAAATGATTGCCCCGTCTCTCTCCCAAACTCCGGTAAAGAGGGGAGCCCTGGTGCCTCTTGGAAGTCCCAGGATCCTTTCCCTGATCAGCTTTTTAATAATGGCTATTTCCCCGAGTTTGATCTTGTTTTCAGGGTAACCCTCAATAATGAGTGCCACCCTGACTTCCTTTAGTCGCCTGTGCAAAGGACCGTTGGTCACTAATCTTGGGCTTCTTGATTAGGCGTTTTTCTGAGGGGTTGGAGGTCGCGAGATCCGGTCTGGGGCGCTTTTGCGTCCCTGATGGACCCGTCTCCCCCCGAGCTCCTGTTACGCCTCCAGAGACAGCATCCGATTCAGAGGTCTCTTCAGCCCTCTCCCTCGCCCGCTGTCTCTTCAGCTTTCTTCTCGCAGCCCCACTCATTTTCGGGCGTGGCTCTGCGAGTTTCCTTGCCGCGGAATCGGACCGAGCATCGGTACTCGATCCCGTGTCGCTTCCTCCTTCTCTAGGTTCACTTCCTAAAGAAGCCACCCCCTGGAGAAGGTCATCTATTTTTTTGCTTTTGTTTGTACTTGTGTCCATACTTGTTCCCACGAGTACCGCGGTCGCGCGATCTCACCCGGGCAGAGCCGCAGAGCGGGGCTCGGCAGCGTACTCCCGAAGGTCACCCGGTATCCGGGAGGCACCGTTCATGACACAGCTCCCCTTGTGCCACGCAGCCCTCAGCACGGTTGCTAACACCTTGGCTTGGCGGGTTCCTCTTAGATGACTGCGGCCGGGAAACATCCCTGAGCGGATGCTCCGACCGCAGCCACAGCCCCACCACCAACGACAAGGTGGGAACTTGTGCGGGGGGGGGGTTCATATTTAAATACTTATTAATTTTTTCCACAAAATTTTGTCTAACTCTAACATTTCTAGAGTCACGCTAGCGCAAGCTTCACGTATTCTTTATTTTAAATCTTTCATCGTAGGTAGTTGATACATGATTTTCTCTTTGATATATATTTGATATATATAAAAAGTAGTCTAAAGATATAAGATCAGGTAAACAGTCATGTAAGGGAAGTCCTGTTCAATGGCCTCTTGGATCAGTTTATCTGATCTTACACTTTTGGACTATTTTTTATGAGGATATATAAAAAGAAAGTCATGTTTCAATCACCTATGACAAAGAAAAACTTAAAATAGAGAATATGTGAAGTTTGCGCTAGCGTAACCCTAGAAATTTGTTTAGAGTTAGACAAAACTTTATAGAAGGGATTAATAAATATTTAAATGTGAATTTTGAAACAATTCAAATATTTAATAAATTAAAAAAATTATCAATATTTATAACTTTTGATATAAGTATTAAAAAAAATGTTTCAGATGAAGTTTATTTGTTTTTACCCGTAGAATCTGAATATGTAACATTTTATAGAAGATTCCATTTGCAATTACGAATACCTCCCCTCTCTCTTCAAAGAGGAGCAAAGACAAGTTTTTATTTATATAGTTAGCAAGACCTTTTAAATACATAAAATTTTCTCATAAAGAATTTTTTTATATGACAAATATTTTTAGAACTTTGTATTGTCACACTTTACGAGGGTAATCCTGTATATTTTAGTCTAAAAGGTATGAAAAAAAAATTACATATATATATATATATATAAAGAATATATAATAATTTAGAGCAGAGCTCGGAATTAGTTGCCCATTTCGGCCGATTTTCGGAAGCTACGCCTTCTATCTTCCCCTTGCCGCGAGCGGGCCACGCAAGTGACGGTTGCGGCTCCAGGCTTGAAGCTGCGACTGGCTGCGACCGTCACTTGACCGTTGCGTGATCCGCTCGCGGCAGGGGGAAGATAAAAACTCCCGAAAATCAGCCGAAATGGGCAACTAATTCCGAGCTTAGATGATTTAGGGTAAAACGCTTGTATGCAGTTAGAACATATCAAACTGAAAAGTCATGTATTATTTTACAAATTTTACAATAATTAAAGAATTATTAAAGAATTAAACAATATTAAGGAATAAATATACAGGAAGCTGAAAGATGGATAGCAAGTCTAATGGAAGATAGTCTGCAGTTTGTAAGGAACATGTCTTACTTCTTAGGATCTATTAACAATGATGAGTTTTAATTTTTTTTTCAGCGTGTATCTATGTCACAAGCTGCACACTGCATTAGGGATTTTTTACGCAAATTGCCGTAATCATAAGCGTAAGGTGAAATCTTAATCTGAGAAACTAATCAGGACATTGTTTTAGGTTTAATTTATCTAAAAGTAGAATCATTCTAATCAGAATTTGGCCACAACGCACGGTTTTGTCAAAATCTTGCGAGAAAAAGAGACATTTTCAATCTCTCTCTCTTTGTCTATCTTTTCTTAACCTAATTTAACCTATTGCCATAGACATACTATGATTAGATATTGTGTGGGATTTGACAAAACATAGCGGACGTCAAAAATTATTCCCTTATGGCCATAGATGTCTATACTAAACTCACAGATGTCTATACTAAATTAGATTGCTAACAGTCTATTTAAAAGCATACAACGGCTTGCTCTGATAGAGTTTCTGGTGCACGCGAGAAAATGGCCACTACCGCCACATATTTTCACTACGTTTAGTCATAAAATTCTTTTGTTGAAAATGAGCAGAGCAAATAACGTCCAATACCATCTATTTTTTTGTTACGACATTTTTTGATGCAATAAGATGCTGGCATTTTTGGTTTTACAACAGTAATTTAACGGCCATGCTGATTCACATTGTACGTTATAAGTACTCACAAGTGACACGTCATACACACAGGACAGTCGCCATTTTCTCGCATGCAACCGGAAACCTTACGCGATACACGTTCGAAGCCCTTGTTAGTAATCTAGTTTAGTATAGACATCTGTGGCAAAAGCAGAGTCAGGCAAAGTCGATTTGTGTCACCAACACATTGCGACGCAAATGAAATGGAAAAAACAAATTGCACTAGGAGTCGACTTGTGTTGACTTGTGTCACTAAATAGAAAGCACCCAATATGGCCGCTGTTAAGTTGTCAAGTGCTATATGCATATAATTTAATGCAGAATTAAAAGAATAAAACCGCGCAGATAGCTACCTGTCTATGAAGTTGCTGTCAAGTTATTGAGAACCGTTGAAGCAACTGTTTTCGAAAAAATAGGGACAAGGTGCTTCTACATTTGTTGAATTGTACTCACGTGTATTCTTCATGAGTCGACAGCAAGTTGACAACAATATAACGACAACAATTGCTTAAATATGAATGATGTGCATATGATGGCATTTTGTCATCACACTTCAAACTTTCGTGAATCCTCCCCTCGATAGTTTTACGATTATCTACGATATCCCCAACGATATTCTTATGATTTACGTTTATATAATTATCCTTATAGTGTTCACGTTATATTAGTACGTTATAATATACCTAGTAAACACCAAATAGTCATAACATATATAAGATTGCCTAATAAAAAATTATTTTTTAAATTCGTGCACAGTATTTGTTATTGACAAATTGTTGTAAATATATGAAAATTACTTATCATTCACACTTCTCGGCAAAAATATGAAATTTAAAAACTTCAAGGATTGAAAGCAAATACAAAGCAAATCGATGAAAAATCCATTTCCGTTGTTGTCACGTTGCCATCAAAATGCTATTGACGCAAAGACAAGTCATCAGTTCTTGTCATGTTGCCATCATGTTGTTTGCAGCCTTTCGTACTATTGTTGCTGGTTGTTTGTTTTTAAAATTTCATCAACTGATTACATATATTACTACTCATGTTGCTGAATTTGGTAGCATATCACTTACGACGATGGTGTTACGCCCTGGAGGGTTGCGGCCACGCTGCCGTGAAGAATAGCGCTCGAACCCTAGCACAGGATCAGATCGCAATTTTTCGAGCTAAACGAATCGCGTGATTCTACCCGGGGATCCGTGCGATTAAGGGTAATCGCGATGGATTTCGCGCAAGACGCGTAGTATAACCACCGTAGTGTAACCTTACGGTGGGTCGGACAGTCGCAGGCTTTAATCGTAGTTTCGCGCGTATAGAAATAATGTAGATAACGACTTACCAGTGGTCGTCCACCGTGCGGTTGCTCTCTGTACCCCTGGATGGCGCTCTCGTGGCTTACATGGATCGGCACCTCCTGGACCTCTAGGTGCTGCCGACTCTGGGGAACCTCGTTCTGGATCGCGCGGTGGCGAATTCGAATATTCGAATCACTTGTAATTGACCGATGGGCACTAGGGAGGAACACCGCACATCGCGGTTTCGCTTAGGCGTAAGAGGAAATGTGCCATGTAAGGATGTTTGAATGGGAGGGAGAAGAAATAGAATTACTACAGATTATATATACAGGGTGTTCAAAAAGTCCCGGACCGGTGAAATATCTCGAAAACTAAGCATTTTAGAAAAAAATGTTTCAGATAAAAGTTGTGGCGTTTAAAAAGATGTATTTACTGATCACATCAGTTTGACCTTGGGTTGCGTAGCGAAGGTCAGGTCAAGGTCACATTAATTTT
>NW_022639462.1:2803532-2803745 GCF_010583005.1 Odontomachus brunneus
TGATACTGTAACAGCCAATCACGCGCAATTTTGGTTTCGTCGATTCCGTTCCGGTAATTTTGATGTCAAAGATGCACCACGCTCTGGAAAGCCAATTATCGAAAATGTCGATAAAATTGTAACGATGCATATCGTTACGTCACGAAACAAGGAAACGCAGAACACCGCGAACCGAAAGCGCAAGAGGACAGCGCGTCCTCCAAAACAGTAAAC
>NW_022639462.1:2803935-2804098 GCF_010583005.1 Odontomachus brunneus
CTCCGCTCCTGGCAGATTACTGTTCGTCGATTGGCGACTGTAGTCACTCGGCCGTCGTTACACGGATACGTGTGATCGACACTCGACTTTACTCCGCTCCTGGCAGATTATTGTTCGTCGATTGGCGACTGTAGTCACTCCGCCGTCGTTGCACGGATACGTG
>NW_022639462.1:2804113-2804529 GCF_010583005.1 Odontomachus brunneus
CAGATTACTGTTCGTCGCGTAGCGACTGTAATCATTCCGCCGTCGGCTCACGGATTCGTGAGGCCGACACAGATAAGTTTCACCGTACCGCTGGCCGCATCCGAAATTGCGTCCGAACGAGCTGAGCTCGTTGAATCATAGAGGAAACTCCGAGAGCTAAGGTCCCGTGTACGAGGACCGACGGCCACACCGCATACACCGAACCGATTCAAATCTCCGCGATAGGAGATCGAAGGGAGCACCGCTAAGGCGATATCCCGCGTGCAGTTACGCTGCAATCTCAACGCCCGCGAACATTATATGATTCCGAAACGCCGCTAAACATCGCTGGGAAAAGTGTCCACCGCACTTAAGAAACACGACGCCGAAAGAAACGTCAACAGCATAGATTCGCGAAGACGCGGCACTGACGTCGT
>NW_022639462.1:2804539-2810872 GCF_010583005.1 Odontomachus brunneus
TAAGAGACACGACGCCGAAAGAAACGTCAACAGCATAGACTCGCGAAGACGCGACACTGACGTCGTCCGCGCCCCGCGCACCGCGCGTCACATCACCAAATCGGCGTCTAAACAAACCTCTGTCAGGCGATACAAACAACCACAACCAAAGGCGTCGACACGTATTGTTCGATATATATTGTCATTATCATCAGCTTAGTATTTTAAATATATTCTTCATTATTATTTTCTTAAAACACTGTCTTTCAATTCTTCCGCCTATCACGAACCCGATCCGACAAGCGATTCAAAACCGCCACGAATCGCGGTTACAAAATAATGGAAATCGTCGAGTCCGACCGTCATGTAAGCACTGTTTCGATTACCCAGGAGCTAAACATTGCACAAAAAACCGTTTGGAACCACTTGAATAAGGCTGGGTACAAAAAGAAGCTCGATGTATGGGTGCCACACGAGTTAACGCAAAAAAACCTCATGGACCGAATTTCCATCTGCGAATCGCTGCTGAATCGCAATCCAAATCGACCCATTTCTGCAGCGGATGATGACTAGTGATGAAAAGTGGGTTACTTACGACAACGTCAAGCGGAAACGGTCGTAGTCGAAACGCGGTGAGCCGGCACAAACGGTGGCCAAGCCAGGATTGACGGTCAGGAAGGCTTTGCTGTGTGTTTGGTAGGATTGGCAGGGAATCATCCACTATGAGCTGCTCCCCTCTTAATTCGGACCTATATTGTCAACAATTGGACCGTCTGAAGGAATCAATCGCCCAGAAGCGGCCAGCTTTGGCCAATAGGAGGGGAATTGTGTTCCATCAGGACAACGCCTGGCCACACACATCGATAGTGACTCGCTAGAAGCTCCGGGAGCTTGGTTGGGAGGATCTTATGCATCCACCTTATAGTCCGGACCTGGCACCAAGTGATTATCACCTGTTCCTGTCTATGGCGAATGATTTTGTTGATGAAAAATTCGCCTCAAGCGAATTGAAGCTTGTAAAAATCGACTGTCCCAGTTTTTTGCCAATAGAGACAAAGGTTTCTATGAGAGAGGCATAATGTAATTACCTTCAAAATGGCAACAAGTTGTGGCGATCCGTAAAATCGTCACGACGTTAGAAACAGTATTTATAATATTAACAAAGAAACGCCGAACAGCCGCGCGCGGGATAACCGCAAGGTCAACAATCAGCCTCACTGTTTGTTATAATTTAGTATAAAAAGCCGTTACAAAACGATATCGAGAGAGATTTTGATCAGAAAGCTCCTCTCAGGCGCACAACCGACCAGAACTCGAAATTCCTAGAGATCCTAGACCTTCCGTCAACCGAAGTGGATACGCGACGTCGACATCCTTTCTCCGATACCGCTCTGCCGACCGAAGTGAATACGCGACGTCGACGTCCTTTCCTCCTCACGCCACGCCGCTAACACCTACGATCGCAAACGCATACCGGGCGTAAGATACCGGTGACAACGTGCGCCTTTAAACCAGCCAGGTTAAAACCAGGGTAAATAAAGCTTAAAGCCGACAAGGCAACGACGAACAATAGCATATCAGGAAACATTCCCGACCGCGTCCCGCCGGACACTCGCGCGCCTCGACGCTCGCAGCTGATCGCGAGACGACAACATCGGCTCCCGACGAGAGCAAGAACGCGACCACGCGCCAACGGCGTAACGTCGCATGTAAATAATTGTACATAGCTTCGAAATTAGAATATAGTTCCACATTATTATAACCTACACCATTGCTTTTCATTTCGCAAACGAAACCCGGACCACACCGACTAAGACTATCCCGCACGTTACAAATTGGCGCCCGAACAGATAGAAAAAAAAATGATGAAGCAGTGGATCTATACACTGGCAAAGGACCAGATAATTCAAAAAATGGCAGAACTAGGACTGCCCACGGAAGGTACACTAGACGAATTAAGAAACAGACTAAGTAAATATGTCTCCGATCCCGCAACGGTTCACGAATAGAACGGAAAACGAAGGGACGAGCCAAGTGACAGAAGTATTATATAGAAACGACCCGGCGACGGTCGCAAAAACAATTAATCAAATGCGTAAATGGGGATGTCAATTCGACGGAAAAGATCCAATTTCTTTCCTGGAGCGAATTGAAGAATTGCAAAGTAGTTCCGAATATACCGACGAACAAATGCTGCAGGGCTTACCGGAATTACTGCGCGGAAGTACCTTGCATTGGTACAGGAACAACAAGAAGGCATGGAAAGAGTGGAATGATTTCACGAATGCATTTCGGGAACATTATTTTCCATATAGATACAAGAACTAATTAAAAATAGAAGTACAGAAACGACTGCAGCAAGCAAACGAACCGTTTAGGCATTACACCGCAGAACTGGCGACGCTCATGAGAAGAGCAGGTGGATTTTCAAGAAGAGTTCAGATAGAGCAAACATACGAAAACATGTCGCCAGACTTAAAGCTGCACATCAGGCGGGAGAACATACACACATTAGGAGAACTAGGGGCCCAAGCAGCAGAGATAGAGAATATTGAGCGTCAGAGGAAAAGTATGCGCACAAATGCACGCACATCACCGCAAACGGCAACAACGGCAGCAATATACAATGCCGCGGATTGCTGCTGGCGCTGCAAACAAAGGGGGCATACAAGACGATTCTGCAGACAACCGTTAAAGAAATTTTGCTCCCAATGCGGAAGAGATGGAGTTTTAACAAAAGACTGCCATCCACGACCGGGAAACGCCGCACGGACCGAGGAGCAATAGGGCGACCCTCGGTCCCAAGGACACCGCACATAAAATACACACCGCGCCCGCACATAAGGATCAAGATATACAAGACACCGCTTAACGCATTAATTGACTCCGGATCTGAGATCTCATGTATAAGCCAGAGAACCGCGATGTTAGCAAACAAGTGGCAACATCCGACACAGAAAAGAGACAAATCAATATGCCTGGCGAATGGCACAAGTATAAAAATTCAAGGAAAGGTAAAGATACCGGTAACGATAGATGACAGACGATATTGGCACACGGTTGACGTTATACCAAACCTTGAAAGCCCCATGCTCATCGGAGTAGACTTATGGGCAAAACTCCGAATAACATTACCGCCACCGAAGGAAATACGGCAAAAAGGCCGGAGGAAAACATGCATAATATCAGAGAGTATGCAACCGCGTACAAACAAGGTGATACAACAATTGGAACGATTTCTACAGAACGAATTCAAGAAATTCGAAAAAATCCACGGCTCGACAAAATTAATACAACATAAAATCAGGGTGAAACCAGGAACAGAACCAATTAAACAACGATACAGGCCGAGGAACCCAGCAATGCAGAGTATAATCGATAGAGAAGTTAACGAAATGGAAGAGGCAGGAATAATCGAACCATCGCAGAGTCCATGGAGCTCACCGATTGTTTTAGTAAAAAAGAAGGATGGAAAGCATCGATTCTGCATCGATTTTAGAAAGGTTAACGAAGTAACCGAGACGGACGCATACCCCTTATCGCAAATAACGGCAACGTTGGATAAACTTAGGGGAGCAAAATATCTTACAATACTCGACCTGAAAAACGACTACTGGCAGATACCGCTAACACCAGACAGCCGCGCAATCACCGCTTTTACAGTACCGGGCAGAGGACTAAAACAATTTAAGGTAATGCCATTTGGACTACACGCCGCACCAGCTACCTTTCAAAGGTTATTAGACAATTATAGGACCAGAACTAGAAACCAATGTGCAAGTATATCTGGACGATATAATTATCGCTACCAGAACCTTCGAGAAACACTTGACAGTACTAAGGAAGATATTCGAACAACTAAGAAAGGCGAATCTCCGGCTAAATATAGAAAAATGCCATTTTTGTCGACCCAGTCTAAAATACTTGGGGCACATAGTCGACAAGCACGGCATAAGAACAGATCCTGAAAAAACGAACGCAGTAGCCAAATGGCCAACGCTGACAACCGTCCGCCAAATATGCCAATTCCTTGACATGGCATCGTGGTACCGACGCTTCATTGCAGGATTTTCAAAAATAGCGGTATCACTAACAAATCTAACACGAAAACAAGAAAAATGGAAATGGGGAGACGAAGAAGAGAAAGCATTTCAGATACTAAAGCAAACATTAATTACCGCACCAATATTAGCCTGCCTGGACTTTAACCAAGAATTTACCCTACAAACAGACACCAGCACGCACGGACTAGGAGCGTTACTCACGCAGGTACTCGAGAGAGGAAAGCGCGTGATAGCATACGCAAGTCGGACGCTCAATAATGCCGAAAAAAATTACAGCACAACAGAACTAGAGTGCCTGGCAGTAGTATGGGAAATCAGGAAAATGCGCTGTTATATAGAAGGATACAAGTTCACCGTACTAACCGACCACCAATCACTACGATGGCTAGAAAAACTAGAATCACCATCAGAACGATTAGGCAGGTGGAAGTTCGAATTACAACAGTTGTGACCGTTTCTCCGTTAGTTAGACGCGAGAACACGATAAAAACTTCGTCTCCGCCGTTGCGGGGACGGCCGAGCTTGCCGGCAGCTCTCAAAAATTATCTCTCGGTAGAGTGGCGGGGTTCTTGTGTCGACGCGCGACCTTCCTTCGCGCGACACGAAAGGAACAGGCGACAGAGTCGGAGGAATTACGAATGCGTACACGTATCGTTTAACATTACTTTATATTTACAAAAAAAACAACAAAGAAAGATACTACAACGATATGCGGGCTCCGAGTCGCGTAATCGTGAAATCATTCGGCAGCCGGATCCGTCGTCGAGGATCCTTCTGCTTCGAGGAGTTCAAACGGCACGAGGCTCGCGAAATTCTCTCGTTACGCTACTTATTGCCGTGGGCGCCAGCCGGGTGCATCCCGGCCCTAATTGTCTCGTCGCGAACCGCGTATTTATCGCCACTCTCGGGAACCCGCACTTTCTAACAATGATCTCGAGTCATTACAATATCTACGCTCTCGCTCGCCGTACTGTGCGGTCGCAAACGCGGTGAAGCGGCAGAAGGCAGCGCGGTAAGGGCGGCTATTCTCTCGCGAGGTCAAACGGGTCGTCGCGGGCGGTGACGAACCCTTCCGGCAGCCGTCGGGAAGCGACGGCAACCATTCCGATCTTTCCACGCTAAGGCTGAACGACAGGTGTAAGACAGCTCACCAAAAATCCCTGTTGGGCTCGCCCCTCGTTCCTCGTCCTAGCTCTCGCTTGTCGGTTCGTTCGCTCGCTTGCGGTCTCGTTCGCTCGCTTGTTGTTCGTCGCTCGCTCGCCCGTAATTTTTCCCAGCGTACGCGTCGCTCGCTAGCCGCACAGTGCCGATTTTTCCCGCGAGCGCGAGGCTCCTTAACTCGCGGTATCAGCCGCCGATCGCCGCTAGGTCTCATTGGTCCTGCGGGAACGTACGGCTCTAGCCCGGGCGCCTTACAGGGCCCGCGCGACACCGCCGAATTCTCCGATTCTGTGTCGACGGCATCCTGCGTTTGACGGCAGCTTTAACTGGCGTGGGCGCTCAGGTGGCTGCCAGAAGCTTGAGGTATCCCAGGGCGTCCCCCGGGATCCGGTCCTTAACGTCGGCCCTTCCTGGCGCCCCGCTGCAATCTAGTCGGGGCCCCCTCGCTTGTGATAGCGAGGGGTGGATCTTGCCCCGCTCGGCTTGTCGTCCTCTGCAGGTCCGCCGTCGCCTCGCTCCGATCGTCGCACCTCGCCGTTAGTGTCGCAGCCCAAGCACACAATTAACAAACAAAAATAACAAAAAAAGAATTAAAATAACGCGATCTCGCACGCAAAAGCGTGCGAGACCAATTCTTCGCAGCCGCCCTTCCCGCGGAAGAAGGGGGCGCGAGCACAGCTCTCCTCGTCTCCCGCTATTACCGGTGACGGCGAAATCGCCACGTCACACAGTATACGTTCGACATACGCTACCGAAAAGGAAGCATGAATAGAGTAGCCGACGCACTATCCCGACAACCGGTAATCGCCGCATTACAAGCTAACACGGAGTGCCAATGCTACAAACAAAAGAAAAAACAAGTTGCAGAGCAACCTCATCCATTACCAGACTACCAGATAAGGGACGGCAACTTGTATAGACATATCCCCCACAGTCTCGACTTCAAAGAAGAATCAGGATCAATGGAAACGATGCATACCTCGCGAGCAACGTCCGGAGATACTACGGATATATCACGACGACCCATCACCTCGGGATCGCGAAAACAATATGCCGAGTAGCTCGGCTATACTATTTGCCAGGGATGTTTAGAGACATCAGCCAATATGTAAAAAAATGCAAAAATTGT
>NW_022639462.1:2810882-2816613 GCF_010583005.1 Odontomachus brunneus
TCAATGGAAACGATGCATACCTCGCGAGCAACGTCCGGAGATACTACGGATATATCACGACGACCCATCACCTCGGGATCGCGAAAACAATATGCCGAGTAGCTCGGCTATACTATTTGCCAGGGATGTTTAGAGACATCAGCCAATATGTAAAAAAATGCAAAAATTGTATGGCCCACAAGGCATCACAAATGCAACCACCAGGAAAGCTGCACGCCACGGTTGTACAAAGACCATGGGAACAGGTCTCGCTAGACCTGATAGGACCGCTACCAAGGTCGAAAAAGGGATACACGTGGATCCTCACGATGCAGGACCGATTCTCAAAATGGATCGAGATAAAGCCTCTACGTCAAGCAACAGCTAGCTCAGTGGCACAAGGCTTTCTAGAAGAGGTTGTCTACCGACACGAATGCCCGGATGTTATAATATCGGACAATGGGACGCAATTCAAATCGGGGAACATAAAGAAAATAACCAAGGAACTAGGAATATAGCACCGGTGGACACCGGTATGGACTCCCCAATGCAACTCCGTAGAAAGAGCAAATCGTACGATAAAAACAATGATCTCCCAATACGTAGAAAGAGACCATAGAAGCTGGGATGAAAATTTAAGCCAAATAAAGTTTGCTTTTAATACAGCGCAAAACGAAGGCACAGGATATACGCCGGCGTTCTTGAACAACGGTAGAGAACTCGCTGGACCATGCGAATTAGAACGCAAACAAAGCCCAGGTACGACAGCAACAAAGCTCGACGAACAATTGAAGGACGCGTATGAACTAGTAAAAATTCATATGGCACGTGCGTTCCAAAAACGAGAAATTCTACAACTTAAAGATAAGGGCTTGGAAACCGCATATCGGAGATGTCGTATGGAAACGGACGCATACACTGTCCAACAAAGAGAAAGCTATCAATTCAAAATTAGCACCGAAATATATGGGACCGCTAACGGTAAAACGAATCATCTCACCAGTAATAGTAGATCTAATCGACGAAAACAAAAAGTGGCACAAACATATACATATATATGATCTAAAACTAAACAACAATGATTAGACAACAAACAAAATTATTCCCCCCCCCCCAACCGAACAATCAAAGAGATCGGAGGAGGGAATTAGGATATTAAAAGAGCAAGCCAAGCTTAGTAAGGACACTACATCGAGAGCAAGCGATCCAGCAGGACCACATACAATATGAAATTTAACGAGGAGTTGAAAAGATGGCTCGAAAACTGGGAACCGCCAAGGGAAACGCTACTCGAGCAGCGGGAACACTATCCAAGTCGGCTATGGCCCGACACGATAAGGACAGATACAACATAATCAAAACAAACATATAAACAAGGCATCAAGCAAGCACCGAAACACCGCACCAAAGAACAGGGAACAAAAGGTATAAAAGACATAACCACAGCGCGAAACTACAGTCGTCAGTAAACAATGGCCATAGACAAAACCATCGACGAACTACTAACGACATGAAACGAGGCAGAGGCTCAGGCCCTATGGGACACGCTAATCAAAATCGAAGACGTAAACTGGAACACAGAGGAACAAGGCCGAGCGGCAATGAGAAAGCTCCCACCAGGGAAAAGACCACCAATAGACATAACAACCGGAAAACCAAGGCGAAGACCAGCAATCCCCTGCCTAAAACCGCCATCGTCAGCCAGAATCGCACATAGAAAACGCCAAGAATTGATGGGCAAACAAATACCACCATCACCACTAAAAAAAAACCGACCGCACGTCAGACCGGCGACATGGAGCGGACACACTGACGACAAACCAGCGACAACGGCCACCAGCCAGACATCGAACCGGGCCTCCATCACCCCGCACACCAACAACAGGGGCGAGCCTTCATCCGCCGGAAGCAGAGCGAAACCAACGGTGAGAATAATATCAAACGAACCATGTCCGACAAAAATACGGGTAGTATCACCAATAGAAGAATCTCGGCGCACAACAGACAAATCGCCAATCCGCGTACAAATCACCAACGGGCGTACCGTCGACGTACCACATTATGCGGCTCATATATCGCACAAATACCGGCGGTATGTCGACGGAGAACTGTGGCGATTTAAGTTTTCGAAAACCGGCGAATTGATATGCACATACAGAGTAAAATAGAACGGAGTTGGCAAAACATAGTACGTAAGAATAGAATTAAGATTAGGATATAGGTATAAATCGAAAATTTAATTAAATAACATGGTGGAGGATAGACAATAAGCATAGAATAAAGAGTTAAGTTAGAATTAAGTTGCGTAGAATATAGAGAGTGCCCGGGACAGGCACTACAAAGGGGGGGGGGAGGTGATGTGACGATCCGAAAAATCGTCACGACGTTAGAAACAGTATTTATAATATTAACAAAGAAACGCCGAACAACCGCGCGTGGGATAACCGCAAGGTCAACAAACAGCCTCATTGTTTGTTATAATTTAGTATAAAAGGCCGTTACAAAACGATATCGAGAGAGATTTTGATCAGAAAGCTCCTCTCAGGCGCACGACCGACCAGAACTCGAAATTCCTAGAGATCCTAGACATTTCGTCGACCGAAGTGGATACGCGACGTCGACATTCTTTTCCCGATACCGCTCTGCCGACCGAAGTGGATACGCGACGTCAGCTTCCTATCCATACACCGCTCCGTCGACCGAAGTGGATACGCGACGTCGACATCCTTTTTCCGATACCGCTCTGCCGACCGAAGTGGATACGCAACGTCGGTTTCCTGTCCATACACCGCTCCGTCGACCGAAGTGGATACGCGACGTCGACGTCCTTTCCTCGTCACGCCACGCCGCTAACACCTACGATCGCGAACGCATACCGGGCGTAAGATACCGGTGACGACGAGCGTCTTTAAACCAACCAGGTTAAAATCAGGGTAAATAAACAGCTTAAAGCCAACAAGGCAACGAACGCCAAACGACGAACAATAGCATATCAGGAAACATTCCCGACTGCGTCCCGCCGGACGCTTGCAGCTGATCGCGAGACGACAACATCGGCTCCCGACGAGAGCAAAAACGCGACCACGCGCCAACGGCGTAACGTGACATGTAAATAATTGTACATAGCTTCGAAATTAGAATATAGTTCCACATTATTATAACCTACATCATTGCTTTTTATTTCCCAAACGAAACTCGGACCACACCGACTAAGACTATCCCGCACGTAACGCAAGGTCGTTACAAAGTTATCGAACAAAACAGTGCATATTTGAGCTAAATCGGATCATTTTAACTATGCTAAATAAATTTTTCAATTTCATGCAAAAATAATGGATTTCTTTTTACTACACCTTATATATATACAGGGTGTCCTAAAATCACCGGAATTGCTCTTAATGGTAGATTCCTTACAATATTCTAAGAAGAAAATTCTAATACAAAAATGTTGAGGCTATAATAGCTTTTAAACGGGAAGCGATTACATTTAACGAATGGCAGGGCTGAGATTTCGCGCGCTCAGGTACGGAAAAATGACAAATGCAAAAAATGCTCCTATTAATGGGGCGCTCTTTTTATGATATTATTGTCATATAAATTTGCAATATGTTTTCGCTTTTCTATGTATTGCATATTAATACATTTTTTTCACAAATAAAAGATGTAAAAACTAAAGGCATATCAAAAGTAATTCAAGTAAAAATTTGCATATTTCAACTTGAGCTGTCAAAGTCATCGATTAACATTACCATGAAAGTGTCTATGCTACGCTGTGCGAAACAAATTGTAATAGAATTAATTGCTGTTTATTTTGTATTTTAGAACATTTTGGAATGTTCGTAACGAAATACAAATTGCAATGGTTTTAGTAAAAATCAATTTAAACAATAATTATAATTCAAACGTATTTAATAAACCTTAATTTAACACACTTTGAAAAATTAACACTTAACATATTTAATGAATTTTAATAACAACAAAACAGTTTAACAGATTAAATAACAAATTAAAATATTTTTTATAATAAATGTTCAAAATGCCCCCATCGCATTCAATACACAATTGTGCGCGTCGCAGTAGACTGCTTGTTGTGTTTCTAATCATGTTTGGTGTCGTTGTGGCGAATGTTTCAACAATTTTGTCTCGTAATTCCTTGCGAGTATTAATTGGTTCCTTGTACACATATTCTTTAATATAACCTCATAAAAAATAGTCCAGTGGCGTCAGATCGGGTGAGCGTGCTGGCCAACTTATAGGACCATCGCGTCCTAGCCGGGTGGGACCCGATTGACCACGATACGATTGGACACAGATTGTAATGATTGGTTCGACCTAGTAATTTACTAGATAATTCTTTTTATCGGTTGGTTGTGTCCAATCGTACCGTGGTCAATTGAGACGCTCCCGTCCTAGCCATCTACCCGGAAATTTTTCACTCAAAGATTGGCGTACACATCTCGCATTATGTGGTGGTGCACCATCTTGAAAAACAAACCGTTGTCGAATATTTAGTGGAATATTTTCCAATAATTCTGGCAAATTATTATTTATAAAATTTTGATAAATATTGCCATCAACATTTATAGAAAAGTATCACTGGCTGTGATAAATTGGCCAGTAATAAATAGTAATTTTATTACTCGTACGAGTAATAAAATTATTGAAGACAGTAATTATCACTGATTAAATTATTAGTTATCAGTAGTACATTTCTATAAGGGAAGTCTTTATGAGCATTTCAAACGGTCCAATCTGTAATTTAATATGTTATAGATATTACATAGATATACCCTTTATAGAAATATCATACTAAGAAATACTGACAAATTATTAGTGATTAAATATTACCAGTAATTTAGTAATTTTTTGGTCAGTACTTAATTTCTGGTGAATACTGATAATAAAATCACTGTTAAATATTGATAGTAATCAAATACTATGAGAATTACGTATATTACGTAATAATACGTAATTATTATGCGAAGGTGAAAAATGAGAAAATCATAATGTTTACAAAAATATACTTATTTAATATACTTATTATTTCTAATTTTCTCATATCTCATAAACTACTAGATATCGAAGGTTGTCAACACATTCCAAACTTTCGTGAATCCTCGTGCGATAATTTCGATCCCAAGCGGTATACCAGCAGTCACCAATCCATGTCCTGACTCCGTTAAGGTGTTGCTTAACCTGACGATCGAGCGGCACACGGCGATTCCCAATGACTCCAACGATATTCTTACGATTAATGCATATATAATGTATCCTTATAGTGTTTACAGTATATTATAACATACCTAGCAAACACCAAATAATAGTTACATAATTTTTACTTGTTTATTGGATAATTTGCTGATAGATATTGAAACAATGCAACATCCGATATGCGATGAATATTGATGTAATGTAGTAAACAAGTGATAATTACTTTTATATTTTTAACAAAATGTTATAATGATTAATCCAATAAAAAAAAAATTAAAAAATCCAAGAAAATCCAAAATAAACAAATCGCATTACTAAATTTTGAGAGAAACTTTTAAAAAATATTATTTAAAACAATAGTGTTGTTTCATCAAATGACATGGTTTCCTTGAACGAAATAAAAGTTTTATTTTCATCATTTTAAAAAATGATATGTCGTTTAAGAATATAATATTTTAATGAAATAAAAAAAACCACAAAATTAAACAAGTACGAATATTAAATCTAAAGAAAGTATTTGCTCCGAAAAAAACGGTATAAG
>NW_022639462.1:2816623-2816880 GCF_010583005.1 Odontomachus brunneus
AAAAAATGATATTTCGTTTAAGAATATAATATTTTAATGAAATAAAAAAAACCACAAAATTAAACAAGTACGAATATTAAATCTAAAGAAAGTATTTGCTCCGAAAAAAACGGTATAAGAAGGTATAAAAAAACGATATAAAAAATATGCAATAAGACAAATTAATGATTGCCACTAACGAGTGTTATTCTAAGTACTATTCTGTAAGTATAATATATTATATATATATATATATATATATATATATATATATATAT
>NW_022639462.1:2816890-2816977 GCF_010583005.1 Odontomachus brunneus
ATTTCACAAGGAATTTTTATCGGAAATTGTCTGGTAGAACCTGACAATTTCACATGTCCAGCAACGGTAGTAAATACTACTGATAAC
>NW_022639462.1:2816987-2817602 GCF_010583005.1 Odontomachus brunneus
ATATTAGGAATAGATTTCCTTCGCAAACACCGCGCTAATCTTGATTATAAAGCAAGGACGATGATGATTTCCGGACAAAGTCTATCGCTGATTTCACAGCAGACGTATAACCTTCCCGCGCGCAGTGAAGTAATAATACGTGCCGCAGTAAACATAAATCGAGTGGGAGTAATCCCCGCTGAAGAAATTTCACAAGGAATTTTTATCGGAAATTGTTTGGTAGAACCTGACAATTTCACATGTCCAGCAACGGTAGTAAATACTACCGATAATATTGTCGAAATAGCTACACCATATGTAATATTAGAAGATACCCCGAAATATGATACCGCGGAGATAAACATGCTCACAAAAAATCAAAGCAATAAACTGACAGCGCGAACAGAAAAATTGAACCAACAATTAAGATTGGAGCATTTAAACAACGAAGAAAAAAAAATTATACAAGAAATTTGTGAGGAATATAATGATATATTCTTCCTCGATGGAGATAGCCTCACGCATACCGCGGTGGTAAAGCATCAAATCACCACGCGAAGTGACGCCGCGCCGGTGAACGTGCGACCATATCGTCTCCCGGAGAAGCACAAAAAAGAGGTAGACAAGCAAATACGG
>NW_022639462.1:2817612-2818040 GCF_010583005.1 Odontomachus brunneus
GATAGAGATGGCAGAAAAAGATAAGCAAAAAACAGCGTTTTCAACACCTACGGGACATTACGAGTTTAACAGAATGCCGTTCGGATTAAAAAATGCACCAGCCACTTTTCAACGACTAATGAACACTGTCCTAACAGGATTACAAGGGTTAAAATGTTTGGTATACCTAGACGACATAGTAATATATGGAAATAGTCTAGAAGATCACAATAAAAAACTTATCAGTATATTACACAGAATACGGCAATGTAACCTAAAACTTCAACCAAATAAATGTGAGTTCCTTAGGAAAGAGGTAACCTACCTAGGACACATAATTTCGGAAAAGGGAATCCTACCAGACCCAAAAAAGATAGAGGCCATGACAAATTTCCCAAGACCTAAAAAAACTAAAGACATCCAGTCATTTATAGGTCTCGCAGGGTATT
>NW_022639462.1:2818050-2819650 GCF_010583005.1 Odontomachus brunneus
GAAATTACGAGGATGTGCGAAAATGGATCGACGAATGGATTGCATCAAATGACCAATCGCTCTATCGTCGCGGAATCTACGCGTTGCCCAAAAGATGGGAAAAATATATAGCTAGCGAGGGAAAATACTTCGATTAATGTATTTTTTGCTTTTGATGTCGAAATAAATGAGTTTTTTAAACAAAAAAACCGCAGGAATTAAGTTTACCAGCTAATATATACATATATATATATATATATATATATATATATATATATATATATATATACCAGGTGTACAAGTATGAAATGCGGATTTTTTTTCCAAAAAAATACGTTAATTTTGGAAGAATGATAAAAAGAGATTTATGCAAAGTATGCTCCGTTGCTAGTTATACATTTTTCCCATCTTTTGGGCAATTTATGGATTCCACGCCAGTAAAAATCTTCTCCTTTTGCCGCGAACCATTCATCGAGTCATTTTTTCACATTTTCGTACGAACCAAAGCGCTGCTCAGCAAGTGCGTGACCCATCGATGCAAACAAGTGGTAATCGGAAGGAGCCAAGTCTGGTGAGTAAGCCGCAAGGGGTAGAACTTCCCAGCTGAGTACTTCCAATGTGTCGCGAATCGGTTTTGCCGTATGTGATGGAGCATTGTCATGGAGAAAAATGATCTTGTGTTGCCTCTTTTGATATTCTGGTCATTTTTCAAGCAGCGAACGGTTCAAATCGATCAATTGTTGTTGGTAGCGTTTGATATTAACCGTTTCACCAGGCTTTAACAGCTCATAATAGACCATACCCTTTTGGTCCCACCAAACACAGAGCATCGTCTTCCTGCCAAAGCGATTCGGTTTTGCGGTCAATGTGGATGGTGCGCCTGGATCTACCCACAATTTTTTGCGCTTGGGATTCTCAAAATAAATCCACTTTTCATCTCCAGTAACGATACGATGCAAAAACGACTTTCTTTTGTATCGTTCGAGCAAAATTTCACACGTGTTTATGCGTCTCTCCATCTGCTTCTTGTTCAACTCATGTGGTACCCATTTGCCGATCTTCTGAATCTTTCCCATCTCTCGTAGGCGATTGGAAACAACTTGTTGACTAACATTCAATTGCTCTGCAAGTTGTTTTTGTGTTTGTGAATCATCTTCGTCCAACAATGCTTACAACTCCACATCTTTGTACTTTTTTGGCGGTTTTCCGTGTTCCTTGTTTGCAACATCGAAATCACCACTTTTGAAACGCCGAAACCATCGTTCACACGTATCTTGCGATGGAGCATGTTCACCATAAGCTTCTCGAAGTAATTGGTATGATTTAGCAGCAGTTTTCTTCAAATGAAAACAAAAAATTAATGCTGTCCGCGAATGCTCTTTGTTTGGTATAAATTTCGACATATTGAACACAGCAACACAACACTATATAAACACTTTTTCTATTTATTACTCATGCGCGTTTGACACTTGTTGATGGCACAACAAAATGGCATAAATGTCAAATCTTTATACCACATACTGCATTGATGCGCCATTTGTTTTCTCAAATCCGCATTTCATACTTGTACACCTGGTGTGTGTGTGTGTGTGTGTGTGTGTGTGTGTGTGTGTGTGTGTGT
>NW_022639462.1:2819660-2820308 GCF_010583005.1 Odontomachus brunneus
TTTTATTTACAAGTGCTGCTATCTTCACGTTGAGGTCGGAAACTTTTCAGACCACCCTCGTATGTCATCGTTAAGGTCATTAGAACTGTCTCCTCTAAAGTCGATATTTACCGTTCAAAAATATGATTACGAGGAATCTTGAACAATTATTGAATATAGGGTAAACTCAGGTATTATGGCCATACCGGAAAAGATAGCCATAGGCTGTAATTTCTGTAATAAATGCAAAACGTTGCGTTTGTGTAAGCAAAAATAATCGATATTTATTATAGTGTATGGACGTACATTTTTTGAAATAGCAAGATTATGAATATTACAAGGTAGTCCCAGAAGTACCCGACCTGACGTATAGATGGCAGTTGTTGTTTGAAAAAAATTACTATGGCCGAAAGCATCAACTTTATAAAGCTGAAGTTTGAAGTTTCAAGACGCTACGTTATTTAGCATTAGTTTGGCAACCATCAATAGAGAACGCTCTCAGTACATTTGTAAATATGGAGAAAATTGGTCATCGTTATGTGATACAATATTAGGTGGTAAACTTAGTTCCTTAGCGGTTTTTTGTTTAAAAAACTCATTTATTTCGACATCAAAAGCAAAAAATACATTAATCGAAGTATTTTCTCTCGCTAGCTATACATTTTTACC
>NW_022639462.1:2820531-2824077 GCF_010583005.1 Odontomachus brunneus
CGGAAGAACTTCCCACTCCAGCTGCATCAGTATTTCTTTGACGGCTTTGGCAACGTGTGGTCGAGCGTTGTCGTGCAAAAGCATGATTTTACGTCGATTGCTGGCTACTGCTGGCCTTTTTTCCAACAATGCTTCATTCAGACGGTTTAATTGTGATTGATATCGATCTCCCGTGATACTTTCGTTCGGTCTGAGTAGCTCATAATAAACGACGCCGTGCATATCCCACCAAATGCAAAGCATTGCTTTGTAGCCATAAATATTTCTCTTTGTTGTGGATGTCGATGGTTGACCAGGGTCTACCCATGATTTTCTTCGTTTAGGATTATCGAAGTATACCCATTTTCTATCGCCAGTCACTATGCGCCACAAAAAACTCTTCTTTTTCTGCCTGGCGAGCAGAGAAATAGAGGTGTTTAAGCGATTCGCAATGGCATTTGCGGTTAATCCGTGTGGTACCCATTTTCTCTCCTTTTGAATTTTTCCCATTGCATGTAGACGTTTGGAAACAGCCATCGGAGTAACATATAATGCTGCAGACAATTGTTGGAGCGTTTGAGTAGAGTTTTCGTCCAATAATGCCTGCAAATCGGTGTCTTCAAACTTTTTCGGTTGGCCTGAGCGTTCTTTATCATTGACATCAAAATCACCAGTCTTAAATCGCTGAAACCATACTTGGCATGTTCTTTCCGATGGAGCATAATTGCCATAAGCTTCGAAAAGCAATTTATGAGCTGCAGCTGCAGTTTTGTTCAAGTCAAAGTAATGAAGCAGCATGTTTCGAACGGCCCGAGGGTGGAGAGCGGCCGGTTCGTTATGCGGGATGCGGATTGATGTCCGCTCGCCGTGTGGAGACCGCGGTCTTCGTCGTTAGCAGTCCGCTATCCAGCGGCCCCGTAAGATGACATGGGGTGCAAGTGATTCGCGAAGTTATTCGGCGACGGGAGTTTTTGGCTCCGTGTATTGGTGTGTCGCCGACTCGAATAAAGCGAGCCAGGTCTATCGAAGCGGCGACCCTGCGGTGATGCACCGCTTCCCAGCGCCTTTGCGCTTGGAGAAGTCTCCCTTGTCGGAGGAGTAATGAGAGGCGTAACGTCGCGCGGGCGACGTAGACTTAGGAGCAAGAGTAACTCGCGGACGCGGCGAGTATGGCTTCAGTACCGGTGAAGAAGCGAGCGTGGTTCGCTTGTATATGCTGCGTCTCTGGCAGTGTCTAAGTCCTGTGCGGGCGTGAAGGCGAGCTGGGCTCGCGTGTATATGCTGCGTCCCGGGCAGCGACTAAGTCCTGTGCGGACGTGAAGGTGAGCTGGGCTCGCGTGTATATGCTGCGTCCCTGGCAGCGACTAAGTCCATGATGACAAGGACGACTCGCGCGGAGTCGTGATCCCAACAGCAGGTTCTGTCGGCGGTAATACTCAGTATGTGCAATACGGAGATGTCGCGAAGAGAGACGTCCACCGCAGTGGAGATGTCAAGGTAATCCGAAGTGGTCGCGCGAAGCCTTCTCTCAATCCTCGATCGTATGGAGAAGGTTGGAGATTCGTGGAGTTACCATACACTTCGTAACACAGATGCCAACGTGTCCTCGGACACTCTAGAGACAGTAGCCCAACGTGCAAGCCCACTCTAAAGGGCTGCGGAAGGTTGTGTAGAGTCACCAAAGACCTAAACACAAATGCCAACGTGTCTACGACACTCTTAAGGCAGTGAAGATCGATGCAGATATGCAAAGCGTATACCTCGAGCGAGGCAAGAGCCCAACGTGCTGACGCACTCAAGAAGGCGATATGAAGCTAAATATAGTGCAAAAGAATACCTCAGCGAGGCAGTGACCTGATGTGCAACCGTAGTCAAAAGGCCTAGAGTCGGCGTCCGTAGCGTCTTATATAGGCGCCGCACCAAAATTTAACCGCGAGTAACGGCCCCGGCTCGGCGCGCTGCCGCGTAGCGGCGGCGGCGTGAAACTGCGGCGAGCGGTAGTCGCCCGCGCACGGAACGCGCCTGGTGCACGGCCGCCCGCCGCCCGCGATCCGTGCGGACGACAGCTCCCGTACGGAACACAGCACGTGTCGAAAAAACAATTTATCACGTTCCATATTTAATCAAAAGAAAAAATAGCACTGCTCGCTTAAATGAATCTCTTCGCACTGAATTTTATTGACAAATGTCTAACCTCTAAAATGCAGCCAGTTTCAGATGTCAAAATAAATTACACCTACAACTAACGTCATCTAACTGTGAGCCGCAGGAACTAAGTTTACCACCTAATATTTAATGTTTTTCGAATATAAGACATATGTTTTACATATGTCTCGTTTATATGCTATTAAAAAGGGATAATTAGGGAAGTATCAACTTGTTTAACGCAAACACAAATATATAAATTTTTTAATATATACTAAATATATATTTCATGGTAAGCAATGCAAAATATGTGTCTATATTCGTGTTGCGTTAAACAAGCCTGACATTTCTCTAATTGCCCCTGATTAATAGCATAAAAACGAGATATATGCAAAACAAATGTATCATATTCGAAAAACAAATGACATGCCCTAAAGTAAGAAAAAAGAAACATCGCACAAGAAAACTCATCGCCGAAATTCGAACGCTCGCTGCCGGCTCAAAAATATTCGACGTGGGAATCTCAGTCTGCTCAGCCACGCCGCCTCACTGAAAAACACTTACATCTTTAGATATATCTGTCATACAGTGCAGTAACCCAAACTTTATAACCCTTACTGTTGTTATAATCGTTAGTATTATTCTTAGCGTTGCCGAAACGTTTCGTAAGAAACCGCTTCGACAGCGCTACAACACTATTATGATTGCGCAAGTGCTACGCTAAGCGTCGCCTTGAAAATATATCGCAACATATTGGGGACAGGTCAGCAGTAAATGTAACAACTTTACAGTTGTCCAAACACCCCCGTCTACGACCTAATTATAGATTATAAAAGGACCAGAGAAGAACGCCAAACAGGGCTATTGCTCCTCCGGTTCTGCGACAGCAATTTACGCGACCGTCAAATTGTATTAAGTAATAAGAACTCGGGAAGTTCGTTTAAAAAGGTGCATTAAATTTATTTGCCAAACTACATCACTACGCCTTTGCATCCCCGACCCACCGATCCCGAATCTACTCGACGTGTCTCACCACCCTGGGGCACAACAAATTGGTGGCAGCGGTGGGATCGGTGTCCGCCGGGGCCTAGGTGCTACCTGTAAAAAGAAACTACGGGTTAGAAAAGTGACGTAAAAAACAAAAAAGACGATACAGTCGGAACCAACAAGTGACGTGGGAGATACGTTACTAGACAAGAGTTACCAGATATCGCAAGCACGAAGAAAAAATTGCCTCGTCAACATACTTAGACGGGAAGGCTCAAGGAAGCAAAAAGGAAACAATAAGGGGAGCTCGAAAAATTTATTACAAGCCCCGAAGACGTCTAACAAGGACCATACACACACAAAAAAAAAAGGAGAGAGAGAGAGAGAAAAAAAAAAGAAACATTTGGAGAGAGCTAAAAAGTCATTGAGAGCCCT
>NW_022639462.1:2825297-2825364 GCF_010583005.1 Odontomachus brunneus
ACCGATCCCGAATCTACTCGACGTGTCTCACCACCCTGGGGCACAACACTGTAATTTCTCACAAACG
>NW_022639462.1:2825374-2827333 GCF_010583005.1 Odontomachus brunneus
ATTAAATTTATTTGCCAAACTACATCACTACGCCTTTGCATCCCCGACCCACCGATCCCGAATCTACTCGACGTGTCTCACCACCCTGGGGCACAACACTGTAATTTCTCACAAACGAAGGCTCATTCGCACAAATCTCAATTAAGATGTTGATGCTTAACATCGCAGCTAGCAAACGTGCTATATCTCGTTCAGAAATCGATTTAACAGAATATCTCCTTGTCAATCGTACTGTTTACTGAAGTATTCATCGTTACTACATCGTTACTACACTTCTGATATCGATCGACGAGTCATTTTTCAAAAAATAGTATTTTAATTAAATAAATTTAAGTAAATAAATTAAACATGTTATTAATATATTAGTAATATATTGTTAAATAAAAAATAAAATAATTACAGAAATACAATAATATTAAAAAAATTATAATAACTTACACAAAAAAGCACTTGGCGTGTCTTTTTTTTAATATTACATCGATAATCAATATAATATTTTGATAGTGATTACAATAACAGAACCGTTTGCCTACAAAAAAAGCACGCCAAGTGTTCCGTACGGGAGCTGTCGTCCGCACGGATCGCGGGCGGCGGGCGGCCGTGCACCAGGCGCGTTCCGCGCGCGGGCGACTACCGCTCGCCGCGGCTTCACGCCGCCGCCGCTACGCGGCAGCGCGCCGAGCCGGGACCGTTACTCGCGGTTAAATTTCGGTGCGGCGCCTATATAAGACGCCGCGGACGCAGACTCTAGGCCTTTTGACTACGGTTGCACATCAGGTCACTGCCTCGCAGAGGTATTCTTTTGCACTATATCTAGCTTCATATCGCCTTCTTGAGTGCGTCAGCACGTTGGGCTCTTGCCTCGCTCGAAGTATACGCTTGCATATCGGCATTGAACTTTACTACCTTAAGAGTGTCGTAGACACGTTGGCATTTGTGTTTAGGTCTTCGGTGAATCTACACAACCCTCCGCAGCCCCTTAGAGTGCGCTTGCACGTTAGGCTAATGTCTCTAGAGTGTCCGAGTACACGTTGACATCGGTGTTCCGAAGTGTACGGTAACTCCACGGATTTCCAACCTTCTCAATACGATCGAAGATTGAGAGAAGGCTTCGCGCGACCATATCGGATTACCTTGACATCTCCACTGCGGTGGACGTCTCTCTTCGCGACATCTCCGTATTACACATACTGAATATTATCGCCGAGAGAACCTGCTGTTGGGATCACGACTCCGCGCGAGTCGTCCTTGTCATCAAGGACTCAGTCGCTGCCAGGGACGCAGCACATACACGCCAGCCCAGCTCGCCTTCACGTCCGCACAGGACTTAGTCGCTGCCAGGGACGCAGCACATACACGCGAGCCCAGCTCGCCTTCACGTCCGCACAGGACTTAGTCGCTGCCAAGGACGCAGCATATACACGCGAGCAGTACTTGCCTTCACGTCCGCACAGGACTTAGTCGCTGCCAGGGACGCAGCATATACACGCGAGCCACGCTCGCATTTACGTCCGCCTAGGACTTAGCCGCTGCCAGAGACGCAGCATATACAAAACACGGAGCCAAAGACTCCCGTCGCCGAATAACTTCGCGAATCACTTGCACCCCACGTCATCTTACGGGGCCGCTGGATAGCGGACTGCTAGCGACGAAGACCGCGGTCTCCACACGGCGAGCGGACATCAATCCGCATCCCGCATAACGAACCAGCCGCTCTCCACCCTCGGGCCGTTCGAAACACCAAGTGCTTTTTCGTGTAAGTTATTATAATTTTTTAATATTATTGTATTTCTGTTATTATTTTATTTTTTATTTAACAATTTATTACTAATATATTAATAACATTTAATTTATAAATATATTATATAATCAAAGCCACATGTTTATAAAAAAAATTAAAAAATGATTAATCATTCCAACTTGGCAAATGTAACCTCATGATATTATTTCTTTTGTAGA
>NW_022639462.1:2827343-2830879 GCF_010583005.1 Odontomachus brunneus
CTTGTATCTTTGTTAGGTCGGAAACTTTTCAGACCACCCTCGTATATAAAACTGTCTTGTATTTTTTAATAGAGTATTGTGACGTGACGATTAGTAAATATCGTCCGTCACTAGTAGTCTATAGTAAGGAAGCATTATGAGCTTCCCGGCTGCAGGCGGATGTCGCGTCCTAGCCGTGAGGCGTTTAGGACGCGAGCCTACGCAGCCCTCGAATAATTTTTGTGTATAAATACGGTCATCGAGGTTGAGTCAGGAAGAAGAAGGCCACCAGCAAGGAGGACTGCTGCCGCCGTGGGAGAAAAAAAGCCTGCGAGAGGAACGGCCGCCGGACCTGCTACTCCAGGTGAACCGCTTCCGTCAATAATACGACTCAGTAGGGACCCACAGGGTGGAAAACTTAACACAGACCTGTTTCAGCAACATCCTGTACGGCGAGGCGAAGCTGCCGAAGGGATGCGATCACAGGCTGTCGCTAGGAAGCCGCGAGGACGGAGTGGATCGACACCGCGGACGAGCGGAGGATAGCTGCCGCCGGAGGAAACCGGCGAGCACATCCTCCGCGACCCGGAGCGTCCTCCGATCCGAGCGAGGACGCCGCGAGGCTCGTGGATCGACGCAAACAACGGCTGCCGCAAAGGAGCTTAGGCCAAGGTCAGACGGACAAGGAAGCTCCAAAGCCTGACGTACCGAAAACAGCTGTGCAGAGTCAGAGATCGAGAAACGGGGGAAAGCTCCCGCCAATGAGCGCCCAAGAGCTGTCGGAAGCGGGTTCAAACACCTAAAATAAAACAGGACGACAACGACCGTTCGTGAACTTTTGTCGCCAATCTCGCCGATGACACGGAAGATATAGTGTGAAGGACGCGCCATCCGTAGAGCCGAGAACTGGAAGACGAGGCACCGACGACTCGACCTTCGACCGTAAGACCGCTGCGAGATCCAGGGTCACATTCGTGTGAGTCCAGAGGGACCGCCGAGGCCAACTACCGACTGCCCCCGCTTCGCTCAAGTTTTGGTGAGTCCGTTCCAAAAGGGACAAAGACAATATTTTGGTGATTTTCGTGGCGCGGAGCGGGCGAGGCGTCGACGAGCGGAGACCCGGCCGTCCTCCTGGACGAGGGCAAGGGCTCGCGTCTCTCCCGCGCGTTAGAGGGACAAGCTCAGGGGATTATTTCGACGTTAGCCAACCCGCCGAACATCCGGCGGTTGTACCGTCGACGCGGACACACCGCCGAGCGCTTACGCGGCGGTCGTGACCTCCGCCGGTCACGACGCTAACTCGCGCTGTCGAAAATCTCTGTCGCGATTGCGAACAAGGACTCAGTTTGTTATCATAGCAACTTGGCTGCCGGCTAATACCAGTGTAACGGTAACGAGCAATAAACGTTGTCTCAAGATATTTCGGATCATTTAATTATCCTAGTCGCCGCTCTTTCCCTTCACCTCCGACCTCGCGCGAACCAGCCCCTCTGCCGCGAAGAGGGCTGAGCTGCCGGACGTTCGGGTCAGCCGTTCGGGCGGACGACGAGTGCTACTCGTCAGCGAGACCAACCTTTTCGTGTTTAGTGGACGAGTTTTTTTAGTGGATACAGACCGCCGTACCTGGCGCCCAGTTGGAGTTCCCTTTTTGTGTTGAGCTGTCGGGTCTCGCAAAATCCGCCGAACTGTGAGAGCTGACTGAAAGGAATAAAATACTTTTGTCGCTGCATCCGATACGTGTGCCGACTGCGCGAGTCGCGAGTGCAGCGTTACAGTATATACGAAAATACAAGTGATCTAAATAAGATTGTTTTAATAATATTTTTCCAAATATCTTTTAGCTGAATTTTTGTTGCAATTTATTTATAACGATTTTTTTGTAAAGAAAGTTTATTAATACTTACCTGATATTATCCTTGTTAGCTACACCATAGTTTTTCTTCAAAATTATCACGGCAAACACACTTTGAAACTTTTAAGACTATTATACATTAAAAATATAACCTTGTTATAACCCCTCGTACACGCATCGGCGTAAAAGCCGTCCGTATATCCGTGTGACTCGCACGTGATGACGTGTCACACTACTGCCTGTAGGTGAGAAAAAGCAACACGGTCTGGCGGAGGGGGCTAGCGGTATACGATCGTCGGACGCTTGGAAAGGGAATAGTGGTGGGAGTCGCGGCGATCTTCCATCCTCTATCGCAGACATAAAAGCGAGAGAGATAGCATTATAAGACGTCGTGGACAGAAATGCCGTTCTAAAATACGTGTGACGCACACTAAGAAAACGCTCGACTCACACTGTCTCGTCTATACGTGAGCAATACGCGGTGTTCCGACGACTGTTTCGCTCGCTCGAACATCCATGCATTTTTTCTTGTTAGCAAGGAAATTACCGTAATGTAAAAAGAGATTTTGAGGAAGAGTTCTCAGAAGACTTCGACAAATGTTTCTTAATAGCTGCTCTTAAAAAAAATAAATATTAGATTATTAGATTTATTTCAATACAGAATACTGCAATAATACAGCGCTTGTTAGGTTGTCGAAGTAGAATATTTTTAATTTTAGTGTTGCATAAACACGCGAGATATAATTATTTCATATTTTATGCGTTCGTATATTGTTCCATCGTTATAAAATTTGGTGAAAAGACCCTGAAAAGAGCCAATTTTTGCGCCTGTTTCAAATAATTATTGTCCCTTATTATTATTATGGATTATTATTATTATTATGGATATAGAAATGCGGCCCGTTTCTGCTATCATCGTCCGCTTTTTTTCGTTCGTTGTCTGAGAAGAACTTCGGCATCGACCCGACTTTCTCGCGAACTTCATTGATTCGATACCAAATTGATTCAATCAAATTATCGACCGTGCCGGATATTGGACTGATTATTGACTGACTATTAACCATCGATCTCAATTTTTTTGGCACAAAAATCGACTCTTTTCAGGCCTACCAAATTTTATAACGATATTCGAACGCATAAAATATGAAATAATTATATCTCGCGTGTTTATACAACACTAAAATTAAAAATATTCTACTTCGGCAACCTATACAAGCACTGTATTGTTGCAGTATTATATATTGATACAGTATTCTATATTGAAATAAATCTAATAATCTAATATTTCTTTTTTTTTTTCAAGAACAGCTATTAAGAAGCATTTTTCGAAGCCTCATGAAAACTCTTCCCCAAGATCTCCTTTTACATTACAGTAATTTCCTTGCTAACAAGAAAAAATGCATGGATGTTCGAGCAAACGAAACAATCATCGGAACACCGCATATTGCTCACGTATAGACGAGACAGTGTGAGTCGAGCGTTTTCTTAGTGTGCGTCACATGTATTTTAGGACGGCATTTCTGTCCACGACGTCTTATAATGCTAATACTAACTACTATTCCCTCTCCAAGCGTCCGACGATCGTATACCGCTAACTACCTCCGCCAGACCGTGCTGCTTTTTCTCACAGGCAGCAGTGTGTGAGTGACGCGTCATCGTGTGCGAGTCACACGGATATACGGACGGCATTTAAGCCGGTGCGTGT
>NW_022639462.1:2830889-2831478 GCF_010583005.1 Odontomachus brunneus
TAAATAAGATTGATGTACACGCGACTGTTATTCGACTCCGCCGCGATGACAGTTACAAGTCGGTAAATAAATCGGTAATCGTAACACTCTCAGCATGCCACCATCTAACGAAGAACATATGTCAATGCACATTTCTCTGGTGAGGAGACGTTTCTTACGCGTAAATTCACGATTTCAGACTTTGAGCTAAAATAGCTCAGCTTCTGAAGCACGTAGAGAAAAAGTAAAGACAGTTTTATTAAGTAATGTAAACCCAAGGAATCGATTAAATATCTCCAGAACTTCGTCAATTCAGCCGTTATGACGATATAACCTACATTCAACTAAAGTCGTCGCGTAATATAACACGGTAGGCCGCCAATGCTTCGCGCTTGCACTTGGTTTCGCGATACTATCGTGTCGCTTGATAATATGAAACATACCTTTTCATTCTTTGTGAATATCGCTTGCTTAAGCGTTTACAAGACGTTTGATATTTTTTTAATTTGCGAGATCTTCCATAACATCGTCCGTAATCATCAGACTGTTTCTTTATATTACAGTGCTTTTCATCTTGCAGCACTGAGTTCGACGTTGCATTGCATTGAAT
>NW_022639462.1:2831488-2832667 GCF_010583005.1 Odontomachus brunneus
GTTTCTTTATATTACAGTGCTCTTCATCTTGCAGCACTGAGTTCGACGTTGCACTGCATTGAACTTCATTAACATTACGCGTCTCCATTATATATAAAAGTAAAAAAAACTATTCAACTAAACTTCCGCAATAAGGCACAATCGTTGTGATCGGTCACAACGTTATTCTATGCCGCCCACAGCGACAAAAGAAGAATACAACACTTGTAAATGTATGTTGTGTGTGCGAGTAGATAGATTCGCTCGCGATGATCGAGAAAAGTGATAGAAATCCCACATATAGGATCAGCGCGTGCGCCGGTGTGCGCACAACGAGCAACAGAGATATCTAGATTAGTATCTCTGTTGCTCGCTTGGGCGCGCATCCCCTCTACTCGCTGCTGCGTCACTGTCTTCGAGTCGCTTGACAATAGAAAGACAGTATATGCGGAAAGATTGTACGAACAACATGTAAGTATACCACGTGTGAAAATGAATATCTGTGTACTATCATGAGATATGTTCTTAATCACTGTTTATTACTTGTTAAACTGTGACAACAGATTGGAGATTGATTGCTCACAGAATCTGCTAAGAGACTGTAACGTCAGCAGGATCTGCGCGCATTCTGCCTGTAATTTTCCGTCAGAGCTTGACATTTTTTTTCTTTCTACATTTTATTATTCAACGATAAATGACGATAAATATCCATTGACGTTCAAAAGATGTGAAATTAACGTCAATATCACAGTTTCCACAATAATATATTATTTTTTTGCTTTATGTAATTATCTCACTGTAACATCCTAATAAGCTATCTGTACGCACACCGACGTAACATTAGTAACGTTGGACATATTGAAGCAGAATCTGTGGACAGATTCATACACATCGGCGTCCCCAATTTACTGTTAAAATGTGCGCAGAATGTGCTACCAGGCAGAACTGGGAAATCTTGACCCAGCGCACTAGCATTTTACTCCTTCCACTTCTCACACAGAGACATTTCTGTCCGTGCGATTACGCGTGCCGCGCGTACATGTACATTTTTATCCATGAACAATTGCAGTGAAAATAATCAGTATATAGAAATATCTGTACAGAAGTGTTATAAAACATGTTACATGTGTGTAGGTCTGAGCGAGGAAGAAGAGAGGACGAGAGAAAGAGGATTAGAGAAAGGAAGATGGAAGTGAAGAA
>NW_022639462.1:2832706-2832874 GCF_010583005.1 Odontomachus brunneus
TGTCTACCAGCCTCTCCACTGTTTTCAAAATAAATGATGTAAGGCTGATCGGCCTGTAATCCTTGGCCAAGATATGACCGTTTCTGCCTGGTTTAGGTATAAAGACTACCCTCGTCTCCCTCCAGGTTTGTGGTACATATCTCAGGGCTATACTATGTGACCGTTTCG
>NW_022639462.1:2832956-2833328 GCF_010583005.1 Odontomachus brunneus
GAGGATTAAAGAAAGGAAGATGGAAGTGAAGAAGAAGAAGGAGGAGGAAGAAAGGGAGAGAGGTAGAGAAAGAAGGAAGGAATTGATGAGAAAGGAGGAAGAAGAAATGAAAAAGAATGAAGAGAGAAAAAGAAAAGAGGAAGAGAGAAAAAGAAAAGAGGAAGAAAGAAATAAAGAAGGAAGAAAAGAAAAGTAAATATTTTTGCTATATTTAAATATAAAATTTTATTTCAAGTAATGTATCGAACTTACAACTATTAATATAAATAACGATTAATATAAAAAATTACAGTATAGAAGAAATGGATGTGGAAAGTGAAAAAGAGGCGGAAGAGAATGAGGGAGAGAGAAAGAAAAAAATAAAAGAGGAAG
>NW_022639462.1:2833338-2833620 GCF_010583005.1 Odontomachus brunneus
ATCGGCCTGTAATCCTTGGCCAAGATATGACCGTTTCTGCCTGGTTTAGGTATAAAGACTACCCTCGTCTCCCTCCAGGTTTGTGGTACATATCTCAGGGCTATACTATGTGACCGTTTCGCCGTTCGTTAGACGCGAGAATACGACCAAAACTTCGTCTCCGCCGTTGCGGCGACGGCCGAGCTTGCCGGCAGCTCTCAAAATTTATCTCTCGGTAGAGCGGCGGGGTTCTTGTGTCGACGCGCGACCTTACTTTGCGCGACACGAGACGAACAGGCGACC
>NW_022639462.1:2833630-2833888 GCF_010583005.1 Odontomachus brunneus
AGCTGAAATGTTAACATTTTCTTTGTAGACATTATTCACGATATAATTATAGAAGAGGAGGTAGATGGGAAAAAGCAGGATTGGGAAGAGGAAAATTTGGAAGAGGAGGATGGAGAGGAGACGGAGAAGGAAACAGAGGAAGAGGCGGACAAGGAAGAGAAGGATGGAGAAAAAGAGGATGGGGAGGAAATTGGGGAGGAAGGTGGGGGAGAGTAAATAATGTTTACTATAATTATTATTCATAAAATAAATATTATA
>NW_022639462.1:2833898-2834182 GCF_010583005.1 Odontomachus brunneus
ACACACGTACGGTTTAACATTCCGCTATATTTAACAAAAAAAACAACAAAGAAAGATATTACAAAGACGCTATGCGGGCTCCGAGTCGCGTAATCGCGAGATCATTCGGCAGCCGGATCCATAGCCGAGGAACCTTCTGCTTCGCGGAGTTCAAACGGCACGAGGCTCGCGAAATCCTCTCGTTACGCTACTTATTTCCGTGGGCGCCAGCCGGGTGCATCCAGGCCCTAAGTGTCTCGTCGCGAACCACGTATTTATCGCCACTCTCGGGAGCCCGCACTTCT
>NW_022639462.1:2834192-2834564 GCF_010583005.1 Odontomachus brunneus
TTATTTGCCCTCCAATTTCAATTTTCGTCAGGGATACAAATAAAAAAACGTGACCGTCATGCTTATCCGGACTTTCCGAGTCGATTAGTTTTCCGAGTAAAAATGTAAAACTTAAGAACAATGACAGAAAATGTGCGAACAGTTTTTTAATATAATATCTATCACGCGCGTAAATTGCAATAAGTACAATAAAAATTTGTACATACAATACAATTCAACATGTTTTCTGCAAAAAATGTTTTTTCTTCGTCCAACGATGTTATATTCAGTATAGTCACACGTACTCATGTAAGCAAAGTGACTTTGTATGGTACTGGAATGTTGTTTAATCAATTGCAAGTGTTACTTTATATATTTTTATTTTAACGTATT
>NW_022639462.1:2834574-2834913 GCF_010583005.1 Odontomachus brunneus
AGCCGCACAGTGCCGATTCTTCCTGCGAGCGCGAGGCTCCTTTACTCGCGGTATCAGCCGCCGATCGCCGCTAGGCCTTATTGGTCCTGCGGGAACGCACGGCTCTAGCGCGGGCGTTTTACAGGGCCCGCGCGACACCGCCGAATTCTCCGATTTTATATCGACGGCATCCTGTTTCTGACGGCAGCTCTTTTTAGCGTGGGCGCTCAGGTGACTGCCAAAAGCTTGAAGTATCCCAGGGCGTCCCCCGGGATCTGGTCCTTACGGTCAGCCCTTCCTGGCGCCCCGCTGCAATCTGGTCGGGGCCCCCTCGCTTGTGATAGCGAGGGGTGGATCCTG
>NW_022639462.1:2835030-2835322 GCF_010583005.1 Odontomachus brunneus
CGCGGTCTCGCACGTAAAAAGCGTGCGAGACCAATCTCCTCGCAGCCGCCCTTCCCGCGGAAGAAGGGGGCGCGAGCACAGCTCTCCTCGTCTCTTCGCTGCTATCGGTGACGGCGAAATCGCCACGTCACAACTAGCTTTGAGTACTTTTATTAGTGGACCTGTCAGCACCTTCAGTCCCTCCCTTAGGAGTGCCGGGTAAATGCCGTCCGGTCCCGGTACCTTATAAGGCTCAAAGGTTTCTATTGCCCATTTGACCCCGCTCGGTTGTACGATTCTGGCCGCGAGGGAC
>NW_022639462.1:2835332-2843361 GCF_010583005.1 Odontomachus brunneus
CACACGAGGTTCCCTTGATTGTTCCTCGTCTCTGTTGCCCTGAATCGTGACATCCTCTCTGAATCCCGGAAAGTGAGTGGACATCAAGTGTCTCAGTGTCTCCTCCGTTGATTCAGTGTATCTTCCATCCGGGAGCTTTAGACATCCCAGTTGAGGTGAATTGTCTTTGCTGAGGATTTTGTTGAGTCTGGATATCTCCGGAGAACTTTCAACGCTCCCGCAGAACTTCCTCCAGCTCCTCCTCTTTGACATTGTGATTTTTTTGCTATATCGCCGTTAGAAGCTCCTGAAAGCTGCCCAATCAGTTTCCGCTTTTGACTTTCTTGCTCTATTGAAAAGCCTTCTTGTCTCAACCCTGAGCTTAATAAGCTCATTGTTCCACCATGGGATCTTAGTTGAGACTTGTTTCTGCCTTAGTGGGCAGTTTGCTTCGTAGGCCTCTATGATAGCGTCGCTGACAAACTGCGACGCCACTTCTAGATCCTGTTTTGTATTGAATCTGGACGGGGCTTTTTTCAGAATGGTGCCGAGGTCCCTCCTGTAGCTCGTCCAGTTTGTGTTTCTGGGGTTGCAACCCCAATTCTCCTTTTCCCTGTGCTCGAGGGCAAAACGTAGCTGCCTGTGATTCGATCCCGAAGGTTCGTTTGAGACCCTCCAGTCTCTCACCAGGTCAGCCACTCCCCTCGTACACAGGGTTAGGTCTATAACCTCACGTCTTCTGCAGTCCATGAAGGTGGGTTCCGTTCCTCTGTTTAGGATGATTAGCTTGCTATCCATGACGAATTCATGTAGGCTTTCCCCTCTCGGGTTGATGCCCGAGCTCCCCCACCCCACATGGTGGGAGTTTGCATCGCAACCCAGGAGTACCTCCAGCCCTCTCTCCTCCGCATGTTTTATCAGCTCCTTGACTTCCCTCTGTGGTGGAAGGTCTTTGGCGTCATAGGGCATGTAGACTGACCCCATCAATACATCCCTGTGGGTCCCTTCGTCCAGACTGAGCCTTACTTGTACCACCGTGATATCTCCGTTACTGAACTGCGGCATAAAGATTGCATTTAGACCTTTTGTCACTATACATGTCCTTATTTTTCCCTGAGTGGTGGACGAGATAATCTTGCCACAACCGCTCAGGCCTTTTATAGCGTTGTTCAAGAGCCATGGTTCTTGTACAAGTGCTATTGCTGTCTGCATCACAGCCATGCCCCTAGCTAAAATCGCTGAGGCGCCTTTGCTGTGATGCAAGTTAATCTGCACCACTGGAACTGTGAGACCTGTCATTTTTTATGCAGACTCTTTCGTTCCAGCGGCTTCCACCTCCCTTCCGCGTTCCTTGCCGGTCAACCTTACAGTTGCCCGGCCCATCCCGCAGAAGGGTTTTATTCCGCAGTCCTTTGGAGGACTCCTTTAGAGAGGAGTCGCCGACAAGAACAGCGAAGTGGGCGCTTTCGGCGTCCCTGCTCTCGCTCCCCCTGACGACAACCCACTCGCTGGCTGCCAGTCCTGCGTTTTGTCTGTCAAGGAGTTCTACCGCCTCCTTGACAGCCAAATCCGGCTCCTCTAGGTGCACTACCAGCCTGTGGCGCTTCGGAAGCTCCTCAAGCGGCAGCACACGTAGTTCGTTCTCCCCTAGTTTTAAATCCGAGGATAGGCTTTTCAGCCAGTCCGCGGATTCTACATCGGCGCAACCGCAAATGATTGCCCCGTCTCTTTCCCAAGCTCCGGTAAAGAGGGGAGCCCTGGTGCCTCTTGGAAGTCCCAGGATCCTTTCCCTAATCAGTTTTTTAATGACTGCTATTTCCCCGGGTTTGATCTTGTTTTCAGGGTAACCCTCAATAATGAGTGCCACCCTGACTATTCCTTTAGTCGCCTGTGCAAAAGTCCCCTGGCCACAGACCTTGGGCTTCTTGTCCAGGCGTTTTTCTGAGGGGCTGGGGGTCGTGAGATCCGGTCTGGGGCGCTTTTGCGTCCCTGATGGACCCGCCTCCCCCCGAGCTCCTATTACGCCTCCAGAGGCAGCACCCGATTCAGAGGTCTCTTCAGCCCTCTCCCTCGCCCGCTGCCTCTTCAGCTTTCTTCTCGCAGCCCCACTCATTTTCGGGCGTGGCTCTGCGAGTTTTCTTGCCACGGAATCGGACCGAGCGTCGGTACACGATCCCGCGTCGCTTCCTCCTTCTCTAGGTTCACTTCCTAAGGAAGCCACCCCCTGGAGAAGGTCATCTATTTTTTGCTTATTTTTTTCGTACCTATGTCCATTTTTTTCCCACGAGTACCGCGGTCGCGCGATCTCACCCAGGCAGAGCCGCGAGCCCGGGGCACCGTTCATGACACAGCTCCCAATCAGCTCCCCCTGTGCCACGCAGCCCTCAGCACGGTTGCTAACACCTTGACTTGGGGGGTTCCTCTTAGATGACTGCGGCCGGGAAACATCCCTGAGCGGATGCCCCGACCGCAGCCACGGCCCCACCACCAACGTCAAGGTGGGAACCCATGCGGGGGGTAAATTGCAATAAATACAATAAAAATTTGTACATACAATACAATTCAACATGTTTTATGCAAAAAATATTTTTTCTTCGTCCAACGATGTTATATTTAGTATAGTCACACGTACTCATGTAAGCAAAGTGACTTTGTATGGTACTGGAATGTTGTTTAATCAATTACAAGTGTTACTTTATATATTTTTATTTTAACGTATTTCGCAAGAATTTGTAGTATTTGTAGTATTGTATTTTCTCGCTTCTGACATTATTAAAAAGAGACAGATGATACAAGGGGCCAGGAGCCTTAATGCAATATTGGGATAGACATTATAACGATATATAAAGTCCATATTAACAAAATGTTAAGATTAGGCTCAAGGTTACCTTATAAAGATGTTGAATGTAAAATTTGTAATAAATTAGAAACAAGTTTTGAAACTGAACAGCGACATGTAACTGATAAATAATAATTACATGTAACTGAAGAATAATAATAATATTGCAATAATTATGTTTTCTTTACTGGACAGCGAAAGTAAGAATTGGTTGTAAGTCTCTCAATCACTAATGCGTTATTGTTCACACTTTTTTTTCATAATCATGTATAATTAATTGTAGATTTTTATATTAATAATTTTGTTAAAATTATAAGTGCTATTGTTCTATTATTGTGTACATGTATACGCGTACGTATTTCGTCGGCGTTTTCAAGCACGTTGAAATGTATAGAAAAGTTAGTGCTCGCTAATGGTAAACAAAGATATATTGACACGGCGACGTGATTGTCAATCAACAGACAAATTCCATAATCATTCTATCTGTTACCGCTTATCTATAATGGAAGTAAAGTACGGACTAAAAGAAGTTTCTTACAGTTCGTACTTTACTCCTACCATTGACAAGGTCAAAAGTTTTATTTGCAATGTATGGAGTAAATCGTAAGGATTGGCTAATCATAGTCGATTATTACAATGATCGGGTATAGTTACAACGATCGGATACGGTAAATTGTTACTGACAATATGTATCGTACACCATGCCTTAGGCGATGACAGACCCAAGTCACATATGAATGGCACATTGGCAAATGTTGCGTGCTATTTATAAAATAAAAAATATTTATAACAAACATGATTTGAAATCGCTAAAGTACACTTGTAAGAAGTTCCGAGTTGTAATTTTTTCCGTGGGCAAACAATGCAAAGCCTTATTTTACGGTTTTGCATTGTTTGTCCACGCAAAAAGTGAGAACTCGGAACTTTTATTGAATGCACTTAAGCGATTTCAAGTGCTGTTTGCAATAAATATCTTTTTATTTATAAATGGCACGCAAGAATTGTCAGTGTGGCGTTTGTCGCTAACTCGTGCCTGTCAGCTTGTCTGTGGTAAGACAAGAAAAGATTGTCCGTCTTTGTTTGACTCACGCCACGCGACATATAGTACAGAAAGAAACCTATTACCGACATATGACGTGCAGCGCCATTATACGGCAAAACAATGAACTTAATGGAGTGAGAAAATGACATATACTGCAGTATAATACTGCTCTTGACAGCCAAATTTTTTCTTGCGAAATGTGGTAATATTATTTACTCTAGTGGACTTTTGTGACATTAGACATATTGTGGGAACCTGTAAAATATTTCGAGTTCTCGGCTTTTCGTGATATACAATACGTGGAAGCATAATTTACACTCGTTTGATCAGCTGTTTGACCACACATTTTCTCGCGTAGACAGGCCTCATTTCACTGCTTATTTTATGACTTTGTATGAATTGCCCAAGGAAAAGGTGAGAACTCGGAACTTTTTACAAGTATGTTGAAGTGATTTCGAGTGCTGTTCGTCAAGAATATCTTTTTACATAGATATGGCACGCAAGAATTCTTGACGTGCCGTTTCTCGCTTTTGACGTCATAAAACCAATATGGCCGCGGCGAGGGGCCAGGAGCCTTAATAGCACAGATATCCAGGGGACATCCAGAGGACATCCTGAGGACAATCTTCGTCCTCAGGACGTCCTTAGGACGTCCTCAGGAGATCTTGTGCTGCCTGGGTTTCGATAGTTTTGATAATCTTCGACCGCCCAGCGAATTGATGCGATATCTCGAATAATACGATTGAGTACAATCGTACGTCTTATCAACGTTACAATCAGAGCATTTGCGGACAACTTTGTTTACGTTTCCTGCAGATAGTTAACAACCGATTTAAGGTCCACCGTTCTGCGATTGGTGTCCAGTAATCGTTTTGGTCTCTGACGAAAATGTCGCTGACATTTACACTCACGAGCAAAAGTCACACGCGGAGAGCTATTTTCCAGCCATAGATCTGAGCGATGGCGATTATAAACTCGGTTTGACAGCCTTTGAAACCTATAACACGACATTGAATGTAAATGCGTCGAATAGTAAATTTTACTTTGATGAGGACATTATATAATATTCAAGGAAAAATTATTCGACAAGAAAATTATATAGTATTCCTACGTACGAGGGATTGTACGAATTGTATGCCATATACCGGTACCTAAAACGTGCGATGTCATAAACCATCAAACCGATCACTACCAATGATAATGATGATGATCTCATAGTTATTCGCGCCAATGAGAATACAATCAAGTGTGTTTACCGGATAAACTTTAACAAACCAAATACCATTGCATCGTTATTGGGATTTTCTTCAGATCGCATTCTACAGCTGCGACAATGAATCGAACGTGACAATCAACATTACAGATGTGAGTATTATTCGCGTAGAATGTAATGTGAACACCGATGCGTACAGCAACGACAGATGTGTGCACACCATTTTTCGCTTAATGTACCACCAGGATATAAAATATCGGAAACGCCAGCACAGATCATTTATCTTCCGATCTTTGCACGGAGCGTATCGGATTTGACGATACATGTGTGGATCAACACGGTCGATTGCTTGATTTCCGTGGAGAAGTGATAATCGTCAGGTTGCACGTGCGGCGGCGGCGATAGGACACCTGAGATGCTCATATTGAACGAAGCGAGTCAGGCTAAATATGTAAGCGACATTTTTCCTACCAAGAGAACGATTATAAACGATTGCATCAAGAAAAATAAGAAACTTAGCGCAGCCAACATTGCATTTTTAAGATCTTTGGGATTCATCTTGCGAAAAAATACGTGAAGATGGTCGACATTTTGAACATTGGGATTGAGCCTATCTTTGACGATCATATTGTCAAGATCGAGACTCACACGTATAATCCGTACCCGTACGCCAATACACCTTTTGGACACAGTGACGAGATACGAATACCGATACAACAGCAGGATTTGTACACGTTACCATGTGAGAGTTTTCTCTACATCGAGAGCAAGTTTATGCAAACGAGGATAGAAGGCGATAACCAGGCAGTTGAGATGTTGACAAATAATTGCGCGGTCTTTCTGTTCAATGAAATCCGGTATGAACTCAATGGTGTGGAGATTGACCGCTGCAAAAATGTTGGAGTAACAAGTACGTTCAAACACAATGTATCGCTGACTCGTGACTAAAATTTATTGTTGAGGAACGCCGGTTGGGATCTCTCCAGAAACATGTTTGCGCGATACTTTAATTATTGTGTCTCGCTCAACACATTGCTAGGCTTTTGTGAGAACTACGGATCATAATCGGATGGGACCCGTTTGACCACGATACGATTGAACACAGATTGTAATGATTGGTTCGACCTAGTAATTCACTAGATAATTTTTTTCATCGGTTGGTTGTAATCGTACCATGGTCAATCGGGACGTTCCCATTGTAATCAACGCTCGTCACGAATTGATCTTGATACGTTCACGCAACGACTACAATTGCGTGGTGGGACATGCAAACTCTGATCCAAAGATTGATTTGATCAAAATACAATGGCGAATGCCTCACATTATGCTGAAAGATGTAAATAAATTGTCTATGCTGCGAGCTCTGGAAAGCGGTCGATATTTGAGTATGAGTTTTCGCTCGTGGGATTTGTACGAATTTCCACTCCTACAGAGCACGACCAAGCATTCTTGGGTTGTCAAGACCGCGACTCAGCTGGAGAAGCCGCGTTACGTCATTTTTGCTCTGCAGACTAGTCGAAAAAATTCTGTCACTGATAATGTTGGTAAAAATTTTCTCACTGGTAATATTTGACCACTGTAAGCTGACTAACGTGAAACTCTATCTCAACTCGGAATTTTATTCGTACAATGATATGAATTTAGATTTAGATAAACAGAGATACACCGTTCTGTACGATATGTACGCACGTTTCCGCAAATCATATTACGGATATGACAACGGCAATGTGTTGTTTGATCCTATATAATTTCTTACTCATTATCCGTGTGTGGTCATTGATTGCTTGCGACAAAACGAATCCATCAAGAATGCCACTGTCGACGTGAGAATTGAATTCGACTGCAAGGAGAATATATTGATGGATACCACAGCTTATTGCCTCATTTTGCACGATCGCATGATGGAGTACAGTCCTCTGACCAACATTATGCGCAAAATCACATAAAAATGAACGTGCCTATATATGTGGACCTGCAAGGATTCACGGTTGGAATGAGATTTACCGTAAAACAGATAATTAGGAATGGAACTGTTCTCTCTCATTATGTCTTTGCGAGTTCTATGTCGTGGCATTTTCTCACGAGGGCTGACAAATCGAAAGCAACATGGTTGATAGCTAATCATCATGGTCTGCAGTGGAAGGATGGAGTCGTGGCGTACAACAAAGCGAAACATTTGACCACAGACGCTCTGGCTAACCAACGAAGAATCCAAACTCGTCTATGTCAAAGAATACGAGAAGCGAGAGTGGCTGGCGAATCTCCTCGATAATAATGTGCGGGGCAAAGTGATCATTGAGACTCTAGATGCGGATTACGAGGATATGGCTTCATGGATAAACTGGATGCAGCCAATATTTTACGGTGTAATAATCATACAAAATACTATGTACAAAATGTACTAAAAATATTTAATTGGTGGTGGTTTCAGCGGCAGGAAGTATTGTTTAAGATTTATTGTGCACAATACATTTTTATTCTAATGTTTGTTACATTTATCGATTATATTAATAATAATAATAATAATCATCATCATCATAATCGTAATCATAATAATGATAATAATAAATATGTAACCGCGATTCGTCGCGTGCTCGGATCGCTCGTCGGTTCAGGTTCGTGATAAGCGGAATAATTAAGAAACAGGGTTTTCAAAAATAATAATGTATAATATATTTAAATACTAAGCTGACGATAATTACAATATGCATATCAAACAATACGTGTCGACGCCGTTGGTTTTGGTTGTTTGTGTCGCCTGACAGAGGCTTGTTTAGAGGCCGGTTTGCGAGATGTGACGCGCGGTGCGCGGGCCGCGGACGACGTCAGTGTCGCGTATTCGCGGGTTTATTCTGTTGATGTTTCTTTCGGCGTCTTGTCTCTTACGCACGGTTGACAACTTCTTCCAGCGATTTTAGCTGCGCTTCGGAATTGTATAATGTCCACGACCGTTGAA
>NW_022639462.1:2843371-2845665 GCF_010583005.1 Odontomachus brunneus
GTTTGTTTAGACGCCGGTTTGCGTGATGTGACGCGCGGTGCGCGGGACGCGGACGACGTCAGTGTCGCGTATTCGCGAGTTTATTTTGTTGACGTTTCTTTCGGCGTCTTGTCTCTTTAAGCGCGGTTGACAACTTCTTACAGCGATTTTAGCTGCGCTTCGGAATCGTACAATATCCACGATCGTTGAGACTGCAGCGTAGCTGCACGCGGGGTATTGCCTTAGCGGCGATCCCTTCGATCTCCTATCGCGGAGATTTGATTCGTTTCGGTGTATGCGATGCGTCCGTCGGGCCTTGTACACGGGACCTTAGCTTTCGGAGTTTCCTTTATGACTGAACGAGCTCGGCTCATTCGGACACGATTTCGGATGCGGCCAACGGTGCCGCGGACCTTATCAGTGTCGGTCTCACGAATCCGTGAGCCGACGGCGGAGTGATTACAGTCGCCAATCGACGAACAGTAATCTGCCAGGAGCGGAGTAGAGTCGGTCTCTCTGAGAGCGGATGATCGGAATCGGATTCTCCTTCGAGAGCGGTAGATCGGTTCTGATTCTCTTTCGAGAGCGGACGATCGAATCTCTCCATGACGATTACGCGGCGTTTTATATACCTCGAATCTCGCTTGATTTGCTATTTACCGCGGTTGTTCGGCGGTCGTGCTGTTTACCATATTAGAGGACGCGTTGTCCTCTTGCGCTCTTGATTCGCGATGTTTTGCGTTGTTATTATTTTAGTAACGATTAATTACGCGTCGTTACATTGCCCCCCCCCATTTCGCAAGTGGTCGACCCGACTGCGTACGGATTTTACAATACCTTCGGGGTGGAATTTGACCACCCACAATATTCCGTTGTCGTACCTACGATATGCCCGCGAGATGTGTGCGGAGTTGTACGGGACTTCTAATACCACTTCCACCATTAGCGCTACTCGAACCGGTGCTTTGTCGCCCTCCTTTCAGTCACATTGGATAACTCTTGGTGGTGTTACCCTGATGTTATATTTTACGGTCGGCTTTTCTGTTCTATTAGTTGGTTGTTCGTTTTTTCCTTTCTTTAGTTGTAGCATCCTTTTGGTGTTTGTGTTGCTGTGTACTTCCGGAAGTTTTTGTGTTATCCCCTGATAGGTCCTGGTGCGGTTGATTCCTCCTTGTACCGGTCTCACTTTCCTTTCTTTTTGCCTCGTGTGCGTTGGTGTCGGTAGTCCCATTAACACACATCGCTTTCTTTCCGTTGCTAATGATGACGGGTGTGCCTTGCGGCACGCTATAGCGGGTCCCTTTGCTCTTTGCTTCTCCATTCCTAGTGGTGATCTCTTCCCTGGTGGTAGGGTCTTGCCTCCTGTTTCCTGTGGTATTAAGCTGTCCCACAGGAGTTGGGCCTCTTTTTCGTCCCATGTATTTAGTAATTCCGTTATCGTATCCTCTATCTCAGTTTCCATCATGTTAACTGTGGAGTTAGTAACTGAATCGTTTTCGTGCTTTTGGTCTCTTATTTATATCGATCTCGTTTCCTTGTTTTTGTTTTCTTTTTTTTTTTTTGTTGTCTTCTTGCGAGGCTTATTGTTCCTCTATGCTGTTTACTTTTCGGACTTTTTTTATATTTCCGGACTTGTAAAAGTTCACTCGCCATATTTCGCCTTCCACATATCTGTGGTATACTAACGATGATACTGATGCATAGGGCGGTAGTTCGAAGCTTCGGCCCTTGGAAATGTACACTCTCTTCCTTATTGGTTTTTCCACGTCTGGTGTTGGCGGAATCTCGACGATGGTTTTGGTTGGATTTCCTAGTTCGGAGGCACTGTTATTTTCTGTGACGTGGCAGCCGTGGAGGCGCTCGTCTCAAGAATCCCGTGCCGACTAGAGTATCGAATGTTTATCGCGTGCCGTGTCGCTAACGGTTTTCGAGACCTTGCCGAGTATCGCGTTCCGTCGGATTGTTTGTTGTGAATATTTAGAGAAAAGCGAAGAAACGATTTTTGCGAGCGGAGCAGATGCGAAGGTCAGCGCGTCCCGAATTTTGTGCCCCTCGACGCCCCTTGCCGGCCACCAGGACGAGGAGCGGAGGACATCGAGGGAGACTGCAGAGGACGACAACGAGAGGAGCCCTCCATCAGGTGACTCGCACTCTCGTACTTTGGTGACGAAAAACATTATCGCGAATTATCGAGCGCTCAGCAATAGGAAATATTCTATTGCTGAGAAAGTATCGTGGTTATGATACAGTATCGCGTTTAGACGGATCAGCTGTATTTACTTTCAGCGAAGCAGCCGTCACGAGAAACCCGGCAG
>NW_022639462.1:2848979-2851547 GCF_010583005.1 Odontomachus brunneus
TGCCGCTCGGAAGTAAAATATCTCGGATTTTTGGTGCATAAAGACGGTTTGAAAGTCGACGACGAGAAGGTACAGCCTCTTCTCGAGTACCCGGCGCCTGTTAATCTAAAACAGCTTCGTCGCTTTTTAGGTATGGCGTCATGGTATCGTCGCTTTTTACCGAATTTCGCGACCATTAGTGAACCACTCACACGCTTGCTACGTAAAGGCAAGCGCTGGGAGTGGGATAACGAGCAACAGACCGCATTTGAAAAGATCCGAGCGGATTTGACCACTGCGCCGATTTTATCGTGCCCGAATTTCGAGTTGCCGTTCGTGCTACAAACCGACGCGAGTACCGTGGGCTTAGGAGCGGTGTTGACGCAGACGATCGACAAGGTCGAACGTGTCATTGCGTACGCCAGCCGAACACTCACGGATACCGAAAAGAAATATAGCACGACGGAGCTCGAATGCCTAGCTGTTGTCTGGGCAATTAAGAAATTTCGTCCGTATCTCGAAGGCTACCGATTTACCGTTATTACCGATCATAGCAGTTTGCGATGGTTGCACAATTTACGCAACCCCACGGGTCGTCTAGCACGCTGGGCGTTGGAATTATTAGAGTACGATTATGAAATCGTACATAGGAAGGGAGCGCTACATCACGTTCCCGACGCGCTATCGAGGATGTACGAGGGGGATTCCGAGACCCCCTTGGCGGCCGTCGCGATAACGAACTATAACGTTACCAATATCGACGCGATAATTGGCGACACTACTGACGAGTGGTATCGTAAACGATTTAGTGACGTCGCGAAAGAGCCGAAGCGGTTTCCGACGTGGCGAATTGTCGACGAGCGGTTATATTTTCTAAGGCCAACGAGAATAATTAGTGATTTGGTGGAGGATCTCGATCGGTGGAAATGGGTGCTTCCGCGCGAGCTGCGGAAGGAAGCACTCCAGGAATCCCACGATCATCCTCAAGCGGGCCATTTAGGTGTCGACAAGACTTTTCATCGTCTTGCCGTCGCCTATTACTGGCCCAACATGTTTCGCGATATCGTTGGCTATGTGAGAAAGTGTGACGTCTGCCAGCGGACTAAGGTGGACCAGCACGCCCCTGCAGGTCTTATGGGGCGTAGGGTTATCGAGGTACCGTGGACGGTAGTCGCTGCCGACATTATGGGCCCGTTGCCGCGGAGCAAGGCCGGTTACTCTTACCTCTTGGTGATTCAAGATTTATTCTCGAAATGGGTAGAGTGCCGTGCCTTGCGTGCCGCGAACGGAAAGCTCATACGGGCAGCTATCGAGGACCTAGTAATATCGCGCTGGGGAACACCGAAAGTCCTGCTGACAGACAACGGTACCGAGTTCGTCAATAAGACAATTGAAGATTTCGCGAAAGAGCGTGGAATACGCCACTCTACCGTACCGCCGTATCACCCGCAGGCCAACCCGGTCGAGCGGGTGAATCGGATTCTGAAAACGATGATCGTGGCGTTCCTCGATCGAGATCATCGCGAATGGGACGCGCACATTACCGATTTTCGTTTCGCTTATAATACCGCACACCACTCGTCATTAGGTACGTCGCCCGCCTTTTTGAATCTCGGGCGCGAACTCGAACCGTCGCACACACTGCGGAAGTATCGTACCGATCACCTAGATATCGAACAGCAAGATCCAGCTCGATGGTCGGAACGGATGAAACAGTTATCGCAGTTGCATGGGTGGGTTAACGAAAACCTAGAGGCCGCGTATCAACGGCAGTCCGCGCACTACAACTTACGGAGACGCCCCGCGAATTACCGTATCGGGGACTTGGTGTTAAGACGACAGCACGTCTTATCGTCTGCCGCTCACAACACGGCCGCAAAGTTGGCCCCGAAATTTCAGGGGCCATATAAAATCTCGAAGATGAGATCGGCGGTCGTGTGTGAGCTTGCATGCCTGGACGGAAAGGTGGTGGGTAAAGTGCACGTAAAGGAACTCAAGCCTTACGTGCAACCCACCTCTTTATAGACCACCTACCGCAACCAAGTGGGGATGGCCGACCGAGACGACCTCCACCGCCGGTGGGATGCGTTCCGGCGCCAGTACCATGTGGTATTCCGGAACATTGGCCGGAACCACCCGGGCTTCTGGGAGGGAGCCCGGGACTTGAGAGAGCGCGCCGAGGCCGAGCGGACCACCGCCCGGGGGGCGGTGGTGCGGGAGTTCCCGACGACGGCGGACGTCGGTACCCAGACGGACCGCCGCCCGAGGGACAACACCGCCACGCAGACCTCCGGGTGGTGGGACGTTTACGAGGACGTCCTGGCCGAGGTCCACCGGCGGGTGGAACGAGAGGCGCGCGGCCGACCAGCCCGGGGGGATCCAAGTCCAGGGTCCCGGAACGACAGGGCCTCGCAGCCGGCGCGGGCAGCTTCCGGTGGCCAGGGGGCGGAAGGCTGCTGGAATTGCGGCCGCCCCGACCACCGGTACTCGGAGTGCCCCCGTCCCCGAGGTAGCGGGTTCTGCTACCGGTGCGGGGCGCGGGGAACTACTCTCCGAGACTGCCCGCGCTGTAAAAGCGGATGGAGGGAG
>NW_022639462.1:2855393-2856143 GCF_010583005.1 Odontomachus brunneus
GGAATTGGCGTAGTGTCTAAGGCGACGGACGATTATCCAAAAGATGTCTTCAGTTCAAGTTCGAATCTCACCAGAGAAAATCTTAAAAATGATGAAAAAATAATATAGAAAAACTTTTTTTTTCATAGTATTATATGAGTATTTATGAGAGAGAAAGCGCTTATTCTATGAGTAATTATGAAAAATCATGAGAAAATTTAATTGAAGAACCTAGGAAACGACAGGATCTGTGCGCAATCTGCCGTCAGAGTCTGTTCGCAGACTCTGTCAACAGTCTGGCGGCAGATTGGGGACGCAGATGTCTATGGATCTGTCGACAGATCCTGCTCGGATTCGACAGATCCTGTCAACAGTCTGACGTCAGTCTGCGCGCAGATTGCTTACTGGGACGTTCAAAAAGTACCCGGAATTTGTTATTTAACAGACGCGCGTTGAGTGTACAAAAAAATTTATTTTGTTTAAATTAGCATCAATGTCCTTGAATGTAAAGTTTGAGTGCGATATGTCAGTTAAATTGTTTAGGACAGCTGTTTTTATTAGCCTATCACAAGTACTTTCTGCGATTTTTACAATAAATAAGTCTGTTCAGCCAAGAATTTGTCTTAAATTTTGTATTGCTAACGAAATTTTATGTGCCAATTCGTTGAAAATGTTACAAAAGATCTTTCGTGAATCGTGTCTATCGAAAATACAAGCATATAATTGGTATATGGCATTCAAAGAAGGTCGTGAAGTGGTTATTGATTTGAG
>NW_022639462.1:2856153-2860710 GCF_010583005.1 Odontomachus brunneus
AGATGCGCACATTGACAAACGGACACATCCAATCATATGTCGTTGTTTATAGAGTCTCTAGAATATCTCTAGGCATATGGCGTTGTGGTTGGATGTGATAAAAACGAAATAAAAACACAAATATTTTCTACAAAACTATTTTTTATTTCTCATCAGTTGCATATCCATTGCATAAACAAACGATACATAATTAAATGATGATAAAATAAACGGTGCACATCATTCTGTGTCCAAATGAACAGCAGACAACTGGACGATGTCCAAGTGAACGGTGTCCAAATGAACAGTGCGCATCCTTCTGTGTCCAAGTGAACAGTGGGCGATTGAACGTTGTCCAAGTGAACGGTGTTCAAATGAACGGTGTCCAAGTGAACTGTGTCCAAATGAACGGTGTCCAAGTGAACAGTGTCCAAATGAACGGTGTCCAAGTGAACAGTGCGCACCCTTCTGTGTCCAAGTGAACAAACAAGCAATTCCACGGTGTCCAAGTGAACGGTGTACAAATGAACAGCACGCATCGTTCTGTGTCCAAGTGAACAGTGGACAACTGAACGGTGTCCAAGTGAACGGTGTCCAAGTGAACGGTGTCCAAATGAACGGTGTCCAAGTGAACGGTGTCCAAATGAACGGTGTGTAACTGAACGACGTGCATTTTCTTTCGTGTCCAAAAACAACGGTGCCCAAAAGTTTCGTGTCCAAACGCACCGTGTCCAATTGAACTGTGTGTCAAATGCTCTGTCCAGTGGCAACGTGTCCAATTGTACTGTGTCCAAGTGCACCGCTCCCATTGATTTACCTCGTTCTGATCGACCATCAACGTGCAAAATTGATGAAAACATAGAAAAAGTGAAAAAAATGGTGCTTGAAAATCGTCGTAACAGTTAATAGAGAGTATTATTTAGGCGTTATGAAACATTTGCGTGAGAATATTCGTCGAAAAAGACCAGATTTATAGAAAGACAATTCATGGTTCTTGCATCACGATAATGTTCCATCGCACACATCGATTCTTGTACGGGAATTTTTAACCAAAACTCAACGAACGTGATTCCGCAAGCACCGTATTCATCTGACATAGCTTCTTGTGACATTTTTCCGTTTTCTAAACTCAAGTTGCCACTCCAAGGAAAGCGTTTTGAATCAATTGATGCCATAAAAGAAAATTCGCAACGATAGCTGAAGGCAATATCAATTTCAGTGTACAAAAAGTGCTTTGAGAACTAAGTCAAGTGTTAGCACCAGTGCATTGCATCAAATGGAGAGTATTTTGAAGGAAATAAAAAAATATTACTGAATAAACAATTACTTTGTGTTTTATTTAATTCTAGTTAAACAATTATTTTTTTAAATTATAATAATATATTTGAAGTAATATATTAATCTTATTCGCTCACTATTTCATGACGACTTATCTCTTTTTTTCTTTTCTTCTTAAGGTTCAGCAATACACGATAACGAATATTCGTAGTAATATTCATAACATAACCGGTTATATAAATTATATTTATATATGGTGAAATATAACAAAATATAAGTAATAATATTTGTAATTAGTTACGTAAATAATTTTGTTATACTATACACATTATATAAGAATAATATAATGAACGAAATAGAAATATTTTAATATTCCGAATAATATAAACATTATAATATAATATATTATAATATAATATTTTACAAATTAAATTTCAATTTAAGATATAGAAGCTTAATAATATTTGAAAAATGTTAAAAACGTTTTATAAAATTTTTCATCAACAAAAATTAAATTAATTTTAAAATTTAATTAAATTAATTATCAAAATATTATTTATTCTATTGTATGTAATTGTTACAATAATGATATTGTTCGAAGAAATATTTAAAACAAAAATATTCTTTGCGCTATGCACAACGTATAAAAGCCATTTTACTATTACATCTTATATATATGTTTTTCTTCTTTAAAATAACAAAAATTTATCGGATTATCAAACTTTTCAGGCCGTGTTGATAAATATCCACTTTTGTACCAACTATATTTAAATAGATTTTGAAATCTTGGAGAAGAAAGATGATTATATATTAAACTTTGTAATTTTATTAGGAGTGTGCATTAATTTTAAGGGATTTTTTAGTAAAAGTACGGTTTTATTGTGAAAAAATGGTTACAAATTGATCATTCAAAATATTGTCCATCGCTAGCCATTACTTTGTCCCATCTTTCTGGTAATATGGATTCCACGTCGAAAGAACGACACATCTTTTGAGACTATCCACGAATCGACCCATTTTTTGGTATCCTCATAAGCATGGAAGCGCTACTCAGACAGGCTATGAGTCATCGATCGAAATAGGTGGTAATCGGAAGGAACAATATTTGGAGAATACAGCGGGTGTGGTAGGACATCCCAGTTAAGCGCTTCTAACGTTTCCTTGACCGCAACATGTGACCGAGCGTTGTCGTGCTAGAAAATTACTTTGTCGTATCTTCTCCCGTAATCTGGCCGTTTTTGCTTCAATGCTCGGTTCAATTGCATCAATTGTTGTTGGTAGCATTCCCCAGTGATGGGAATTTTCGTTGGATTAGAGCAGCTCATAATACACTACACCCAGCTGATCCTACCAAATACGGAGCATGAGCTTAGCGCCATGAATATTCGGCTTTGCCGTCGATGTTGATGGTTCGCCTGGCCTGCACCATGATTTTTTGCGCTTCAGATTATCGTAGCGTATCTACTTTTCATCACCTGTCATGATACGATGCAAAAAATTGTTTTTCTGTGTCTTTGAAACAACAATTCATATTTTGCGCCTTTCGATGTCCCTCGGCTTCAATTCGTACGGCATCCAATTTCCTTGCTTTTGAATCATTCCAATGGCCTTCAAACGTCTGGAAATCGTTGGTCGATCAACATTTAATGATTCTGCAAGTTCTTTTTACGTTTGACTCGGGTCTTGATCGAGTAAAGCTTCCATTTCCTCATCTTCAAACTTTTTCGGCTAGCCTGGACGTTTCTTGTCTTCCGTGTCAAAATTACCTTTTTTATAGCGTCGAAACCAGTACTCACATCGATGTTGAAATCGATGGAGTATAATCACCATAAACTTCCGACAGCATTCGTTGACTCTCAACAATACTTTTCTTCAAATGGAAACAAAAAAGCAAAGCTTCCCGCAAATTGCCTTTTGTTGGCACAAAATTCAACATATTCAATGCTCAAAAAAACAATGTTGTTTACACTTCGGCAAAATGACACATACTGAAAACTAAAGTCACATGTATGTGCTTTGACATGAAGGTAACAACAATATGGCCTGATGCGATATAGTACTAGTTAGGTTATTTCTTAAAAATCCTTTAAAATTAATGCACACTCTCAATATTATATTATTACGTGTATGTAAATTTATGCCATAATTATGTGAAATAACATTATCAGAGAAACATCGAACAAAATGTTTCCAAACTCTAAAGCCAAATACGTCTAAAGGTAATTTGTACAAAAGCAGTTGTTTTTTTTGGTATTGTTAAAATATTTGTTCATCTGCTGGTATAAATTCTTTTAATTGTTCCGAACAATGTCCTGTCCATGAATCAACCCAAATAGCCAAACCTGCGCGAGCAGATTTCACGCAGAATCTGTCAACAGTGTTTGTAGACAGAATGGCAATAGATTGCACACAGAATCTGTTCTGACGACAAATTGGTGACAGACTGCGCGCAAAGGCTGTTGACAGACTCTGACGACAGCCTCACGGCAGATTGCGCGTGGATTCTGTTTCGTAGATAGGCTATTTAATTTTACCAAGGGCCATATGTACGCTATTAAATGGGGTTCCACATATACACCATGTAAAACTCCGAGAGAAGTCAAGATAATTATATTGTGCAATAATAGTACACATATACACAATAAAAAACAATTTTTACTTTTTAAAATTGTATTATACGTTTCTGATAAAAAAGCAACAATAATAGAGTTCTGATAAAAAAAACAACAAATAACGAGTAGAAATATAGAATAGTACAATGGTTAAATGGCCAGTTTAAATGGGCATTTAAGGACGTACACGCACCGGCGTTAATGCCGTCCGAATATCCGTGTGACTCGCACACGATAACGCGTCACTCATCACTGCTGCGTGTAGGTGAGCCACGAGCAGCACGGAGTGGCGGAGGGAGCTAGCGGTATACGATCGTCGGACGCTTGGAGAGGGAATAGTGGTGGGAGCATAGACATATATAACTAGACTGCGCATGCTACGCTGGCCGTTAAAGCAATGAAGTGAGATAGAAAATGGCTCGGAGGATCTCTTTCTCTCTCGCACAGTAAGAAAAATGGGGGAAGCTGGATGAGAGTTGCAGGGGAACCAACGCAAGCCTCCCATTAATACTCCCCTCCCTTGCTAACCTCATGCGTATGTTTTGCCAGCGCAAGTTCAATTCTCGACAAATACATTTTTTTTTATTTATTATTTTAATACTACCTTTGGACTCGCTGATTATTGAAAACAATTACAGCTGTTAATTACATGAAGAATGATTTTAAAAAAAGTGAAAACTGAAAAAAT
>NW_022639462.1:2860720-2864142 GCF_010583005.1 Odontomachus brunneus
TTCTGTACCATTGTGATGTTTGAGGGAGCCCCATCAAATGTTAAAGATCTTATATCACTTATACCGTTTTCATGCAAAGATGTTAAAATTTCATTGATAATATTTGCTCTTGAGTCACTGCATAGACCGTTAATAAAATAGTAGGCGATAGGTGTTTTGAAGTGGCCGTTTAAACAAACAAGCATGAAAACCAATGCATACGAAGCTTGGGAGTTTTCTTGTGCTTTTCCACTCCAAGATCCGATGTCCACTGTTCCATGCCATACATTATTCCGAAATTCCAATTGTTTCTTAATTGACATTTTATCGACTTGCAAGCCGAACTGCAAATCTTTTCCTTTCTCTCTTTCTTCATCAATAATATTTTTTAAACTGTCGAGAATAGGTTTTCCTATTCCTGGGCTTAGATCAACAGTTGTGAACCACCTCCTGATCGTTTGAGGATGAGGCAAGGAGTGAAGGAATTCTTCCCTAACGTATTTATAAGCACTAGAGGAGTAATACAACAGAGTGCAGGAAAATTGTTTCAGTGCTGGAGAAAAGCTTTTTTGTTTTTTATTTAAAAGTTTGTTAATAATTTCAGAGACTGCTGGAGAGGAACATATCTAGGAAAAAGAGAAATGGAAGAAAATATTAACGTAAATGAAATTATTATGAAAAACATTATATTGATGTAAAAATTGTTATTAATTTTATAAGTTGTTATGTATTATCATACACAGAGCAGTTACTTAGTTGGTACTTAATTTTATTTTTTCATTCTATATAGGACAAACAATTTTATAATAGTTAAAAAAAATTCATAAAAAAAATTATTTAAAATTACTTACATATTAACTTGCCTTCTTTTGAAATAAAAATTTATGTAATTTAGAAGTTAAGAGCTTCATTTCAAGTGTTTGAAAGTAGTGAATGCTTTAAATTCTTTGGACAAAAAAATTATAAACGCTACTTAATTATAATTTAATTTAATTTACACATTTCCTATGTTTACGAGAAAACAATATTTGTATTATATATAAATCTGGAAAAATATGTGATTACATTAGATTCGCTGGTTAAAAATAACTTACAAAAATAAGTATCAAAATAAGTGTAAAAATAAAATAATAATTACAATCTCTGTGCTTTTTACAAGTTAAATATTTCTATCAAAAAATAAAATAAAATAGGTAATACATATTTAAGTCTCACTATTAGAAATATTTGCTGTTAGGGCTGAATATATTTTCATTCATCAATTTAATAATAACGCTAAACTTCATACACAAGAAATTGAAGCAAACAAGGTACTATTTCATGTATTCAATTTGTTGTTTATAAACTGCATAGTTGACTATTGTTACATTTTCACATCATTTATCCTCACTGAGTAACGTACTTACATTCAAAGCATCAGAAGCTTCATTAAAAAGGAGACCATTCTTTTTAAGGTGATTGTACATATCTTGTACATTAGAGATTTTTTTTTTTAATCTATTTATAGACTGCTTACATATTTTTTTATGTTTCAGCATTTCTTCACGAAAATCACTGAAAATTTCAAAACTTCTATCAGATGTAAAATCTTCCCTTTTCAAATCTCCTATGTACCGTGCTATACACAATCTTTTAACATTTTCATTCGTATGACTAGATGTCCTGCAATTTTTTATATAAACTTAATTATTACATAGCTAATGATATGAATACAAATAATAAATATAAAAAATCAGTAAAAAATAACCATCAATACACAAATTTGCAAACTACTACTAACATACATACATAAATATTACTTTGATATCAAATACCTTTTTAAAGAGGTGACGTGATGTATACTTTCAATTTCCGTTGCACTTGATTTATTGTCTTTCTTACACCTAGAAATGTTCAATGTTTCAGTGCTACTTTGTACAGTCAACATATTTTTTTCATTACTAACATTGGTATCTTTATTATTACCAATGTTAATTACATTTTCAAATACTCCTAAGGAAGATAATGTATTGTCTAAAACTTGAGTAAATGTCGGTGTTTGACCAACTGTATCTTGCATATCATTGACCATGTTCACTGCATTTTCATCAGGATTCATTTTTGAAGATGATTCCTTGTCAACATCACATAATTCTGCAAATGGTACAGCTGCATCATGTAAAAATCTTTTTATAGAAGCTCCAATAGTTTTGTACACAAAATCGGATTCATTAAAATGTTTACTGCACACAGAACTGTGTAAGCTTACTGGATGTCCTATTACATCCATCCATTCCCGTTTTTTTTCTTCATTTTTTGGTAAACTGTAAAAAATTTTTGGGTTATGTTATTGGTGCAAATATACATACAAACTATTTGTATATATACGTATATATATACATATATAAATTAAATTTACTAACCTATGAAAATATACATTGCTGATTTGACCTGATGTCACTTTGCACATACAACAATATCTAACCATCTTTATAATTTATTAAATAAATATATCAATTACAGCGCTTTTCTTATAGTAGTTACAGAATGTTGTCTGCTTCGCTCCTGCTGCTACTAAAGTCTTGAAGGGAAAAGAGTTCACTTCCCCCTCTACGGGTGATTTAGAGTGAGACAGAGATCCTCCCGATATTGCTTTCTCTTTTTAAATGTTTGCTTCAACGGCTAGCATAGCATGCGCAGTCTAGTTATATACGTCTATGGTTGTTACAGAATGTTGTCTGCTTCGCTCCTGCTGCTACTGAAGTCTTGAGGGGAAAAGAGTTCACTTCCCCCTCTACGGGTGATTTAGAGTGAGACAGAGATCCTCCCGATATTGCTTTCTCTTTTTAAATGTTTGCTTCAACGGCTAGCATAGCATGCGCAGTCTAGTTATATACGTCTATGGTAGTTACAGAATGTTGTCTGCTTCGCTCCTGCTGCTACTGAAGTCTTGAGGGGAAAAGAGTTCACTTCCCCCTCTACGGGTGATTTAGAGTGAGACAGAGATCCTCCCGATATTGCTTTCTCTTTTTAAATGTTTGCTTCAACGGCTAGCATAGCATGCGCAGTCTAGTTATATACGTCTATGGTAGTTACAGAATGTTGTCTGCTTCGCTCCTGCTGCTACTGAAGTCTTGAGAGGAAAAGAGTTCACTTCCCCCTCTACGGGTGATTTAGAGTGAGACAGAGATCCTCCCGATATTGCTTTCTCTTTTTAAATGTTTGCTTCAACGGCTAGCATAGCATGCGCAGTCTAGTTATATACGTCTATGGGTGGGAGTCGCGGCGATCTTCCATCCTCTATCGCAAACGTAAGAACGAGAGAAATAGCATTATAAGACGTCTGGACAGAAATGCCGTCCTAAAATACGTGTGACACACACTAAGAAAACGCTTGACTCACACTGTCTCGTCTATACGTGAGCAATACGCGGTGTCCCGACGACTGTTTCGCTCGCTCGAAC
>NW_022639462.1:2864202-2867507 GCF_010583005.1 Odontomachus brunneus
TCGTCGGGACACCGCGTATTGCTCACGTATAGACGAGACAGTGTGAGTCAAGCGTTTTCTTAGTGTGTGTCACACGTATTTTAGGACGGCATTTCTGTCCAGACGTCTTATAATGCTATTTCTCTCGTTCTTACGTTTGCGATAGAGGATGGAAGATCGCCGCGACTCCCACCACTATTCCCTCTCCAAGCGTCCGACGATCGTATACCGTAGCTCCCTCCGCCACTCCGTGCTGCTCTTAGCTCACCTACACGCAGCAGTGTATGAGTGACGCGTTATCGTGTGCGAGTCACACGGATATTCGGACGGCATTAACGCCGGTGCGTGTACATATGCCATCCCTGGTAAAAATTGTTCTCATAATTTTTCAATTTTTCATCTTATTATTTTATTTAATATCATTTTGTCATTAAATCTGAACGATTTAACCATTATGCAATAAGTACTGAAGGCAGCAGTACCGAATAAAATATTAGTCTCGCCATGGAAAAAACATTTATAGAACTTTTGTAATGGTTTAATGGAAAATATATCATGCTTCGATTTTGATAAAATTTAATACAATCTGAACTGGACGATCGACCAAATTAATTCGCATATGTAAAAGCACAGTATTTTATTAGCATAATGGAAAAATGTCATTATCTGTTGTTTTATTGCAGTCATTTTCTATACAGTTCCTAGTAGAAAATTAATTTTGAATTATCGTGCCGGCTTCTCTTACATTATTTATACGCTAAACGGTTGCATCTATATTTTGCGGTTTAAAAAGCGAACAAACTCTAAGATTTTTCTTCCTTAAACTTTAAGTGGGCAATACAAAGCACTTTTTATCAATTGAGGAATTGGCGTAGTGTTTAAGGCGACGGACGATTATCCAAAAGATGTCTTCGGTTCAAGTTCGAATCTCACCAGAGAAAATCTTAAAAATTATGAAAAAATAATATAGAGAAACTTTTGTTTTATTGTATTTTACGAGTATTTATGACTATTTATGAGAAAGTGCTTATTCTATGAGTTGTTATGAGAAATTATGAGAAAATTTTCTACCAAAGATTTAATTGAAGAACCTACGAAATGACAAGATCCGCGCGCAATCTGCGCGCATCTGCCGTCAATGTCTGTCGGCAGGCTTTGCGCGCAATCTGCCGCAAATTTGATGTCAGAGTCTGTTAGAAGATCCTGTCAGCAGTCTGACGGCAGATTAGGGACGCAGATGACTATGGATCTGTCGACAGATCCTGCTTGAATTCGACAGATTCTGTTGCCAATCTGACGTCAGTCTGCGCACAGATTGCTTACTGGCAGTATACTTTTTTTTCCAGTTTATTTCTCCAGTCTATTTCGTAAATAGACTTCTTCAAACCAGTTTTTGAAATGTTGACTTGTAAGTTTTCCGAATTTTGAAACCGCAATGTGAACATTAACAGGTTTAAAAAGGGTTTCTTTTACGCGTGACCAAAATTATCTGCTATATTTTTTTAATACTATATACAAAGGTGAAAGATGTCCATCTGCAGATATAATGGGCATAGTGGTATAGCTATGACTCATAGAAGATAAAGATTGAATAGTAGATCCAACTTTTTTTACTCCTACATTAGTTAATGTTCTGCCAGAATGTATTTCTAAATTAAAACCATTTTTATCTGCATTATTAATTGATCCTGCACCGATTTCATCATTATGTGGTTTAACTTGTCTCACAAATTCTTCACTTTGACGTATTATTACATCAGTTGTATGAGAAGATCGGGCTTTAAAAATTGTTATTTTACGTGACGTAATGTGATGTGCTTTTATAAAATTCCATATCCACCAATTTCCTGCTCTAAATGAAGGATGGTTTATTTGCTCTTTTGCTTGTAATGCCCATTTTTGCATATCTATGTCATGAATGATAGATCTTCTAGCAAGAGCTTTTTGGAATTGCATTAGTACATATTCTGTAATAAATATAAGTTTGTCCCTGTTTGACCCTCCGCGTATTACATTTTCTTCCCATCTGTGCAATTGCGAATTTACCTAAAAGAAAAGAAGTTTGATATTTACAATTAGAAAATTAAAAAATAAAAAAACTATGTAATGTAACAATATAACAAATAAGCCAGCGGCGCAAACAATAAGCAAACGGCGCAAACAATAAGCAAACGGCGCGTATAATAAGCAAACGGCGCAAACGATAAGCAAACGGCACGAACGATAAGCAAATAACGCGAACACTAAGCAAACGGCGCGAACAATAAGCAAACAGCGCAAACAATAAGCACGCGGCGCAAACGAACGGAATGCGGTCGGTACGATAGGCGCGACGCGGTACGCGGCGAACGGAGATCGGTACGATAGGCGCAACGCGATACGCGGCGAACGGAGATCGGTACGATAGGCGCAACGCGATACGCGGTGATGCAGCAAGCGGCACGGTGCGGCAGGCGCAAAAATAGGTAGCGAAGCGGGAGCCTAGGAATCCGCTCGTCAAGATGCTTGACGGACCCAGAGACGCTCGAGTCCGGATAGCGTATGTCACTGAAGATGAGTCGAAGAGTCCACGCGTCGACGAAACCAGAGACATTCCAGTCCGGGTAGTGGAGTATACGGAAAGGATAGGAGGCGAGCTTGCGCTCAGGATCGAATTGCTTGAGAGAAGCGACTCGGGGATCTGATCCTGAGGAGCTCTGCGAGCCGGCTCATATACTCGCTCGGGAGCCCCCACGCCCCGGCGGCGAGCCGAAGGTGGGAATCGGCACACGGCGTGCATGCGGCGCTCAGGCGCTGGACACGTGCTCGACGCTTGCGCAGTGCTGGCAGTTTGCGATATATTTTCGCGCACGCGCATTGAGCAAACTCTGTGGTAACCTCAGCGCCGTATCTATTTTAAGGTATCATAAGATCCTTCACCTAAAGGAAAATATGAAAGGATTGTAGGAAGAAAAAAAGTTTGTGGAAAGAAACAGAATGCTATTCATAAGTAAAAATAAATATATTTTTTATTTTGTAATTTCTGCAGCCAACCAATCACACGAATACCAACATCTGTTGCAAGGGTAAGGGAAACTGCAGAAAAACCTTACCAGTATTCTTACAAAAAAATTGTACATAACAAATAATATTTTATAATAAATTCAGAAAATATAAATACGTATATATTAATTACAATATATATTAATTACAATACATTTTAATAAAATTTATATAAGTAATAATACATATGGAATTTGTAAAACAATTTTTCTAATATAGAATAATTTATTATTAGAATAATTTATTATTAGAATAATTTAATATTAATTGATGCTGTTGCTATA
>NW_022639462.1:2867517-2868923 GCF_010583005.1 Odontomachus brunneus
TAGTTTTTTAATATTAATTGATGCTGTTGCTATGAGGCTTCTGAAAAATAATAAAACAATTAATATATTATGGCCACACATATGAGCATGAGCGCATATGTGTGTGATCACATTTTTGCCACCAAACATAAAAAATGAAATAAATAAAATAAAAATGATCACAAAAAAAATGTATAAAAAAATTATTAATTAAAAAAAAATGTGGCACTTATGCATGTACTTAAACATGCTATATCACAGTCATAATAAAATAAATAATTTACGTAATAAATAAAATAAATAATCTGCGTAATAAATAAAACAAAAAATACTGTTCGAGATTCGAACCAACATGACGGTTAACTTCACGTCAGCGGGGACCGGTGACCGCTGCGGCAATCATTTATTTGAGATAAACATCACTCGATGCTCTAATTCGGCACACAAGCGACGCACTTCGTCCTTTCAATGTTGATCGCACGTTCGTATCACGTGCGATCCCAGCATCGCGATGCCAGCGAGCCGTCAGCCGTCGTAAGGATCCGAGCGATCGCCATGGCAACGGATCGCACAAACAAGGATTCCGCGAATCGGCGGGCGGCTCGCGCCGCGAAAAGCTCGTGTTACTCGACAAATGCCTAAATAAGGAAATGTAGACTCTCGCTCGTGGCGAAAACCGTTTCTCGCCTTGCTTCGCTGGCCCAATCCACTCGCGTCGTAGCCCTTTCAAAATCGGTATATATGCGACCGCTCAACGCGGCTCTTCACTTCGATCTTACTTCTCTTCCTAACTCGAATCAGTGAGAATCAAATTTGTTTTTTTTTTACACGAATCGGTCTGTTAAAAGCGTGGCGGGTTATCTCGAGCTCACATCCCACTGGGGATATCGCAGCTCGCAATCGGAATCCGTTAGATTCCGTATTCTGGATCGCGTCTTCGCGAGCTCTCGCTCTATTAGTGTCGCGGCGCGTTCCAGTCTCTTGTGACTCGCCAGCTGACCAACGGCTGTTTTGCATCGCTCATGATCGGGCAGAACCGAGTGGATTGTGGACCGAGAGTCGTTCACTTAAAGCGAAAATCGCCGTCAATTGCGCTCTCCGAACGCTCGCGCGCCGTTCGGTCTCGAACTTTGATTATTTGTACAGTGTAAATCGTCCTTTGGAGTACGCCGTCGGTCTCAGGCGCGCGCGTAAACGAGCTCAGGGCCACGCGGTCAAGATTTCCGTCGGTCGCGGCAAGATCTCCGTCGATTGAGTATCGAATCGATACTCGTCAAGATTTCCGCCGTGCAACCTAAGGCCCTCGGCATCTAAGCTCGGTGAAGATTTTCGACTTTCGCTTAATGTGAGACCTGACGAGCAGTGAACCGACAGCTTGACAAATTAATAAACAACAAAGAAAACTTGAGTTACTCATACGACTGTGA
>NW_022639462.1:2868933-2869486 GCF_010583005.1 Odontomachus brunneus
TCTCCGAACGCTCGCGCGACGTTCGGTCTCGAACTTTAATTAATTGTAAAGTGTGAATCGTCCTGTAGAGTAAGCCGTCGGTCTCAGCCGCGCGCGTAAACGAGCTCAGGGCCACGCGGTCAAGATTTCCGTCGTTTCGCGGCAAGATCTCCGTCGATTGAGTATCGAATCGATACGCGTCAAGATTTCCGCCGCGCAACTTAAGGCCCTCGGCATATAAGCTCGGTGAAGATTTCCGACTTTCGCCTAATGTGAGACCGGACGAGCAGTGAACCGATAGCTTGACAAATTAATAAACAACAACAAAAAACTTGAGTTAATCATACGACTGAGGTCTCCATCCAACCTCGTGGCTACTCATCTCCTCCGCACTACTCCTCTGCCTTGCGCTAGGCAACACCGGCGCTTTACGTCGGTCCTCGACTGACATCAGTCGAATCCGAAACAAATACTGAAGCATGCATCTTAGCATGGCATATCACAGTTACAATCACAGTCATTATTTTGTTATTATATATATATATATATATATATATATATATATATATATATA
>NW_022639462.1:2869995-2870221 GCF_010583005.1 Odontomachus brunneus
CGCCACGACAATTACGTCGCGTTCTCTGCCATCAGCCTAACAAACAAGAATTCAAGAATCGCGCGCGTTTAGGCAGAGATTCACTCTGGTTTAGATATGTCGTAAATGGTTTGCCCAAGTTGGCTCTATTTTTGAGCAACTGATATCATGAAACGTTCCTTGGGCCATCTTGCTTAATTAAAAGCAATTTGATGTTATGATGCCTTTATTGACAAGAAAAACCTAT
>NW_022639462.1:2870405-2870790 GCF_010583005.1 Odontomachus brunneus
TCTATATTTCATCATATACTTCATAATTAATGTCATCTTCATATTCATTATCATCATTAAAATCTTTGGTATTATTTGAACTTTTAAATTCTTTTCTTTCTACGTAATACAAATTTTTAGTATCATGCAGTTCCAAGTGTCTAGAATCAACTTGGAAAGTGCTACAATCTACATTATGAGCCTGAAAGCTGGATCGTATTTTACAAATTGAGTCTAAAGAAGTGATACTAATAGAATTCCTCTTTTTATTCTTGACATCAGTGACGATGGAAAAAATCCTCTCTGCTTCAGCATTAGAATGTGGAAGAGATAAAACGCCATGTACTAATTTTTCTAAATTTGGAAAGAACGGTTCATTATTATAATTTTTTTTCTTAAAAATAGC
>NW_022639462.1:2870800-2871429 GCF_010583005.1 Odontomachus brunneus
AACGCCATGTACTAATTTTTCTAAATTTGGAAAGAACGGTTCATTATTACAATTTTTTTTCTCAAAAATAGTGTTCCACATTTCAAGAATTTCGAAATTGGCTAAAACAATTTTATTCGCGTCATCAAATTGTGAAGGTAAAATTTGCCATTCATTACATAAAGTCGTAATATCAGATATACCGAAACGTTTTGCTACATTCGTTAAATTTGGAAATAAGACTCTATTTTCCTCATGCAAAGCTATTTCGGGATCTAAAAATTTTAATTCGCGCAAGATTTCATCATTGTATGGAAAACGATGTAGCATTTCTTGCATCGCGGTAATATAAAATTGTAGACAATTCGACTTTATTTCTATATAAAAATCTGGACATTCTGCTAAGAGAAATGACTCACAGTCTGAACCAACATTGATACAATTAACTGGTAAAAAGTTTTCCGGATTTAAAATATTATCAGAAATATTATTTAAAACATTACATATCAAAAAATTTTTTCCTATCTGTTTCATTAACTGCTCACAATTTTCAGCAATTTTATAAATTAAGATTTGTCTCGACTGATGCAAAGCATTAAAAGTATTAAAAAAAGTTAAAGAATACTTCAAAACCAACATGTATGCTTTAA
>NW_022639462.1:2871439-2877130 GCF_010583005.1 Odontomachus brunneus
TTCATATTTTCTACATGTTTTCCTGTTTTAGAATGTGAAATTAAATTTGATTTTCCGCATATTAATATCTTATTACAAGCTGTGCAGAGAGCTTTTTCATCGTTTTCATGCGATGCCAACCAATCTTTGAAAATATTCATACTTAACCATTCATATTGAAATTTATTTCTCACACATTTTCTCTTCTTTTTCTCGATGCCACTTGATGACGAAGGCTGTTGTTGATCCATTTCTTTCTTTAATATTGCACTTTTTTCTTTAATTAACTTAATATTATAATTGCACTTTTCTTTATCACAATATCACTTTATATCACTTTATATCACAATATCACTTTATATTAAAATTGCACTTTTTATCACATTTTATTTATTAATATATACTATATATACTTATTATCACATTTTACATAGCTATACTAATTATTATAACTATATTAATTATACTAATTTATTATTATGTCATTTCACTACCTATCTAACCTAACCACTCCCGGGCAAACAACACAGACAGACGGCCGAGTATTTTCTGCATGTCCCTTAAGAACCCCCTATTCGTGCCTAACGCCGTCATTGGAAACTGCTTACGTCGAGCTGTTACGTCACTTCACGCATGCGCACAAGGGCTTCTGTCTATATAGAAAATATCGCGAACTGCCAGCACTGCGCTTGCGTCACGCGAGCGTTGGCCGAGAGTTAGTGTGCCCTCGCGAATTTGTGAAGCTCTTAAAATGTGGCGCATCGCGCCGTTTCCGACCCGACTGGTGATCGGTTGGGTCGGTCGTGACGAGTATATCGTCACAAATATTTATTTCGAATTATTTTCTAAAAATATTATATAAATATGTTATATACATAAAGAAAAAAGTATCATAATTTTAATTCAAAATATTATTAAAAGATAGACTAAATATTTTATATAATATTTATAGTAAATAAAAAATAAATATTTGTAGTAAAATTATGTGTGTGTGTAAATATTTCTATAAATATCACATATGAAAGATAAATGTAACTATTAAATTAATGAGGAAATAAAAAAATCGAAATTTAAATTGGTAATGTACACGCACCGGCGTAAATGCCGTCCGTATATCCGTGTGACTCGCACACGATGACGCGTCACTCACACACTACTGCCTGTAGGTGAGGTACGAGAAGCACGGTGTGGCGGAAGGAGCTAGCGGTATACGATCGTCGGACGCTTGGAGAGGGAATAGTGGTGGGAGTCGCGGCGATCTTCCATCCACTATCGCAGACGTAAGCGCGAGAGAGATAGCATTATAAGACGTGGACAGAAATGCCGTCCTAAAATACGTGTGACGGACACTAAGAAAACGCTCGACTCACACTGTCTCGTCTATACGTAAGCAATACGCGGTGTTCCGACGACTGTTCCGCTCGCTCGAACATCCATACATTTTTTCTTGTTAACAAAGAAATTACTGTAATGTGAAAAAAGATCTTGGGGAAGGGTTTTCAGGAGGCTACGACAAGTGCTTCTTAATAGCTGCTCTTAAAAAATTAATTAATATTAGATTATTAGATTTATTTCAATATAGAATACTGCATCAATATACAGGATGAGGAAAAAGTATGGAAACCTTGAAAAATATAAGTTTTAAAGAAAAATGTTTCAAATAAAAGTTATAGGATTTAAAAAGGTCTATTCAATAATCTCATCAGTTTGACCCTGGCTGGCGTCGTTATGGTGAAGTCAAAGTTACTTTGAATTTTTTAAATGGAATATCCTATTTTTTATTACATATTCTTATAGTCCTTCTCAATACCTTTTCAAAGCACTAATTTTATTCATTTTGGATTAACCGTTTTAAAGTTATTGAATATTTTATAGTAAGAAGTAATAGATACCTGAAGACAAGGTCGGAATATGATCCAGCCAACTAAGGCAAGGTCAGAGGATAATCCAGCCAACTAAAGCAAAATCGTAGGATAATCCAGCCAACTAAGGCAAAATCGGAGGATGATCCAGCCAACTAAGATTGTTTTTGGACGATTTTTAACACCACCAATTTCTTCGAAACGTCTGATAGTTTTGTGAACCGTAGATTTCGAGATACTTATTTACTATTTTCATTCCAAAATGTTGCATTGAAGAGCTGCTTAACATCATTGTATGACCTTAGTCTGTCTCCCCATCCTCTTATCATCAAAAGAGATATTCGTTCACGTTCAGTAAGGTGCAGCATTTTAAAAGCAACTAATAATGAGTAGCCGTGAAAACAACTGAGAGTGAGTAGCCGTAAAAACAGCTGAGAGTGAGTAGCCGTGAAAACAACTGAGAGTGAGTAGCCGTAAAAACAGCTGGTAGTGAATATGATCCAGCCAATTAAGGAAAGATCGGAGGATGATAAGAGCTTAGATCATCCTCCGATTTTGCCTTAGTTGGCTGGATCATATTCCGACCTTGTCTTCAGGTATCTATTACTTCTTACTATAAAATATTCAATAACTTTGAAACGGCTGATCCAAAATGAATAAAATTAGTGCTTTGAAAAGGTATTAAGAAGGACTATAAGAATATGCAATAAAAAAATAGGGTGTTCCATTTAAAAAATTCAAGATGACTTTGACTTTACCTCAACGATGCCAGCCAGGGTCAAACTGATGAGACTATTGAATAGATCTTTTTAAATCCTACAACTTTTATTTGAAACATTTTTCTGTAAAACTTATATTTTTTGAGATTTTTCAGGGTTTCCATACTTTTTCTTCACCCTGTATAATACTGCAACAATACAACGCTTGTATAGGTTACCGAAGTAGAATATTTTTAATTTTAGTGTTGCATAAACACGCGAGATATAATTATTTCATATTTTATGTGTTCGAATATCGTTCCATCATTATAAAATTTGGTGGGCCTGAAAAGAGCCGATTTTTGTGCCAAAGAAATTGAGGTCGATGGTTTATAGTCAGTCAATAGTCAGTCCAATATCCGGCATGGTCGATAACATGATTGAATCGATTAGATATCGAATCAATCAAGTTCGCGAGAAAGTCGGGTCGAAGCCGAAGTTCTTCCCAGACAACGAATAAAAAAAAGTGGACAATGATAGCAGAAACGGGCCGAATTTTTATATCCATAGTAATAAGGAACAATAATTATTTGAAACAGGCGCAAAAATCGGCTCTTTTCAGAGCCACCAAATTTTATAACAATGGAACGATATTCGAATGCATAAAAAATGAAATAATTATATCTCCCGTGTTTATGCAACACTAAAATTAAAAATATTCTACTTCAACAACCTATATAAGCGCTGTATTTTTGCAGTATTCTATATTGATGCAGTATTCTGTATTGAATTAAATCTAATAATCTAATACTTATTTTTTTTTTAAGAGCAGCTATTAAGAAGCACATGTCGTAACCTCCTGGAAACCCTTTCCCAAGATCTCCTTTTACATTACAGTAATTTCCTTGCTAACAAGAAAAAATGTATGGATGTTCGAGCGAGCAAAACAGTCGTCGGAACACCGCGTATTGTTCACGTATAGAAGAGACAGTGTGAGAAAAGCGTTTTCCTAGTGTGCGTCACACGTATAGAACGGCATTTCTGTCCATGACATCTTATAATGCTATCTCTCTCGCTCTTACATCTGCGACGTAAGAGGATGGAAGATCGCCGTGACCACTATTCTTTCTTCAAGCGTCCGACGATCGTATACCGCTATCCCCCTCCGCCACATCGTGCTGCTTGTACCTCACCTACAGGCAGCAGTGTGTGAGTGACGCGTCATCGTGTGCGAGTCACATGGTTATACGGGCGGCATTTACGCCGGTGCGTGTACACTGTTAAGGATCGGATCGAAAAGAATTGCGGCTGCTCATGCGTCGCGCATGTTCGCCTCGGAGTCGGACATCGTGATGCTCATCCTGAGCGCGTGTCGCGAGGCGTCGCGTTCCGCGCAGCGATCTCCCTCTCTAACACCTCGATAACTGTCTCTTTTATCTATCTATATAATCTCGCGGCTTTGTTAATTCGGGTATTACCGTTACCGTTTTTAAAGTGATATTCGAATCGTAACCTCGAATTTCGGCTGCTGTCAATATTATCTACTCGTCGCCGATTCCTCTTCAGATAATTCGTATTTAGACGCGGTTGCCGAGTCAATCAGGGCATTCTGTATCAAAATGCAGTGAGTTCTCTGCATTCTGAGTCGTATCTGGTACCGCCGACTCGCTAACAATTATCGCGTCTCATCGGCGAACTCATTCCGAGAGTGAAGGACAGCGTGTGCCGTATCGAGGGTCGCCGACAATAGTTCATATCATTGGCATCTAAAGGAACACGACTGCATCTCCATCCGCCCAGCTAGATCTATCGGAGATCTCATTTTCATCAAACGGACGGATTGGGCTTCCAGCATCTCGTCATTGTTCTATCGACGAGGTACCACGTCATCTTGGCGTCCAATGTGACACTTGTTTACGTTCCTTTGTGAGAGCTCAAGAAGGCATTAAACATTATTTACAAAAACTTTTTAATCTCTAACAGTCACTTAAATCAAATCGTTCTGGTTCTCTCATTTCCATTCCTCACGTTTTCTATCCATCGTCAATATTCCGATCCTCCGTCGTGTTTCTCGCCTCCTATTTCCCGCCTTCGCGCTCTTTTCAGAACGGTCCAGAAATTGTGTTTTCCTCAAAACAATTCTTTCGCGAATTCTCACACAAAACATACACTAAAAAAAATTCTTTAAATTAAAGAAATATATTTTGTTTTGAAATATAATTTCTTAACTGAAAAAAATATTTGTTAAATTTCACAAAACATGTAATAAATATAAAGTAATATTTTTTAAATTTTTAAAATGGGCTGTAAAATTATGAATTTCGAATCTCCCTTGCGCTCTCACTCGCTTTATCATGCTCTCTCTTACTTTCTCTCACTCTCTATTGCCATTTCTCGCTCTCTTTCGCTCTCCATCACTCTCTCGTCCTCATTCGCTGTCTCTCTGTCTCGCTGTCTTTCGCTCTCTCTCGGTTTTTCTCGTTCTCTCTCGCTCGGTCTTACTCTTTATCGCTCTCTCTCTCTCTTTTCTTTGATGAGGTAGGGGAAATGCTTTATGTATATGTGCCATCCCCTGGGGAGGTCTACGGGTTATGTGGGACTCTCTCCCTATTCCTCCACACAGGAAAGGAGCCTATCCACTAAAACCCCTGCCGGGGGCTTCCTTTGGGACATATTGAGCAGTCGGGCGGACTGCTGTTGGCATTATTTCCCCGACTCCCCACGCCGAGGGAGACTACTCGGCCTCGCCTTCGTTCCGGGTCCTCCGCATTAGGTCGCAGGGGTCCCAGCTTCCCGGGCGGCATTATGTCTTGCCAGGTTCTCCTCTGTCTCCCTGTTGAATAGGGGAGCAGCGGGCACCCGCCCCGCTTCCCCTCGGCGCCCAAGATCTAGAAGCGTGGGGATGATTCGTTCCCCAGAACGGATTCACCCTCCCCCAGTCTATCTTCTGCTGTTGGGTCCTCCCTTAGAAGGGCGGAGGGATCCCAACTCCCCACTCAGTGACTCCATTTTGCAGCCACCGCATGGGTAAATCTCTTCCTTTTTTCCCCCTATTTGGTCCTCCGCCCTTAGAAGGGCGGAGGGATCCCAGCTCCCCACGCGGCGACTCCGTGTTTAGAAGATGCCGCGTGGGTTAACCTCCCCCCCCCCCC
>NW_022639462.1:2877267-2882669 GCF_010583005.1 Odontomachus brunneus
GGTTTACCCCCCCCCCCCCCCCGATCCGGGTCCCTCGCCCTGAAAAGGGTTCTCTTTCTCTCCCTCTTCTTCCTTCTCCATCCCTCTTCCCCGTCCCTTCCTCTCTCTCCCTCTCCCCTTCCTTTTCTGCCCTCTCTCCCGTTTTCTCTCTCGCTTTCTCTCTCCCTGTTAATATAATTTATTATTGTAATATAGTGTCACGTCTCCGTGAGGTTCCGCGACACGCACTACGGAAACGGCTGTGCTGAATTGTTTTGGTGATCGAGTTACGTTTCTGTAAGAGCTAGCCCTTACGGGGTGTTTTCGCACGGGGTTAACGGGATTGATGAGGGACTGAGGGAAAATGAGCAAACTAATAACTCGGATAGTTAGAAATAACTAAAGATAGAATTTATTGGGATTCGCGGTACACAACCTGGATGTCTACAAGATGGCAACTTGTCTTGTTCACGTGTATTATCGGCGACGCGCGTTAAATTGTTTGTTTCGGATTGCGATAAAATGAGGCAACGACTTACATTGATGAAGATTGGCGAATTACAATAAGTTGTTTTATCCAGCACCTTTAGAGAACCGGGAGAGGCCCCTAAGCAACTCCTTAACTAGCGTGGTTGGCCGTAAAATTAGTAGTAGTTCGTGCTTTGGTGGCACATAAGAAGTTGCATTGGATATCTTTCGTATATTTATATTCAGTAACAATCACTGTTTTCAGGATTTCACTCGCGACCGAGTATGAATAAGACGATTAGTTAGAATTATTTATTAAGTTAGAAATTATTTCGACAACTCGGAAGGAGAAAAGAAAATTTATGCAATAAGACGGAGTACGACTGGCTTTAATTATACCCGAGATAGATTTAACGATAACTTGGAAAGATTTTTAAAGAGTTTCCGTCTCTCGCGGATTCCGGATGATAACTGACTGCCGCGGTTTAGGAATCCACGATCACCGGATCCTCTCCGCATTTCTCATAAGGTGCTAGTCAGCATTTTTTCGGTGGGACCGCTGACGAGCCTAGCGGTTGGTGTTCTCCCGTTTTCGGTGTCCAGTGAGAGACGGATTATGCACATCCGTTCTCAAGGGACTAGGGCCCTAGGTTCAGTAATGTGGCGGAATCGCGATATACTTCGCTATCGGAGAAAGGAGACGCTAGAATAGTTTTCGATATTTTGAGAAGAGCGTTTGGACATTGTCCGCTGTACCCGCTGTAGTCGAATCACGCGACGGCGTCTGTGTAGCGCTAAATGTTCTCACGCTTTCCTCTGTTTCGCTTGAGCAGGCGCGCTCGGCGATAAGGCTGATTACCGACGCTTCTCCGGGTGATTTTTTTCTGAAGCGAGCGGTTTTGATTTTCCGCGCTCGGCTCTGATAGTCCGGAAGTGACGTGCGATTGCTTCTCTCGGCAGTCTGCTGTTTGACGCTACAGAGTAAAGAAGCTGCTGAAAGACAGACGAAAAGAAAAAAAACATGAAGGTTGAGAAGCAGGGTTGTCGGAGGAGAGCGTGTTTTGGGCTAACCTTGTCGAGGTAAGTGGTAGGGAGTGAAGAGCGGGAGGGCTTTGGTTTCTTTTCAGAATTACTCTTTCCTTGCTATTTCCCAGACGTACGAGAAAACGTTCCGTGTATGGGGACATAAGATCAGGGAAGAGCGACAGGAGGTCCAGAACCTGCAAAGAGGCTTACGATCCTCCGCAAACGCGTTCAGAATTAAAGGGGAAAAGGACCATCCAGTAGTCGATACCTACGCCTTCCGGGGATTATTTGGGCCGGTTCATTAAGAGGATCGTGGCCCGAAGGGAGGAAAAAAGATAAGAGGAAGATAGGGCGATGGAGAACGAAAAGGAAATAAAGATGCAATAAGGTGACAGTGTGGTGTAATCATTTCCACACCCTGATCCCTTTTCCGTTTTCCCAAATGCGTGCGAACTGCAATAATTTAAGCTAGTGTAGTAACCGAAGACAGTTGTTTTCGCGCGGACCCGTCGTTTGTGCACAGCGTTATCGCGCTGTCGCAGGGGATGAGGTACAAGTGTAAGGTTCCAGTGCGCTGGCAACATTCAACTCGGTGGTAAGGTTGCTAAAAATAGTGTGGCTCTCAGGTGTTGATGCACAGCGCGCGTCTCTAGATAATAGGCGATCTCGTCGATCACCAAGAGGCGGGCGATCTGGAGCAGAGGAGGAAGAGCCAAGAAATGCGGAAAGGAGATATACTATATATTCCCGACATAGAAAGAATAAAAGAATGGGACAGGATATTGTGGTCGGGTGATGTAGAAATTCTCCAGAAATTTTGGATTTTTCCCGATACGTTGGTATGGGTTTTTGGCCGGGATTTATCATATTTTAATTTAACACCGGAAGAATAAACTCGAACGTGAGTTATAAGGTGACTTAAAACATTAAATATTTTACAGAACAGCGTTTCTCATTATTTCATTATTCTTGTTACAGTACAAGGAGGCATACGCGGACGCGTTCTTTCCTCCGAAATGGAACCGGCGTGAGAGGAGATTATGCCGGAAGAAGTTCTTCACAAGCGCAATAACGCGTAAGATTAAATTATATTGAAATACAGTGGGAAAACGTGCGGCGGTTTAGACATTTTCGTATCTTAGGGCGAGAGGCCCGAGTATAAATATTCTCCCGCCCGCCGAAGGCACCGACATCGCTAACCATTTAGAAAACGCATTCCGCGAAATCTATTCTTACGCCGTTAATTCAGCTAACATGAGCGATTATGTAGAGTTATCTTTTACCTCGACGGATTTAATACGCGGACCGGCTGATTCGTCGTTTCACCCGAATTTGCAGAACTTGACTTACGAGGATATCTGGAGCCTCGTAAGTTCGGTAGCGCAGAACGCCAGAGGTCACGATATCGCGGAACGTTTTCTAATGACGGTGTGCAATGTCAGGATGGCTTCGGCGCGAGGGGGAAATCGAATATATAAACGCGCGTGGATGTAGTAAAACGTTCGATTTTAAATATAAATAATCGGGATAACATGTGTTTCTCTCGCTCTTTCGTCGTGGCTCGCGTTTATTGTGAACGCGGTATAGTACGCAAGTAGTATATATAGTACAGCTACGGTGAGACAGAGCGTGGCCTATTTTTCGGTGGTGGGGGTAAAAACTGGCGCCAGTGTGTCGAGGGGTGGGGGAATGGGGTCCAGGGGGATAGATTAGGGTGAGTCGAGAGTGGGGGAGGGTCCCGAAATGGAATGGTGGGGGAATTTTGCAGGTTTGGTGGAGAAGGGTAATATGTGGAATAAAAAAATATTAATATTGGAAGTGGGGGCGGACGGTGCGTCGCCCTCACTGTAAATCAGGTGGGATTATTCAGGGTGATTTATGTATATTATTTTATTTCTTTTTATTGCATCGTTTCTTACGGCGTATAAACTTCGTCTCTTGCGGCATGAGCGTTGTCTGGAAGTTCCGAGTCTCGACTGAAGAGTGAGTCGAGAAGGAGTAGGTGACGATGGAGGAGCTGGGGGTAGGGGGTAGTCGTCGGTTGCTGCCGTATAAGGGGGAGGGTAATTTATACTATTGGTTCGTTTACTGGTCAGCTATGGATATTCACGGGGATTGGTTTTAACTTGAGGGTCTCTCTCCGCCTCGTCGCCTATGTCGAGAATATGTGAATGCTAAGTATGACCTGGAAAATTTAGGCGAAAAGGGACCTACTGAACGTTAGGCGAAGGTGGGGAGCTAGTGGAAAAGGGTAGTCGTCATATGTCTCAGCGTAAGGAGTAAGGAAGATCTATTGGTTCGTCTAGTGGTCAGCTATGGTTATTCGCGGGGATTGGTTCTTTCCACAGCGCTCCCCGCATCGTCGCTTACGTCGAGAAGAGTTGAGGGGGAGACGTTACCGGAAAATTATGACTAAAAGATGTTTCCTGAAAGTTAGAAGAGCGAGATAGATAGATAGATAGATAGATAGATAGATAGATAGATAGATAGAGATAGAGAGATAGAGAGATAGAGAGATAGAGAGATAGAGAGATAGAGAGATAGAGAGTGTGACCGTTTCTCCGTTAGTTAGACGCGAGAATACGGCCAAAACTTCGTCTCCGCCGTTGCGGCGACGGCCGAGCTTGCCGGCAGCTCTCAAAAAATTATCTCTCGGTAGAGCGGCGGGGTTCTTGTGCCGACGCGCGACCTTCCTTCGCGCGACACGAGAGGAACAGGCGACAGAGTCGGAGGAATCATAAAAGCACACACGTACGGTTTAACATTACGCTATATTTAACAAAAAAAAAAAACAAAGAAAGATACTACAAGACGCTATGCCGGCTCCGAGTCGCGTATTCGCGAAATCATTCGGCAGCCGGATCCGTAGTCGAGGATCCTTCTGCTTCGCGGAGTTCAAACGGCACGAGGCTCGCGAAATTCTCTCGTTACGCTAATTATTACTTTGGGCGCCAGCCGGGTGCATCCCGGCCCTAAGTGTCTCGTCGCGAACCGCGTATTTCTCGCCACTCTCGGAGGCCCGCACTTTCTAAGAATGACCGCGAGTCATCACAATTTTTTCGCAATCGCTCGCCGTACTGTGCGGTCGCGGCGCGATTAAGCGGCAGCAGGCAGCGCGGTAAGGACGGCTATTCTCTCGCAAGGTTGGACGGTTTGTCAAGGATGGAGACGAACCCTTCCGGCTGCCGTCGTGAAGCGACGGCAATCATCTCGGTCCTTCGGCGCTCGGACTGAACGACAGGCAGAAGACAGCTCACCAAAGATCCCTTGCTGGGCTCGCCCCTCGTTCTTCGTCCTATCTCTCGCGTGTCGGCAGCTCGTTCGCTCGCTCTCGGAGTCGTTTGTTCGCTTCCGGTATCGTCGCTCGTGAGGTCGTCGTTCGCTTTAACGCTCGCGTCGCTCGCTGTCCGCACAGTGACGAATCTTTCCACGAGCGCGTGGCTCCTTAGCTCGCGGTATCAGCCGCCGATCGCCGCTAGGTCCCATTGGTCCTGCGGGAACGCACAGCTCTAGCGCGGGCGCCTTGCAGGGCCCGCGCGACACCGCCGAATTCTCTGATTCCATGTCGACGGACTCTTGTTTCTGACGGCAGCTTCTAACTGGCGTGGGCGCTCAGGTGGCTGCCGGAAGCTTTAGGTATCCCAGGGCGTCCCCCGGGATCTGGTCCTTAAGGTTAGCCCTTCCTGGCGCCCCGCGGCAAGTTAGTCGGGGCCCCCATCGCTTTTGATAGCGAGGGGTGGATCCTGCCCCGCTTGGCGTGTCGTCCGCTGCAGGTCCGCCGTCGCCTCGCTCCGAGCGGTGCACTTCGTCTTTCTCGTCGCAGCAGAGCACACAATTTAAAACAACAAAAATAACAAAAAATTATAATACGCGATCTCGCACGTAAAAGCGTGCGAGATCAATTTCTTCGCAGCCGCCCTTCCCGCGGA
>NW_022639462.1:2883709-2889669 GCF_010583005.1 Odontomachus brunneus
AGAGAGAGAGAGAGAGAGAGAGAGAGAGAGAGAGAGAGAGAGAGAGAGGAGTACCGGATTTAAGCTGCTTTATCGGGTAAATTATCTAACACCAAAATAATTTTTAGCCTGTAATAATGCTCAGACATCGGAAGCCGACTTATGGGATTCCGACAGCATCTGCAGCGTGGAAACGCTTGTGAGCGAGACCGTCGTCGCCGCTGTTGAACCCGCAGGTAAGGCGGCATAAATATTATAAAATAACAAAAGTGTCATTTTAAAATCGATTTATGCGATATAAGTATAATTTTACTTTCAGAAAACAGCGAAAATGATACCGGCGCTAACGAAACGCTAGACGCCGCCGCTGCCGATGTGAACGACGCCGAGGGCGACGACGGGAACGCCGACGACGAGGATGACGACGAGGATGACGACGACACTGACGACAGCTATAGCGTCGACAGAGACGATGGTGATAGACCCGACAGCGACGACGACGACGACGACGACGACGAAGATGATGACGACGGCGATGATGGCAACGTCGCCGTCGTCAATGACGCCGGCAACGACGTCAATGTCGACGAAGACAGCATCGAGAAGAGTAACGAGGGAGAGGAACGCGACGACGACGACAATGCTGGGGGCAATGATGAAAACGTTCGCCGTTATCGAGAGCCGCTTTCTTCGGCAATATCGGGTAAGAACTTTTGCGTGCGAACCCACGCGGAATTCTCTAGATGTTTATTTTTATTTACGTTCGAATTTAATCCAAATTGATTGTAAATGAAATTAGAACCGAGTTACTCGCCGGTTAGCTACCATTCCGACGAAGATTGTATGCCACATATTCCCGACGCGGAAAAAGAAGAGGAGTGGGAGAGAATACTGTGGGAGGGTAACGCTGAAATCCCTCCGGAATTACGAATTTTTCCCGATTCCCCGGTATGGGGTTCTAGTCAGGAATTATCGTATCTCAATTCAACGCCGGAAGAGTAAATTCGAACGTGAGTTATAAGATGGCTTAAAATATTAAATATTTTACAGAGCTCGCGTTTCTAATTATTTTGCATTACTCTTTTACAGTACAACAAGGAGGCACACGTGGACGCGCTCTCTCCTCCGAAATGGAACCGGCGCGAGAAGAGTCTGGAGGAAGAAGAAGAAGAAGAAGAAGAAGTTCCTCACCAGCGCGGTAATATTGAGTTTAATTATATTGAAATTTGGGAGGAAAACGCGCTGCGGTTTAGAAATTTCCATATATTAGTACGAGAGACTAGTATAAAGATTCTCTCACCCGTCGAAAGCACAGACATCACCAAACATTTAGAAAACGCATTCCGCGAAATCTATTCTTACGCCGTTAATTCCGCTAACGCGAGCGATTACGTGAGCCTGTCTTTCACCTCGACGGCTTTAACACGCGGGCCGGCCGGCTTGTCGTTTCGCCCGGTGCGAGACTTGACTCACGAGGATATCTGGGGCCTCGTAAGCTCGGTAGCGCAGAGCGCCGGGGGTCACGATATCGCGGAACGTTTTTTAAGGGGTAACACCACTCTAGCGATTGAAAAAAGGCCTAATTTTCTGAATTTATTGTGGGAAAATGAGAAAAGGAATAGGATTTTCCTTTTGAGGGTTAATTGAGTATGTATTAAAGTATAGAAAGAAATTTTTTTTATTGACATTTGTAAACAAAATGGCGGCGATATAGCATATTTCCCAAATAACTTTTTTTAAAAAGTTCTCCACGGGCGGACACATATCTTGAAAAGTTTTCGACCTGGAACAACAAACCAAAAATTTTCTTAATTTAGATGTTATTGGCTAGAGAAGTACGTAGCGATTTTTTTTTAATTGATTTTTGTAGAAACTGTGCACTAATGAAGAAAAAAATCGATTTTTGACCTAAAAATGTGTCAATCAATTGTTTATTAAAAAAAATTTACATTCAATCAAAAAACGGCTACGTACTTTTCTGAAGAACGTAATTATGAAGTTACTGTTAAAATTTGAAATCGATCGGTGGAACGGTCTTTGTGCAATGTGTCCGCCCAGTTCGAAAAAAGTGATTTTGAGATAATGGCGTTTAAAGTTTTTCAAAGCCTTTTATTGTTGAAAATTTTATTTTACCTTTAATCTGCAATGCCTGCTCCATACATTTGGCCTTCTAAATTGATGCTCGCTTCCTCCTCTTCCTTCCTGGACGATTTTAACGACATTCTCGCCTTTTTAGCCTCCTCTGAAAGGGATCTCTCCGAAAGTTTGATCCGGCGCTCATCTGCTTCCACGCAAAAATTATAGCAATTGGGTCCAATTTTCATGTCCAATCCCTGCATCACCCTCATCACACTTGATAATCCATCATTAAATATGCTCGTAGCAATGTATACGGCAGTATCAAGGACGTGCTTGCCACTGGAAATAGTTTTTGGAGCCATTGACCACACTGTTGTATTCAGGCTCTCCTTGCTGTTTTGCGTAAAATCGCCTAAGCAACGAAGGAGCAGGTCATCGCGACTCAATTCTTCGTAGATCGGAAGAATAGCCTCATAAACTTGTTCCGACATAGGCGTTTTATGAGTGTGCGCTGACCCCGTTGCACGTGCTTTCTGTCACGAGCACCAAGAGTCCTTTCCGGGCGGGCACCGGTTGTGTTGTGGGTTGGCGTCGGTTGATAATTTGTGATGCAATGTTGCATAAATATCATTTTTCATTTTATCAATTGAATCAGGATTTCTGCAAATTGCCAGGCCGTAATATATTGACAATTCATCTATTAACTTACCAGTCAACTTGCCTTTTCCCCAAAGTCCTTTTGTTGACTGTTTTAGTTTTCGAAGGCGAGAGCCCATCCGCTTTTGGACATGATCAATGCACTCCTTCTTTTTAACGATAAAATCTTCATACGGCTGTGAATCCATAATGCCTTTGAATATTTTAGAATCCCCGTCTCCCACGTAGTTGGCATATTTCATATCGAATAATGATTCGGAACGCTGAAACATCTCTATGACGGCATCTACCTCCTTTCACTCGGTCGGTAATAGGGCCGCTTATTATCGACTTTTTTTTCGTTATAAGACCAATTGCATATCATTTTTATGACTCTAAAGTACATTTTAAGCCAAAAAAAATCGATTTTTCAAAAATTCTAGAGTGGTGTTACCCCCTAATAACGGTGTACAATGTCGGGATGCCCTCGGGCCGAGGGGGAAAATCGAATAAATTAACGCACGAAGATGTGGTAAAACGCTCGATTTTAAATATAAATAATCAGGATAATATGTGTCTCCCGCGCTCCTTCGTCGTGGCTTGCGTTTATTGCGAACGCGGTACAATACGCACGGGCGAACTTCATAGAAAATGGGAAAATATAAGACACCCATATTCCGCGTTGCAAAGACGTTTGGCGGAAGAATTAACGAGACACGCTGCTATAGTTATACCCGAGGAAGGATGCGGTATCCCGGAGATCGAGCGTTTTCAGCAGCTTCTTTCGCTAAAAAATATCGCGATTGTCATTTATAATTTCAGGAGTTTCGGTCGCGGAATCCCTCCGTTATATGACGGACACTCGACGCTAGCCTCTCGTTCTCGTATAGCCAATTATACACGAAATATAATGTATTACGAGCGCTCGCAGCATTATAAGCCTATTTTAAATTTAAAAGCCGCCTCGGCTAGTAGATATTATTGCGTTCCCTGTAACAAAGGTTACAGTCATGGGTCATCGGTGCTCAAATACGTGTCCGCAATGCCTCGGTGCACCGCTGTGCGAGAAGCTAGACGCGCGATTGATCGCCTGCGACGCATGTAACCGCGTGTTTTACGGCGAGAGCTGTTTCGAACGTCATCGCGCGCCGAAATCTTACGCCGGCAAGTCGCCGTCGAGTGTCTGCGATGCCGTGAGATTTTGCAGCGATTGCGGGCGTTTGAAAAGATCGGGCGCAAAACACGCGTGCGGCGCGGCTTATTGTCGCATATGCTGCGCATCGAAACCGCTGAATCACTTGTGTTTCATGCGACCGCTTCAAGGGAGTCACGTATCGGCATCGATCAACGCGAAAGAACTCAAAAATGTCGACGAAACCGATGATAACCACAATAATGACGATGCGAGAACAGATCGGAAGGGTCGCGCCGCGTTTATATTTTACGACTTCGAGACGCGACAGACGAAATGCTCGAAGGATGCGCGAACGTTAAAACACACGTAGTTACTCTCTGCGTCGCGCAGCAAACGTGCGAAGCTTGTCTGGGAGAGGACGATATGGCGTTGCGATGTCGTTGGTGCGGGGTGCGCGAATTTGTATTTCGCGATGATCCGGTAAAACAATTCGTCAATTTTGCAACGAGAACGACGAAGCGTTTCTCCTGCTTCATCTGTATCGCGCACAATGTGGTGGCGTTCGACTCATAGTTCATCCTGCGCTAACTGGTCGAGAGCGGACGAGGACGAGGACGGACGAGCCGAAAGTAATATTAAACGGGACAAAAATTGCATTACTAACCATGGGACGGACAAAATTTCTCGATATCGCTAATTACATGTCTATGCGGCTGTCGGCGTTACCGAAAGCTTTTGGACTGAAGGATTCCGTCGCCAAAGGCGTATTTCCGCATTTATTCAACACAATTAAAAATCAAAATTATACCGGGCCGCTACCGGATATTGATTATTATTTTCCGGATACGATGAAATCGGACGAACGCGAACAATTTTTAACGTGGCAATGACGCGGAAATGATGGGTAAAAACGCGGTGTTTAATTTTCAACAGGAGATAGTGCGCTATTGCCGGAACGACGTAGATATTTTTCGACGAGCGTGTCTGGCCTATCGAAAAATTTTTCTAGACCGCGGAAACGTGTGCCCGTTCGAAGAATGCACGACTATCGCTTTGACGTGTATGAAAATTTTTCGCAAAAACTTTTTGCGCAAGAAGGAAATTGGGATAATCCCGCTCGGCGGTTATAGGGGTGTCAACGCGCAATCGCGTAAAGCGCTGCAATGGTTATTGCTGATGGAGCATGAGCTCGGATGCACGATAATTCACGCGAGAAGAGGTTGAGAACAGCGTTTATCGGAAGGCTTGCTCGTCGACGGATATTATGAGACGGAGAATCCCCGGCAGCATCACGTGCTGCAGTTTCACGGTTGTTTTTGGCACGGATGTCTCGAGTGTTTTCGCGTGAACCGCGACTGACCGCTCTCAACCATGTCACGCGAGGATACGATCGAAGCGCGTTACGAGCGCACACTCGTGACAATGTGTCGTCTTAGAAAACGGGGGTACGTCGTTACGGAAAAGTGGGAGTGTATTTTCGATCGGGAGCTGCGCGAAAGTCGTAAGATACGCGAATTTGTTGAGAATCATCCCATGTTGAGAAACAATCCCCTTGAACTTCGCGAGGCGTTCTACGGCGGGCGTATGGAAAATATCGTCACGCGGTACGAAGTTACGGATACGGAGAAGATACGCTACGTGGACGTGTATTCTTTGTACCAGTATGTGCTGAAGACGGATGGTTTTCCGCTCGGTCATCTGGACATTTACGTGGGTGGGGAGTATTGCGCCTTGATCGGAGCAGGCCCCGATTTTAACTTTGACGCCGTAGAAGGTTTCGTACGTTGCAGAGTGCTCGCGCCGCGTGATCTCTTTCATCCGGTACTCCCTTATCGCGTGAACGAAAAATTGCTATTCGCGCTTTGTCGCAGCTGCTGCAAGACATTTTCTCAGACCGCGTGTACGCACAACGACCCTGCCGATCGCGAATTCGAAGGCGCGTGGGTGTCTTGCGAGTTACGCAAAGCTATCGAGAAAGGTTATCGCGTCACGAGCGTGAGCGAAATATGGAGCTACGAAATCATGCGATACGATCCGGTTACGCGGCGGGGGGGATTGTTCACCGAGTATATACTGCTTTCTGCAATTGAAGCAAGAGGCTAGCGGATGGCCGAACGAATACGCGAATAAC
>NW_022639462.1:2889679-2891169 GCF_010583005.1 Odontomachus brunneus
AGCGGATGGCCGAACGAATGCGCGAATGACGAAGGCGGCAAGGAACGGTATCTGCGCGAATACGAGAAAGTCGAGGGTATTGTTCTCAATAGGGTGAATATTTCCCCGAATCCAGGCTTGCGCTCGGTCACGAAGCTCTGTCTCAACTCCTTCTGGGGTAAATTCGACCAACGGTCCAATCTACCGAATACCGAGATCGTTAGAACGTGGGAGAGTTTCACGGCTCTGCTCACGAGCTCGGAGCACGGAGCACGAAATAACAAATATGTTGCCCGTAAACAACGAAGTGATATATGTTTCGTGGCGAATGAGGCGAGAAGCCGTCACTCCGTCGTCTCCGCTGACCAGCGTCGCGATAGCCGCTTACACCACGGCGTTAGCCCAATTAAAGCTATATTCGTATTTAGAAAAGTTAAATCGTCGCGTGTTATATTACGATACCGATTCGTGCATATATTTGAGCACCTATGATCCCGACGAGTACGAGCCGCATACGGGAAATTTTTTGGGCGATATGACGGACGAACTCGAGAGTCACGGCCCCAGTAGCTACATCAAGACATTCTTATCCGCCGGCCCGAAATTTTACGCTTACGTCGTTCGCATAGGCGAAGGACGCGCACGAGAAATTTTCAAAGTAAAGGGAATAACCCTGAATTTTGAAAATTCTCGCGTGCTTAATTTTAGTTCCATTAAGTCATTGTTACTAGCCGACGAAAAGTTAAAGAGGGGAGAAGAGACGGATGAGGATAAAACCGTGATAAAACTGCGATTTAGCGCGATTCGGCGCACTGTATTTCACGACATCGTCACAAGAGACGAGACAAAGCATGCCAGTATTATTAAAGCGTAGTTTTAACGACAACGGATACTCCGTACCGTACGGTTACGTCTCCAGCGAATAGCGATATATCTCTCTCTCCTTTGTTTTACTTATTTGCAGCGTAAGATTTTAAAATTATTCCTAGGGTAAGAAAAATGTAAAAACTGCGGTATGTTAAATATAAAAAAAATGTAAAAACTGCGAAATAAACGGAATATACACGCCTGTTTACTCCTCCTGTAAAAAGATCTATGTAAATTTTACGCACTATAACTTTAGAAATAAGGACTTTTATATACAACGAAGACGAATGTAAAAAATAAAAACTATTTAAATCAATTTTGTCCTCACACATACTCACATTCCCTTCACTCCCTCCACCCATCCAGCCCCATAGACTTTAAACAAGCGAGTGAAACAATTTTGAATTTCTTGCGCGACGTTTAAGTGCGACGGATAGAAGTAACTTTCAAACAAGAGGATAAAATATTCCGGCTGAGCGTGAACCGAAAAATATCGTTTGTTCCAACGCGATAAGCTCAACAATCGCGGTTCTAGTGCTGGGGAGGGGGGATATGAGTTGTATCTTTCCCTCCAGAGCTAAATAAGCTTTTGCGTGTCGCGTGAGGAAGCACGCTCACGGCGGCGCGAACCGCGCCGCGCCGCA
>NW_022639462.1:2891179-2892958 GCF_010583005.1 Odontomachus brunneus
AACCGCGCCGCACCGCAGGAAAGAGCTCGCTGAGGTGCGCGCGCGTCCCCTTGGATGTACGCTGACGCGAGCGCCGCGGCCGCCGCATGGGCCCCCCCGCGTGGGTTTGCTAGCCCACAGTCGCGTGATTCGAGATATAAATCCGCGCTCGCGAGCCGGTCTTTTTTTATTCCCAGAGTCGCGCGCGGAGACCGTTTGTTCGCGCGACATGAACGTGCGCTGGAGGCATCCTTGGACGTCGATCGTTTGCGGTCCAAGGGAATGCGGTAAAACGATCTTCGTCAAGACTTTTCTTCGCTATTTGTCCGTCATGTCCGACGTCCGTTTCGAGAGAATTTTGTTTTATTACGCGGAGTGGCAGGAGGCCTATCGTCAACTGCAGCACGAAGTGGATTCATTGTACCGCCGCGAAAAGTCCGGGGTAGCATCGTGCGATATCGGAAAGCGCGCGGGGGGGAAATATAATCGAGTTTCGCGAGGGTTTACCCCGCCCCGATGATTACTCGCACGATCCGCTTTGCGCGAAATTAGTGATAATCGACGACCTTATGAGGGAATCGTCCTCTTGCGACGTGATTGTGGATTTGTTCACAAAAGGTAGTCATCACAAGAACCTCAGCGTTATACTGATTTCCCAAAATCTCTTTCATCAAGGCCATGGACAGCGAGATATTTCTCTCAACAGCAATTATATCGTGGTATTCAAAAATCCTCGCGATCGCGCACTAATTCGCCACTTAGCGCATCAAGTTTATCCGAATGATCCGAAGTTTCTGGAAGAGGCGTACCACGACGCTACTTCGCGACCGCACAGATATTTGCTGCTCGATTTGAAACAGTCCACTCCCGACGAATATCGATTTCTCGCGTGCATCTTCTCCATGGATAACGCGCATTATGTTTACGTCCCGCGTGGATCTTCGGGAAATCACGTATAAAACTCTGCACGCTCACTCGAATCACGACAGTCGCGTCTTTGCGATGACATCGAAACGCGGAAGTAACGATAAAGCGACGAGTATCGCGTGTCGCTCCATCGGCCGGAAAAACGTCTGCCTTCTGAAAACACTGTACTATTTAACGAAGAAAGACGGGTTTCCTTCTTACGCTGCGTCGGTAACGATTTCATCGCTTGTATCTGCGAATGCGCTTTCAACACACTCAGAGGTAACGTACCGCTCGATCGGCGGGAAAAAAGTCGTTTGTCCAAGTACAAATCATCACTGCGGAATATCGTGAGTAAACGCGCTAATTTGAAAGCCAAGAGGAATATTCGTGCAAAGAGGAGGATGTTTGCCTTATCTGATTAGGTCTATGCTCGGTGCTATCCTATCCAGAGTTATCGATAAATCGCGAAATTAATTAAATCGAATGCGCACGCGCGCTCGCGCGAATGTATTATGGAAAGAGCAAGAAAGATGGTTTTGGTTTCTATGGAAAATCTCGCGAGAATACAGCAGCAGCTGCAACAACAACCCGTGATTCTTGCCGTTTCGTTGAATAACGATGCGGGATCCGGTGAAAATATCGTACGCACTCCGGGAACCGTTTTGTCGCGACTCGATGCCGAGATGAGACGAATTCTCGATTCAACGATGCCTGATCGCGAAAAATGGGAATTGTACAGAGAAATGCTTCAACGTTACCTACATTTTTTCCGAGAAGAAGAAAAGAATCAACAAATGCGCGAAAACGCGGGCATTAGCAACAACGGCAACGATGCCGAAAACAATCCCGAAAACGATTCAGAAACGATATCGACAACGTCCTTAATAACGA
>NW_022639462.1:2892968-2898451 GCF_010583005.1 Odontomachus brunneus
ATTCCGGTTGAGCGTGAACCGAGAAATATAGTTTGTTCCAACGCGATAAGCTCAACAATCGCGATTCTAGCGCTAGGGAGGGGGAATACGAGCTGTATCTTTCCTCCCAGCGCTAAATAAGCTTTTGCGCGTCGCGTGAGGAAGCACGCTCACGGCGGCGCTAACCGCGCCGCACCGCAGGAAAGAGCTCGCTGAGGTGCGCGCGCGTCCCCTTGGATGTACGCTGACGCGAGCGCCGCGGCCGCCGCATGGGCCCCCCCGCGTGGGTTTGCTAGCCCACAGTCGCGTGATTCGAGATATAAATCCGCGCTCGCGAGCCGGTCTTTTTTTATTCCCAGAGTCGCGCGCGGAGACCGTTTGTTCGCGCGACATGAACGTGCGCTGGAGGCATCCTTGGACGTCGATCGTTTGCGGTCCAAGGGAATGCGGTAAAACGATCTTCGTCAAGACTTTTCTTCGCTATTTGTCCGTCATGTCCGACGTCCGTTTCGAGAGAATTTTGTTTTATTACGCGGAGTGGCAGGAGGCCTATCGTCAACTGCAGCACGAAGTGGATTCATTGTACCGCCGCGAAAAGTCCGGGGTAGCATCGTGCGATATCGGAAAGCGCGCGGGGGGGAAATATAATCGAGTTTCGCGAGGGTTTACCCCGCCCCGATGATTACTCGCACGATCCGCTTTGCGCGAAATTAGTGATAATCGACGACCTTATGAGGGAATCGTCCTCTTGCGACGTGATTGTGGATTTGTTCACAAAAGGTAGTCATCACAAGAACCTCAGCGTTATACTGATTTCCCAAAATCTCTTTCATCAAGGCCATGGACAGCGAGATATTTCTCTCAACAGCAATTATATCGTGGTATTCAAAAATCCTCGCGATCGCGCACTAATTCGCCACTTAGCGCATCAAGTTTATCCGAATGATCCGAAGTTTCTGGAAGAGGCGTACCACGACGCTACTTCGCGACCGCACAGATATTTGCTGCTCGATTTGAAACAGTCCACTCCCGACGAATATCGATTTCTCGCGTGCATCTTCTCCATGGATAACGCGCATTATGTTTACGTCCCGCGTGGATCTTCGGGAAATCACGTATAAAACTCTGCACGCTCACTCGAATCACGACAGTCGCGTCTTTGCGATGACATCGAAACGCGGAAGTAACGATAAAGCGACGAGTATCGCGTGTCGCTCCATCGGCCGGAAAAACGTCTGCCTTCTGAAAACACTGTACTATTTAACGAAGAAAGACGGGTTTCCTTCTTACGCTGCGTCGGTAACGATTTCATCGCTTGTATCTGCGAATGCGCTTTCAACACACTCAGAGGTAACGTACCGCTCGATCGGCGGGAAAAAAGTCGTTTGTCCAAGTACAAATCATCACTGCGGAATATCGTGAGTAAACGCGCTAATTTGAAAGCCAAGAGGAATATTCGTGCAAAGAGGAGGATGTTTGCCTTATCTGATTAGGTCTATGCTCGGTGCTATCCTATCCAGAGTTATCGATAAATCGCGAAATTAATTAAATCGAATGCGCACGCGCGCTCGCGCGAATGTATTATGGAAAGAGCAAGAAAGATGGTTTTGGTTTCTATGGAAAATCTCGCGAGAATACAGCAGCAGCTGCAACAACAACCCGTGATTCTTGCCGTTTCGTTGAATAACGATGCGGGATCCGGTGAAAATATCGTACGCACTCCGGGAACCGTTTTGTCGCGACTCGATGCCGAGATGAGACGAATTCTCGATTCAACGATGCCTGATCGCGAAAAATGGGAATTGTACAGAGAAATGCTTCAACGTTACCTACATTTTTTCCGAGAAGAAGAAAAGAATCAACAAATGCGCGAAAACGCGGGCATTAGCAACAACGGCAACGATGCCGAAAACAATCCCGAAAACGATTCAGAAACGATATCGACAACGTCCTTAATAACGAACCGGAGCTCGATCGTCATGAGAGAGAGAGAGAGAGAGAGAGAGAGAGAGAGACGAGGGAAGCGGACGCACCGTCGAAAGCCCGTATCGATGAAGATAACGCGAGCGCATTGAGCCGCCCCGTCGGCGAAGCTCGTAGAGGACGCCACAGCGAGCAGAAAAGCATCAGAGGAATACTGGATAAAATCTCGAAAAGTTATCGCGGTAAAGCGCGCAAGTTGTTACGGTATTTATGCGATGTAGCGGTGCCCGTTAGAATAAGTTGGGATAGACAAGGGGTCGTGAGACGGAAAAACTTTAAAGGGAACGCACATTGCCGAACTTGTGAACGATGCGGTACGCGAGAGAAAAACCTTAAAAATGACGAGGAGAAGCCAATTCGCTCGACTATTGCGCGATATAGCTATTCCTCCCGAATTCGTGGGAAATTGCGAATTACGAGAGAAGAGTATTCGTCAGATTTTCATCTTTAGAATCGCCTTTGCACGGTAGCGTTTCTATTCCCGAGGATTTATCGGCACGTAGCATTCCAAGAGCGAAAGCACGAATGAATAAACGCTAGTTCGACGAAGCATCGCTCGAAGATGAGAGCGACGATGAGGGATACTCGGCGTTTATATCCGGCGACGGCAACAAGAACAAAATCCACGTGAGTAGCCGCGATTTCAAACTCGCGAGGAAGAGGCGATTGTTAAATTGAAATCTCATGGAACCTTTGGACAGTAGTGCGTATATTCTCGAAGGCCCATCGTCGTATAAAAATGTATCTTTTCTCGGGACAAGGGTACCGGCCGGTAAATGCGGGTCCGATGATATATCGTTCGAAGAGGAACAACGGAACAACGAGGTGTTTATTTCCAGCAACAACAAGAAGAATAAAACGCGCGTGAGTGACACAGATTCTAAATTTGCAAGAAAGAGACGATTGTTGGAACCTTTTGGAATGACAGGGCTGGAAAAATTATACTATAATTCCGCGCAATAGGCATAGTACTCTGCCGTGGAAAATCTTTTGCACGCCGCCGAACCGGGTTTCAATCGAAACGAAGTTACTAGCTGACTCGAGTCACAAGACGCGTACACGCTGCACAGACCGATACGATGCAAATTTCCCCGCTTATATTACAACGTGACAAATGTCGACGACGTATGGGAAGCCGATTTGATCGAGCTTCGCAATCTCAAGAACTACAACGATGACTACTGCTACTTGGTCACGATTATCGATGTGCTCAGCAAATACGTCTGGGTGGAACCGATAGGAACATGACAAAACAGCCGTTAGCGTGACGATGGCTCTCCGATGCATGATTTCGAGGAACGAGGGATGGCTGCCTGTGTATCTACAGACCGACAAGGGAAAAGAATTTCTCGCACGTCCCTTTCAAAATCTTTTGAAAGAAAAGGGCATACGTTTTCGCATAACTCGAAATCCCGATGTCAAAGCCGCCGTAATCGAACGCTTTAATAGAACGCTCAAGGAACAAATGTGGCGCTACTTTACTCATCGGAATACGCATCATTACATTGATGTTTTGCAGGATATTGTGAGCGCCTGCAATAACATCCGTTATTCCGCCATCTTGATGCAACCGGCGAGTATTACGCTGGAAAACGCTCGCATCGTACGGGAAAATACGAAACGACGATACGAGCATAAAGAGGAAGTTCATAAACAAAATGCTAAATACGGGGCGAGTAATCTGGCGCGAGTCTGTAGGGCAAAAGGCACCTTCGAGAAAGGATACGAAGCGAATTGGAGCGAGGAAATATTTCATATTCATCGTGTTCTCAAATGACGAAAGCCGTGGGTATACGAATTGAGCGATCTATCTGAAGTTATAGAATATTCTACGAGCAAGAGTTAGCGAGGGTGAGCAAAAATTTGCGAGAAGAGGAGTTTATCGTCGACAAGGTGATAAAAAGCAGGGATCGTGGTGCCGGTAAGAAATTGCTAGTTAGCTGGCGAGGATATCCCTTTAAATTTATTTCGTGGATATCCACTTAGAATCTGAAATTGCTCCGGCATAATGCGGGAACAATTTCTTATGATTCTATTTAGCAACAGCAGAATGCGGTACTTTCCGGAAAATATGACTACGTCGTTTATTACGGAATTGCATCAACAAGTGGATTTGCGCGGCCAGTGGAAAGTTGCGTTCACCAAGGTTCAGTTTCCCTACAATTTTTCGCACATACAACTCGGAGAGGAGAGCCGATTCGTATTTGCCAATATCGAGGGACTCTCAAAGGGAGCGGCGCGGTTTAGGCATGCCTCGAGCATCCCCCGCTGCTCCTATTAGCCAACCCCACCTCCTCGTGGTGAGAGTCGGGCAACGTCTGGACGCCACCGCGTCCAGACGGCCGACGGGGCCCTGGCTGTCCGTGCGCCCCAAAGGGCGGACTCTTCCCTCCGCCCACGTGCCCAGTCCATGGTGAGACGTGGGGCCAAGAAAGGACGGGCTTTTCCCAGCGGTAACGGGAACGGTGGCGCTCCCCGCGAACCCCGGTGTCCGGAGGACTCGAGCGGTATGAAATCCGCAAAGACAGTCCACACTGTCCGTGCACTGGGGCGAGTGGGAGTGCCTCCCGGCCGTGCCGCTTCCTTCTCTCTCCAGCGGGAGCGGGACAGGGCGACGCCTCGGTAGGACCGGTACCTGAGCGGCTCGAGCGGTACGAAACCGTGCAGACAGCCTAGTTGGGCCGGGTACTGGGACCGGAAAAGGTGCCGCCCAGCCGCGTCGCTACCCTTCCCCCTCTTTCTTCCTTCCCTACACCTCCCGGAGAGGTATCCCACACTTGAGCAGTCCATCACCCTCCGTCTCCCCCTGCCGCATCGATGATGTAGGGGAGGAGGCAGGGGCTGCCTCGCAGCCTACCGGGCCCTGCGTCCCTCCGTTTCGACGGCAGGGTCGACGGAACCGGGGGCTCTTTTCCTTTCAGGTGCAGAACAACACAGCATTGCCGCGAGCACATAATTGGCTCGGCGCCGCGGCCGTCGGCCCTGGACGGGACCGTCATGGCGCTAGCGGCATAGAACCCACACTACCTACTTCCCTTTCCTTTTCCCTTTTCCCCAACCCTAGGTGGCCCTTCGCCCCGCCTCGCTGCATCCTTGATGCAGGGAGGGGGGAGGGCATGGGCTGCCGTAACAACCTACCGGGCCCTGCGTTCCTCCGCTTTGGCGGAAGGGGTGACGGAACCGGGGGTATTTTTCCCTTTTTCAGGTACAGTATAAAACACAGCATTGCCGCGAGCACATAATTGGCTCGGCGCCGCAGCCGTCGAACCTGGGCGGGACCGTTATGGCGCTAGCGGCGAAGCACCCAAATCCTCCATTTCATCCTCTTCCCCTACCCTTGGCGGCCCACAGCCTTCCGTCGTCCCTTGCTGCATCCCCGATGCAGGAAGGGTGGACATGGGCTGCCTTGACAACCTTCCGGGCCCCTCGTCCCTCCGCTTCGGCGAAAGGGGTGACGAAACCGGGGGTACTTCTCTTTCAGGTATAGTAGGAAACACAGCTTGCCGCGAGCACATAATTGA
>NW_022639462.1:2898461-2898860 GCF_010583005.1 Odontomachus brunneus
CGGCCGTCGAACCTGGGCGGGACCGCTATGACGCTAGCGGCGCTAACCTAAATTCTCCAAACTCCTTCCATTTTCCCCTACCACTTGGCGGCTTATCGCATTCCGCTTTCCCTTGCTGCATCCCTGATGCAGGGAGGGAAGGCAGGGGCCGTTACAGCAACCTACCGGGCCCTGCGCCCCTCCGCTTCCCGCGGCAGGGTCGACGGAACCGGGGGTATATTTATTTTCAGGTCCGCAGGGGAGCAGTGCGGTGTAGGCATGGCTGACCATCCCCCACTGTGACCCCTTTCTTTTCATTTTCTTCTTCTTCCTCTACTTCTTGTTCTTCTTCCTCTTCTCGTCTCTCATGAGGCAGCGTGCCTGAAGGGCCGCCGGGTTTGGGGGTCCCGATATACTCCC
>NW_022639462.1:2898870-2899800 GCF_010583005.1 Odontomachus brunneus
CCCCCCATTTAATTTAACTCAATTCAATATGGGCTTGTCTACCAAATTCGTTACCTGCGGCGGGTCGGTAACGTCGCGCCGGCATGAGGGGGTTGTGGTCCCAGGCCCCCTCAGGTCGTCATCGAGTGATGGGCCACGGGATGACCACCAAGCCGGCGCGTCTGCGGCGGGCGCGCCGGTGGTTAGGGTTACCGCCGTTGGAGCTTCGCCTCCAGGTCGCAGCCTTCGTGCTGTCTCGATTAGGCTGGTTAGGTGCGACGAAATGCCCACGCCGGGTCGAGTGAGGCAAAATACAGTAGGAATCGATGTAGGGTCCGCGTCCGCGAATTGTGATCGCTCGCTCGCAATATCCCCTTAAATAGTTTCTATCGATTCCTCTCCATTGTTAAGATCCACGGGTATTAGGGTTATGCAGCTGAACATGAGGCGTTCAGCTGTGGTTAGTGGCAAAGTCCGTCAGCTCGTAGCCGAAAAGCGGCTGGATGTGCTGCTCTTGCAGGAAATGCACGTCCGGAAGCAAGGCTCGTGCTTCGCCATTCTCGGTTTAGGGCAGGGAACGAGGGTGGCCGCTGCACGCTCGGAACGTCCGTGGGCTGCAGTGGCAGTTTCAAACCCCTCGTTCCATATCATGGAGATCTCGCAGCTCAGCACCGCGCACTGTGCGTGCGCGGAAGTGCGGGCGCCCGGCTTCTCTTTCTACGTCGCATCGTGTTACTTCCAGTACAGCGACGAGATTGAGGGGCACCTTAGGCACCTCGAGGCGGTGTTTCATTCGCTGACGGGGAAGAGATTGTTGGTAGGCATGGACGCCAACGCGCAATCCCCGATGTGGGGTGACCGCATGGTGAACGATAGGGGCGCGAAGCTCGAGGAATTCATCCGCGCTTGCGGATGGAAAATCCTCAACGCTCTCGGACAGTCGCCGACCTA
>NW_022639462.1:2900917-2901137 GCF_010583005.1 Odontomachus brunneus
CCTGAAGAAGGACGTCTATAGGGCGCGGCGTGCCTTCCAGCGGGAAAACGCTGAGCCGCTCCGTGCCTCCGGCCAAAGTGCCTACCTCTCTTCTTTGAGGAAGTACACGAGGGAGGTGCGGAAGGCGAAGCGCGACAGCTGGCGGAAATTCGTGACGGAGGTGGGAAACTCGGAGCCATGGGGATTCGTGTACAAACGCGAGGCCCGGAAGCTCCGAGTG
>NW_022639462.1:2901422-2901608 GCF_010583005.1 Odontomachus brunneus
GAGGTTGCAGCGCTAAAGGCCGCCATTAAGGTAATCCCCGGTCAGTTTGTTAGGCTTTTCAACGGATGCCTTCAATGGGGCGTCTTTCCCTCTATCTGGAAGGAGGGCTCACTTAGAGTCTTCCTGAAGGATGAGGGTAAGGACGCGAAGGACCCTAAGTCTTACAGGCCCATCTGTCTCCTCTCA
>NW_022639462.1:2901618-2902155 GCF_010583005.1 Odontomachus brunneus
GGCCCATCTGTCTCCTCTCCGTCGTAGGGAAATTCTTCGAGAAGCTTCTAAAGAAGCGACTCGACCGGACGTCGATGGCGCCGGGGAGACTCTCCGATCGGCAGTTCGGCTTCATGGCCGGAAGGTCGACGGAGGACGCGATCGTTGAGCTGCGTCGGATGGTCTCGGCCTCTGAGCGGAGATACGTCTTTGCGCTGCTCTTCGACATAGCCGGCGCCTTCGACAACGTCTGGTGGCCTCTAGTCCTGGAGACCTGGAAGAGGCTAGGCTGCCCTCGAAATATCTTCCAGGTTCTCCGCAGTTATTTTAGCGATAGGAAAGTCAGCGTGTCCTTTGGAGACATCCGAGTCTCCAAGGACGCGAGTAGAGGTTGTCCTCAAGGTTCTGTTTTAAGTCCAGCGTGCTGGACAGTTATGTTCGACGGGCTTCTCCGCGAACTAGAGAGGGAAATAGGTAGGTCCTTTATCGCGTACGCCGACGACCTTTTGGTCACGGTCGAAGGCGACTCGCGGAAAGAATTAGAAGAAAGAGGGCAAC
>NW_022639462.1:2902194-2902928 GCF_010583005.1 Odontomachus brunneus
TCGATGGCGCCGGGGAGACTCTCCGATCGGCAGTTCGGCTTTATGGCCGGAAGGTCGACGGAGGACGCGATCGTTGAGCTGCGTCGGATGGTCTCCGCCTCCGAGCGGAGGTACGTCTTTGCGCTGCTCTTCGACATAGCTGGCGCTTTCGACAATGTCTGGTGGCCACTAGTCCTGGAGACCTGGAAGAGACTAAACTGCCCTCGAAATATCTTCCAGGTTCTCCGCAGTTATTTTAGCGATAGGAAGGTCAGCGTGTCCTTTGGAGACATTCGAGTCTCCAAAGACGCGAGTAGAGGTTGCCCTCAAGGTTCTGTTTTCCAGCGTGCTGGACGGTTATGTTCGACGGGCTTCTCCGCGAACTAGAGAGGGAAATAGGTAGGTCCTTTATCGCGTACGCCGACGACCTTTTGGTCACGGTCGAAGGCGATTCGCGCAAAAAATTAGAAGAAAGAGGGCAACGAGTAGTAAATTTAGTTAGGAATTGGTGCGAGGGGGCCAAACTCCAGATCTCATCGCGCAAGACTGAGGCTATTGTACTCAGGAGCGAACCGATCAGGAGGGCCCCCATCGGTAGACGGGGAGGAGCGCGTCCGGACCGGAAACGTAAAGCCCACTGGGCCAAGAAGACAAATCTCGCGGCAAGACCACCGACCATTCGTTTAGGAAATGAAAAGATCGCGTTTAAGAAAACAGTTAGGTACCTAGGCATCCATTTTGACAGGGACATGGGA
>NW_022639462.1:2902938-2918506 GCF_010583005.1 Odontomachus brunneus
AAGATCGCGTTTAAGAAAACAGTTAGGTATCTTGGCATCCATTTTGACAGGGACATGGGAGTATCCTCCCATTGTAGATACTTGAGCGACAAGGTCGGGTCGCTCTTTAGTAAATTAGCTAGGATGGCGGGATGTCGGTGGGGATTGCGCTTCAGTGCGCTCTCCGCGATCTACCGGGGCGTGTTCGCGCCGACGGTGGCTTACGCCGCTGCCGGGTGGGCCGACCTGTGCGCGGGGGCTGACCTGAAGGTTCTCAGGACCCTGCAGCGCCGAGCGCTCATCTCGACGACCGCTGCGTACCGCACGGCGTCGACGGAGTCGCTCTGCGTGGTTGCTGGCGCACTCCCCGTCGACATTCTTGTCGGCGAATACTCGGCGCGATATACGGCTAGAAAAGAGATGGATGCCAGATTAGGAGATGCGGTAGTCCCGTTCACCGGGAATATTAAAGAGACCCAGGGTCTCATTAGGGGCGAGGCGTACAAGGTGTGGTAGGCTCGATGGTCATTTCCGAGCAAAGGCCGCACCATGTACGCCTTCTTTAGTGACGTAGAGCGCAGGGTTGATGCGCGGTGGGTCCGCCCTGACCACCACGTGACACAAATGATCACCGGACACGGCAGGTTCCAGGCACGCCTTGCGTCCTTGGGCCTTGTGAAAGGTGGGATGTGTGTTTGTGGGGAGGGAAGCAACACGGCCGCGCACCACCTTCTACGCTGTCCCCAATTCGGGCCGCAGCGGGAGGCTCTTCGGGAGGTCGTTCCAACCGCGAGCTGGAAGTAGCCGGAAGCGGCACACTACTTCGTGTCGACTCCAGAGGCCTACTCCATGCTCGCGGCCTTCTGTCGGGAAACCCTTTGGTTGAAGGGTCCATATTAGATTTCATAGCGGCCTACCCGGGGGATGTCGGAGCCTCCGGGCATGGGTAAACGGCCTCGCAACCTTCGCGAGATCACCGTGGACCCGGGCCGCTGAGGTAGGAAATGACTAATATTTTATTTTATTTTCAGGTTCTCCTCACCTCCATCACCTAAACCAAATACCCATTCCTTTTCCCTTCCCCTCCCATCCAAAGAGTCAGAGCGTGTGTCTGGGCGAGACACAAGTGAGCGGGCCTCCCCGTGGTCCCCGTGGGCGTGGGGCGCCATGCTGCAGCCAAAACGGGCAAGCGGCGCGCGCGTCACGGCTAAACCGCTCACCCTGCAAACACGTCCCGCAGGCGCTGCTGGATTTTTCCATCGCCCTTCCCCTGTCAGTGGTTGACAAACGGTAGAAGCAGATGGTAGCAAGTTGCGTATAGCCTTCACGGCTGAGGGAGCAAAGCGCGGAACCCTATGGGTGTCGGGCTTCGCACTAACTGTCAATATCGAGGGACACAAGCCGAAGAAAACTGCCGAGATCAAAACCGCCTGCATAACTTCCGGCGTTTACTGCGATCTACCGGATTTGATGTTTTAAACATCGCGTGTGCGAAAATCGGAGCGTACATCGTTTGGCAGGCGGATTCCCGATACGAGAGCAGAGTCTTCATGAGTCTCAAGTGCGACAAAAAACAATGCACTTTTTCCCATTGTGTAAAATTCTCCGACAAGCTTGGCTGTATACTAGGGTTCGATATGCACAAAAACGCGAGGAACTAATATTAGGTGAAGTAAAAAGTTTTGAGCGTTTTTCCGCTTTATTTCGACGATGAAATTAACATAGTTAGGATTATCCGATTTCGATCAAATATGCGCCGTTTTGTTCGATAACTTTTGTCCATTTTGAAGGCAATTTCATAATTCCGCGATTGAAGAAGTCCTCGTCCCTATTGGTAAAAAACTTGACCAGCTCATTTTCACAAGCCTCTCTTGAGGCCAGTTTTGTACCATCAAGAAAATTTTGCAAATGCTTGAAAAGGTGATAATCGCTTGGTGCCAAGTCTGGACTATACGGCGGGTGCAATAGAACCTCCCATCCAAGCTCTCGGAGCTTCTGGCGCGTCGTTAATGATGTGTGCGGCCTGGCGTTGTCTTGATGGAACACAACACTCTTCCTATTGGCCAATTCTGGCCGCTTCTGGTCGATCGCCTGCTTCAATCTGGTCAGTTGTTGACAGTAGAGGTCCGAATTGAGTGTTTGGCCCGATGGGAGCCAGCTCATAGTGGATGATTCCTTTCCAATCCCACCAAACACACAGCAAACCTTCTTGGCCGTTAATCCGGGCTTGGCGATCGTTTGGGCCGGCTCACCGCGATTGGACCACGATCTTTTTCGGCTGTTGTTCTCGTATGTGACCCATTTTTCATCACCAGTCACCATCCGCTTCAAAAATGGGTCGATTTCGTTACGTTTCAGCAAAGAATCGCAGGCATCAATTCGGTCCAAAAGGTTCTTTTGCGTCAATTCGTGTGGCACCCATACATCGAGCTTCTTCTTGAGACCAGCCTTATGCAAATGGTTCCAAACGGTTTTCTGGCTAATCTTCAGTTCCTGGGCAATGGAATAAGTGCTCACATGCCGGTCCGACTCGACGATTTCCATGATTTTATCGACATTTTCGACGATTGGCCTACCAGAGCGTGCCTCATCTTCGACGTCCATATTACCAGAACGGAATCGTTGGAACCACCGCTTTGCTGTTGCATTCGATACTGTATTGGGTCCATAAACAGCACAAATTTTTTTGACCGCCTGCTCCGCCTTTTCACCTTGATCGTAGTGGTACTGAAGAATGTATCGAATTTTCTCTTTTTTTACCTCCATTTTGGAACGCTGTAACACACAACTGGCTTGACCAAACACAAAACTGTCACAGAACTTTTTTTGAAGCGTAATGTCACCTTTAAATCGCCGTATAGTATGACCCAATGCGATGTATACATCGTGAGATATGGCTCACTAAAGACATCTAGCGGAAAACGCTCAGAACTTTTTACTTCACCTAATATATCTCGACGTGGCGAATATTGAGTCCGTATCGCACTATCTTAATTCGAATTCCGGACTGAGCACGCGCGAAATTAGCGAGGAATTATTTTACATGATTTCGTGGATAAGGCAGGAACTCGCGTCCGACAAACCGGGTAGCACTGCGCGAAGTATTCCCGATAAACTTTTCGTTTATTGCGACATCTGCGAGCCTTACGTAACGGGGAATGTCTCTTCCCCTCTTCTTTGAGTGGTCCTGGTCGAATACTTGCTCGACAGATACATTTTTGGTTGTAACGCCACGAAGAATTTTTCACAGGCGAATTACATTCCTCTACACTTAACTTGTTTTCGAACGATAGAATTCGATATAAGAGATCAAACGGCTGAAAACATACACCGAAAAAATTGTATTCTACATTGTAGAATAACCCACTAAAGTATAGAATATGTGGCACTAAATAAGCGCCAAGTACATTATGTTAGGAACAAAAGATATCCCTCTAATAAATAGTAGAATGGAATATTCTAATAAAATATTCTAATGCATTAGAATATCCTTCTAATATGGATAAATGGAATATATCCTAAAATTAGTAATATTGTAGTTTCTAAATATGAGGTAAAAGAGGAGAAAATAAAATACAATAAAAAAATAAGGAATGACACACATATAAATTAGGAATAAAGATTTAAATAGAATAAGAATAAGGATATTCATTATTATTATTGTATTTAAATCTTTATCTATAATTCTTGTACAGTTCTTTATTTTTTTCATTGTATTTGTGTTCTCTTCCAACTTTAAAGCCATAAAGGAAGAAAGAATATGCAAAATGCCAAAAGTTTTACAAATATTACATTTTATACGATTTTACAATTGATATTTTATACAAAATATTTGACACAGAAAATTTTTATTATAAATACATAAGAAAATATATATTCTTACACATAATATTATTACAACATATGTTTAAAAGTTAAATAGGTGTTTCCATCAGACCCCACATGAGCAGTAGACGGATAAAAAGATAAAAGATTTCTATATTCAACTAGGAACCACTGCAGAGTAGGCTTAATATCATAGGAATGTAAATGTTCGTTGAAACCAACAGTTTGTAGTCCCGATAAAAGAAAAAGTGGATGTTCTTGTATATTTTGTGGCTTCATTATCCAACACAAGTTTCCAAATATAGGCAAATCTTCCTCGTAATTAATAACGAAAATCATATTACATTTGTAGCAAATACCATTAATAACTACTTCCTCAACTGCAAACGATTGTTCTACTTCATCAGGTAAAATATTTTGAAACATTTCAAAGTTCTCACAATTTACTAATCTATATTCTTTTGGATGATACTGAACGTTATTTGAGAAATCTCGTTTACTTAGGATTCTTGCACAACATGTAAATGCATATCTTTTTGCAATTGAAAGAGGTAAATTTTTACGGCAACTCATATTGTCTGCTACTTTTTTTATGACGGGACGATGTTTCCTTTCTAATCTCATTGACCATGTATTTATCATTGGTCCTGTCAAACTCATAACACGTGGATAGTGAATTATAAAATGATGTTTAGCTTTAAAAGTCTTATTAAAAAGTTTACAATACATTTCGTGGTGTTCTGCAATTAAAATTTAAAGGTACTCTGTTAATGCTAATTTAACATATGGAGCTGTTACAATGTCTAGTATTTCAGCAAGAACTGTGTATAGTTTCCAAACTTCATCATGTTGTGGTACCAAATCCCCAATTATTAAACCGAAGTGACGTACAAAAAACATCATTTCAGATGCAGACATTTTTAATTTTTTATTACGAATGTGATCTGCAGTAATCAATGTGCTTGTCATTGGAACGACCATAATCAAAATTTTGAATACGATCATTGAGAATTTCAATGTTGAAGAAACTCATATGATTGATAAGATAGTGTAATATAGCACACAAATCATAATGGCACACTCCTTCCAAAAAATCGTGCATTAAATCGCACACAAGGTTCTCAGTGACATGATAAGAGTTCAAAACGTGCTATACACAACTACTTTTTTCATGTTTCAGACGTATAATAGCACTTTTAACGACACGGTCTTCTCTATTAATACTTCCTAAAATTATGCAGATAAAATTGTTATTAAATGGCAAACTTCAATGAAAAACCTACTAATAATTTTTATAATTGAAGTACAATATCATTTATTTGGTCGAAGAAGTATGAATTTATTCCTAAAATAAATAAGAAAATCTTTAATGTCATTTTAATCTTTCCGGTTACAACAAAGACGTAGATAAAATGGTGTTTACATGTTATAATGTAATGTCAAAACGATGTGAAAACAACATCGTTTCGACGAATCTTTTCTAAGTGGAGTGAAATCCCAAAAACATTGAGAATGAGAACAAAATCTTACCTTTTAATTTAGTTGGTTCAATAATGTTTTGTTTTTCTAGTGTCTCTAAGGTATATTGCGCTGAAGAAGAAGGAAAGGTATTCTTAACATCCTTTTTTTGAAGATAGTATATAATATTCTTTATCTTATTAGGTAGGAATGTCCTGGGCATTCCTATGCGTTTTGTTAGCAGGAATATAATAAATAGTCTAATGAATGAAAAAAAAATTGTAATAAGACAGTTGTTTATATATGCTGAATGACATTAATGGAAAATAGATACTTTACGGGATCTTCAGAAGGGAAAAGAGTACAAATCTTCTGAACAACTTATATATGACACTCTATATATTCTATTTGGGATGGTCTGCAATTTCACGAAGAATTAACATTACTTTATATAAGAACATAATTAATACTGATGACGCAGCTAATACTGATATTCTTCCTAAATCATTATTTGAACTTACATATAATTCACTTTTAACATTTCATTGGCAACAGCATTTATTAGTGCAAATCGATCCCTCTCATCTAGGACCCCTTTCAGTTTATAGTTATCTACAGTTGCCCTTGACCACAGATCATAATTTCTTAAATATGTTTCAAGATCCTGACAACACAAACAATAAATAAAAATAGAAAAATGAAACATATACAGAACAATAAAGACAAAAAAAAATATATATACCAACTGTTTGAAGTAAGCAAGACCTTTAAAAGAAGCTAAATGTGTGTGTGTGTGTGTGTTTGTTTGATTCATTATTTGATTGTAATCTACTCTTTTTCTTTGCAGGTACTGAGTTACCACTTCACTCTCAGTGTCTGTATCAGATATAAAACTTCCAAGTGTGGAATTTTCTAAGCTCTCACTTTCCAAATTGTTACTTGTAGTCTCTTTGTTCTAAAAAAGAGTAAGCTTTGAGAAGCGGGTTAACATAAGTTACAAGAATGAAAAGAGAAAAGTTACATTTCATTCAAATTTTAATTAATATTTATTTGATTTTAATTTATAATCTTGTATAAAATTCGACATGTATTTATTTTAAATTTATAAAATCTAGTTTTATAAATATAATTGTCGAATATAAGGAAGGTAAAAAGTATGATTTTTACCTTAACATACATTGTAGGATAATAATTCAAATTCCAAGAGTAACCTACAAAAAATATTCAATCATTCTTCATTATTTATTAGAAAATTATTAATAAAAATAAGATAATAATTGTGATCTTTATGATTTTGTAATATATAATGAGCAATGATAAAGATTCTCTTTATATTACTCAATAATACACAGTGAAAAATGTTTCCTGTGTTACAATTGTTGTGTGTAGAAAGTATTGTTTCTTGAAAATATGTTAGAAATTTTTCACACAATTGTATGTTAATGTAATATATCGTCGTTGTGTTGCTTACACTTTCCTATTAAATTACGATTAACTATTTTCAAGGGTTAAAATAACATTTTTAAATGTTAAAATAATATTTTCAAGTATTAAAATACCCCAATTTATATAAATGCATGAATTCTTGGTGATATATTTTATATGTTAAAAGCAACACATCAAATGTGTTACTTTTCTCTTTATAATTGTTACGTGTATTAAATTGACATATTTCTTATGTTATTCATCACAAAGAGATCACTGTCTTCTCAGATAGAAGAACGGAAGATCGAATAAGTGGTGTAGTGCCTAAAGCAATAGACTCATAACCCAGAGGTCCGAGTTTGAATCCTGCCAATGCGAGTGAGAATTTTTAAATGTGATGTGACATTGGAACTAAACATTGGAAATGTTAAAGTAATATTTTATTTTAGTTAAATAAATATTAAACGTATGTCAATTTAACACAAACTGTGATTCTTGACGGCATTCAAGTGTTAAATTTTTATGTCAACTTTTTATATATTATGCGTATTACTTTCTAACATACCTACTTTATGTTAAATTAACGTATAAATAAGAGTGGATGTTTGGGACACATGAAATGTGTTAAATATAGCACATTAGTTTTTACTGTGTATATATCATGTTCAAAATCATATTTTTTATTTCCCTTATTCGAAAGTGTAAGCTATAGAATGAAATGTAAATTTTAAATTAATATACTTAAAAAATTGTACAAGATCGCTCATTAAAATACAGTAAATATTAATCAATATTCTTATTTTACAAAATATGTTTAGGTCAAAATCAGTGGTAAAGTGTTCGTTAATGTAAATAATTACAAATACGTGTCATTTTTATATTTCTACATATTAACAAGAATATTTGAGTTCTAAAAACTATTTTCTGTTATAGATTAATATTCAGAGTTATAGTAATACAGAGAACCTCAGTTTTAATGATGAGAAAATTATCGTAGCTATTGATAATAATCTGATCGTGGATGCGGAGGGAAATTCACTTCCCGTTTTGCAAGTGGAGTCATGTGAAATAAAAAATCAGGTAAAAACTGGTAGAAAAAGTATTCGTCTAACATGTGATATTCCATTACTCCATGAGTTGTATATTTCTTGTATTGCTAATCAAAAGACATAGAACATGATATTATTCTCTGCAACTTTTCTTCATAATAATTTATTCTAAATAATAGCAGCTTTCAAACATTTCATGTAAACTTAATAAACTGACTCCTTTTATGTTTCTTTTTTGTGTTACTTGTATAACTTGTACAACTTCTCTCTTGTGTTACATGTATTACTTGTATAATAAGTGATTCAATAATCTATTCTTTGTTTGCTTTGTATGTAATGATTGTAACTTAACACTTGAATGCCGTCAAGAATCACAGTTTGTGTTAAATTGACATACGTTTAATATTTATTTAACTAAAATAAAATATTACTTTAACATTTCCAATGTTTAGTTCCAATGTCACATCACATTTAAAAATTCTCACTCGCATTGGCAGGATTCAAACTCGGACCTCTGGGTTATGAGTCTATTGCTTTAGGCACTACACCACTTATTCGATCTTCCGTTCTTCTATCTGAGAAGACAATGATCTCTTTGTGATGAATAACATAAGAAATATGTCAATTTAATACACGTAACAATTATAAAGAGAAAAGTAACACATTTGATGTGTTGCTTTTAACATATAAAATATATCACCAAGAATTCATGCATTTATATAAATTGGGGTATTTTAATACTTGAAAATATTATTTTAACATTTAAAAATGTTATTTTAACCCTTGAAAATAGTTAATCGTAATTTAATAGGAAAGTGTAAGCAACACAACGACGATATATTACATTAACATACAATTGTGTGAAAAATTTCTAACATATTTTCAAGAAACAATACTTTCTACACACAACAATTGTAACACAGGAAACATTTTTCACTGTGTATTATTGAGTAATATAAAGAGAATCTTTATCATTGCTCATTATATATTACAAAATCATAAAGATCACAATTATTATCTTATTTTTATTAATAATTTTCTAATAAATAATGAAGAATGATTGAATATTTTTTGTAGGTTACTCTTGGAATTTGAATTATTATCCTACAATGTATGTTAAGGTAAAAATCATACTTTTTACCTTCCTTATATTCGACAATTATATTTATAAAACTAGATTTTATAAATTTAAAATAAATACATGTCGAATTTTATACAAGATTATAAATTAAAATCAAATAAATATTAATTAAAATTTTCGTTCTCGGTTATAATTGGACGAAATGTCCATTGATGTTAATAATTATTTATGTGTTTATATATTAATGATTAACTCAATAATGCACAGTGAAAAATGTTTCATGTGTTACAATTGTTGTGTGTAGAAAGTATTGTGTTAAATTTTTCACACAGTTGTATGTTAATGTAATATATCGTCGTTGTGTTGCTTACACTTTCCTATTAAATTAAGATTAACTATTTTCAAGGGTTAAAATAATATTAACGTTTACACAATACTATAATATATCTCTTCTGAAACATTTTTTAGATTAAATAAACAGTCCTCTAGATCTATCCGAAGGCCGACTTCTGGGACAAGCTCTCTAATAACATCTTGTGTGAGAATTCTTAACCTCCGCATTGAGTTAATTCTTTCATCTACAGCAAATAAGCGAACATGCAATATATTTCAACCCAAAAGTAGTAATATAAGTATTCTCAGTAAACGATGTGCATATAAAGCAATATTACATGTGAATCTTATTCGTCAGAAATGACTCGTCGAAACGACATCACTTCGATGTATAATTTCTAGTTTTATACATAACTATACAATTTTACTATTAATCATACTTACTTTCAAAACGGTTGATTAACTCCGGTAAATTATGCTAAAGCAGCCAGTTTCTCACTTCTTCCATATCTTAATTAATATATCACATCACATTGCACTACGTTTTACTATCAATATATAGACTGGACCGTTAGTTGCGGTGGAAGAAGTAGAAACACGAGTAGAATGAGAAGGAGGCAATATGAAGACAGGGAGGAAGAAGGAAGGAAACTCTACAGCCAATGAAGCTGTAGTAGAAAGACACGGAGGGGACCTCATAATGTCTCTCTCTCACTCTACTTGTGTTTTACCCTTCCACCACACTAGCGGTCTAGTCTATATGTCGATGATTTCTGTGCATATACGTGGACATTCTTCATTGGTTGAGATGTCGTTCACGCATGCGTATAATATTCCTGCTTGTAATTTTTCCAGAGATACGATTTTGGCGCCGCGCAGACTAATGGCGTTTTTTCCGCCATTTACGCATATAACACGTTCCGTCTATCCGTATAACGAATCGTTTTACACATAAATGGAGAGTTTCTGTATGTATAAGTGGGGGAAAAGGCCAGTATGCGTGAAGCCATGTATCGTATTACTGCTCTCAATCTTTCATTATTGCGTTATGGTTTTCGTAGACCAAAATGATACGCAATGCATCAATTTTGTTGTGCTCTCGGTTACGATGAGCACAACCGGTAATTGGGATCCGGTGCAAACGTGCAAACGTATAGGATGATAAGGGAATTTAGTAGTCTTGAGGTGTTTCTTAATAAAACGTATTATTTGGTGTAATAGAACTTGTCTCCTTACAATTCCTGATCACGCTCTTATTGCACTTCACATGGATACTTTTTAGCTTATCCTACACCGCTTAGATTAATGTATCGCGTTATTGTAATGCAGGACACTCGTATTACTCTCGAGTCAGTTGTCTCTCACCTGAGACACGTAACGTGCGCCTCTAGACTGGACAGTACTTTTCTCTCTACTCTCCCTCTTTCGAGTAGGTGGTCCAACTCTTTATATATCATTTGTGAAATTAGGGAATTAGGTTACCGACCTAATTACCCAACAGTTCAAAAGTGTAACGTGATGTTTCTGCAGCGCGTGCACTTTTGATTTACTTACCGTATTTCGCAGTGTTCGTTTATGCAACACGTGCATTTCGGCTGAAACGTCTTTTAGCGTTTCATCATGTTTTGTCCTACATAACACATCATTATAGGACATCATGTATCGTGTACCGCGTGCTGCATCACGTATTGTACTAATGTGCAAGAACCACTCTAGGCCCAGTGTTCCGATTCGGGCTAGGCTTAAGGCACTAGGCTGCTACAGCCTTACACAATCTTGCGCATGCACAAGCACAAGTATCGTTTGTTAACCAATTACGTGTGTATATATAAAGTATATTATATTAGAATATTTTATATATTTTATATATTTTTCTGAACAAAAGATTTTTAAAGGGAAATATTCTTAATTTTTTAGAATATTCATTTAGAAGCAAGTTTTAGAGGGGACTTTTCTACCATGAAATATACAATTTTTTCGGTGTACCATTCGAAGTTGGGACGCTAACGATGACTTTGCACTTCCGACGCTGCGATTAAAAAGAATTTATTTAATGGTATATTATAACACTATATGGAGCTTCTTAATCTTCGTCGCCGAATTATATCTGGATACCTCCTTCAGTTTACTGATTTCTTTTCTGGCCCACCTCTTAAGGTTCTCCTCTGATTCCTTAAGCCAGGTTTGACCGCAGTTTTCAACGGGGTGTTATTTTCCACGTCCTCGATTATATTAATACCGCTAAGTAAAGCTTCTTTTTCAACAACGCGTAAAGCGCTGATCAAATAAGGAAGCCCCCCGGGAAAACTCCCGATATCGTGTCCACGCTGATACCGCGAACCTACGAAAATATGAGGAATTCCATTACCAGGAATATTACGTAGCACAGTTTAGGGGCGGCCGCAGTGGCGAAATTCCTCATATTTTCGTAGGTTCGCGGTATCAGCGTGGACACGATATCGGGAGTTTTCTCGGGAGGCTTGCTTATTTAATCAGCGCTTTACGCGTTGTTGAAAAAGAAGCTTTACTTAGCGGTATTGATATAATCGAGGACGTGGAAAATAACACCCCGTTGAAAACTGCGGTCAAACTCGACTTAAGGAATCAGGGGAGAACCTTAAGAGATGGGCCAGAAAAGAAATCAGTAAACTGATGGAGGGATCCAGATATAATTCGGCGACGAAGATTAAGAAGCTCCAGTTTCCTTTCGACAGACTTAGCGGTTACATCGGTAAATCCAGCTTGCGTAAACGTAGTTGCGGCGGCAGAAGGATTTCTTTGAAATCGTCGAAAACTAAGACGAGACGGGGAAATACGACGGTGAAGAAATCATCAAAGAAGAAAGAGAAGAAGCACATAGTGGGAAGACGCAGCAGCGAAACTGTAGAACGTCGTAGAGTTAACAAAAAACGTACTGTATCCGACATTTTCTCTTAATCGCCGAATGAACGCTCTCGAGACAAGAACATGACTAAGTATGTATTTTCTTCACACACATTCCAGCAAGTGCTTAAGGAGCGAGCTCGATCTCTTCTCTTTACTATCCATCCAAACCAGCATCGAGAGTTCGCAATGGATTTATTACAAGCCCGTGTTTTCTTTTGCGGACGACGCCCCCATAGAATTCGTCGTACCTGGACATGGAGAAGAATATATAGACCTCACTCACATTATGCTGTCGCTTCGTGTACTAATAGAAAGAACCCGCTGCCAGCAGTTAAAAAAATCGACGTCAAAGTAGGCCCCGTAAACCATTTTCTACATTCATTGTTCAAACAAATCGACGTATATTTCAATCAAAAACTCGTGTCACTCCCGAACAACGTTTACGCCTATCACGCGTACATCGAGACGCTATTAAATTACGTTACACCGGCAAAAAGATCGCATCTGACTTCGATCCTGTGGTACGAAAATACCACGCAACATATGGACACAGTACCGGGGGCAGAGGCGGGCCGAGAAAATGTCGGGCTAGAATAGTCTACCATGTTTATACGAGACGAACAAGCGCTAGATCTCATAGGATATCTTCATTGCGACGTGTTCAATCAAGATAAATTTTTACTAAACGGTGTGGAAGTGCGGCTGCGGCTTGTTCATTCAAAAGATTTTTTCTGTCTCATGGAAGCTAATGGCGCATCGAAAATACATATTCTAGAAGCTAGTTTACTCGTAAGAAGGGTTAAAGTAAATCCCAAAATATTACTTGCACACGCGAGAATGCTGAGCAAACACACCGCCAAATACTCTCTCAACAAGAGTCGAAGTTAAACATTTCACGATTCACCGCAAAGTTGTGGGTGAATCGCTGGATAACGTCATACTTGGACAATTACCAAAGCGAATAATAGTCAGCTTTGTCGATAATAAAGCATTAATGGGGATAGAAAATTAAATTCGTTTAATTTCGGCAATTTCGGCATACCTCTTCTCTATGTATGTTGACGGCAAACAAATTCCTAGTTGACCGTTATAGCCCGACTTGTCCCCTGCGGCACTACGTCGAAGCTCTACGTCGAAGCTTATCAAACACTGTTTTCGGGGGCGGGTATCCACTTTTTGAACGAGAGTAATGGAATAACTAGAGAAAAATATTTAAACGGATTTACTCTTTTCGCTTTCGATCTTACCTCTGATCTGTCCGCCCATTGCGCGGGACATTGAAATCTCGTAAGACACGGCACACGAGTACGGCGCTTTACGGCTGGAAGTACGGTTTGACAGACCCCTCGCCACAACGATTAATTGTATCGTCTATGCGGAATTTGACAGTGTATTAGAAATTGACTCTTCTCGTCAAGTCATTTAAATTCATGTCATATAAATTATGTCGGATAGGAAAGAAACCCTCCACCATCTTGTCGGGCGTCTGCCCCTCTTTGAAAAAATAACTCTACCTAGGGCAGGATTAATTATTTCTTCTCGAGACCTGACGAATGCGGTAACTTGAGCGGAGTGAAAGATTTCGACAAACATCGGAAATACGCAACATAGAATTGGCCATCGACGATAACTTTATGGCTAAAGAAGTCGCCGTTGTCGCCGTTCACGCACCGTATACTGGATTTTACAACCGCAATATCCGTTTGGCGTATTGAAGGAGAAGACGAGAAGATGACATTATTAACTCATGAAAAATTATCACGGAATCAAGTGGTGCGATGGAGAAACCGATTCGGAATATTTGTTCCAGCACTTGCATGAAATATCGAGAAACGTCCGGCATATTTACGCCCGGAATAACAAGAAATCGAATTTACGAAATTTACTAGGGAGAAACGTATATATTCTCGAAGAAATCTCTTTTTCGTTTAAATGTTTGCCATCAAGCGAGCGTGATATGAAGTGCATATTTCACAGCTATCATGTAACAGTGTGGAGCTCACATTTTCATTGCGCATTAAGCAACGCCAGTAAATTAAAGGAGTGGTTAAACGCGCGAGAGCAGTGCGAGGACAGAGAGACGAAGAAGTGGTAGGAGGTTAAGGAAAAGGAGGAGGAGAAGAACAGGCTCAGCACTATTAGTGAAGAGAGCGTGGAGTCGCCCGGCCATAGCGTGGAATTTCGCTATAATCTCAGTTGGCTCCAAACAACAAATTTTTCGCCGGAGGAAGCCACAAAGAGAACCGACGAAGAAACGAAAGCAATGGAGAATAAAACGAGCGGCGAAATAACGGTGACCATATCCAAGGTAAATACTTTACATACGCCTCTACCCAAAATGAATTCTCTCGAAATTCTACAAGCGATTCAACATCTTGATGTTAGACATTCAGAGGTCTACCCAGCCGACCGTGTGCCGAAGGTGTGGACGAGGCCGACGGCGATAGTCGCCAATACCAACAATCATGACCGCCTAGGACAACACTGAATCGCCTTCTACGCCGATAAACATGGAACGGAGACATACTTCGATAGCTACGGCTTACCTCCGACCGATTCCAGATTCCTTTTCCGACTTAGAAGAAATTCCATCACTCAGCAATGGTATACCATTCAGCTTCAGGAATATTTGGCGTAAACTTGCGAACACCTCTTGCGTGTTTTTTATTATATGTGCGGTTATAATCTTAATCAATTTATTAGCCTTTTTTTATACCGATCTTGAACGAAACGACCGAATAATTGTAAAATTATTTAATAAAATATTGTTCAATTGTAAGCCTAAGTTCTCTAAACTCCATATTTCTCAGCATTACATTTAATCCTGTACTTCTAAATGTATACGAAATAAGTAGAAATGTATTCGTGATTATATGTATAAATAAATGATGAACTTTTTCTTTTAAAAAATATTTCTTTCTTCGCCCCCAAAGCATTTCCTCTTTCGCCTCCGCCGCAATTAACTCCAGAAAATTCCGATGATACTAACACACGCGCGGGTAATACTTTTCCCACATTTCCCTACCTCTCTCCCGTGTCTCAGCATAAGAATTAAAGAAGGAACCGAGACCAAACATTGCATAACTATAGCTGTGCAGACCTGCTCTCACTTCTCCATATATCTCGCTCTTTTAACATTCAGAAAGCATCTTTTCGTCATAATTTTCCGGTGACGTCTCTCTCAACTTCTCGACATGAGCAACGATGCGAGGAGCGAAAAGAATCCCCGCGAATAACCATATTTGACCACTAAATGAACCAATAGATCATTCTTACCCTTACACGGAGACATCTGACGACTACCTCCTGTCGCTAGTTTCCTACTATCGTTCAGTAGCTCCCTTTTCGCCTCAATTTTCCAAGTTATACTTAGCATTCTCAACTTCTCGGTGTAGGCGACAAAGCGGAGAGGCCCTTGGTAAAAACCAATCCCTATAAATATCCATAGCTGATCATTCAACGAACCAATAGCATAGATTACCCTCACTCTTATACAAAAGCATCCGAAGACTATCCCTCCCCCCCCCCCCCC
>NW_022639462.1:2918546-2924183 GCF_010583005.1 Odontomachus brunneus
CCCCCCCGCTAACTCCTCCGTCATCACCTACTCTTTCTCGACTCACTCATCAGTCGAGACTTGGAACTTCCAAGCAACAGTCATACCGTAGGAGACGAGGTTTATATGCCGTAGGAAACAATGCAATAAAAAGAAATAAAATAAAATACATAAATCACCCTGAATAATCCCCACCCAATTTACAATGAGGGAGACATGTTGCCTTCCCACTTCCAATATAGTAGGACCTCCAATTTAGCAACCTCCAATTTAAGAAAGTCCCTTTTAAGAACCCCTTTTTAGAGAATATTCTGTACCACGTGATTAAAGTCGCTTGCGCAGTACAATGCGCAGTCGTCCGCATTAGGCTTGTACACTGTTACGCTTCAGCCAGTGCGAAAGTTAATGAAATTAAACTTCCTTATGTGATGAAGAGGTTTGAAACTGGATCTAATTTTGTGAGTAAGTATTATATATATATATATATATATATATATATATATATATATATATGATACGTATTTCACAAATTATGTCCACGAGGTTTTGTTTTGTAACACGATTATAATGTGGTACGACCGACGTAGCAAGTTATCATAACCTCACAGAGTATGTTGGCGACATGAACACCCAATTATTCGTCATTTTCTTTTTGTTCTTTATAAATATAAAAAGCAAGAACGACAGAATCTGTAGCATTGAAAACATGTTCCTTTAGTGCATCCTTAATAATGTATACGGGATATGTATGCTAACACGACCTCCATTTTAAGAATTTTGGTTCCGAGGCATTCTTAAATTGAAGGTTCTACTATATTAACAATTTCTTATTCCTCATATTATCTCTTCCATCTAGAAAATTCACACTATTCCAATTCGGGATGCTTCTCCCACTTTCGACTTACCCGCACCAAACCTCCAGGGATTCTTCCCTCACCCTCGACACACTAGCATCAGGTTTTACCCCTACCACCGAAAAATAGGCCACGCCCTGTCTCACGGTAGCTGTATATATATACTTATGTAACTAGAATAGGTCGGGGTGAATAATGGAATGGGTATTTTTTTTAAACAACCATATGAAATTTTGAGATATTAACAACAAAAAATTTTGACCGAACAATAGCCCACTGGTCAATTAGTACACGCGCTGCGGTGAGACGAACGCTGTACGCGCTGTAGCATTGGCATGACAGGCTAGCCAGCCCAGCCTCCTAGCAACGAGGAAAACGCATTGTATAACACTTTACATATTTACTTCCATATTGATACCACATAACCAATGTTGTAACTATATTTATTTAGATATAACTCAATACACTGATAATAAATATATTTAAGAATTATCTTTATATGTATATATGTATACACGTACATTATATATATATATATATATATATATATATATATATATATATATATATATGTGTGTGTGTGTGTGTGTGTGTGTGTGTGTGTGTGTGTGTGTGTGTGTGTGTGCTCGCGCGCGCGTGTGTTTACAAGCTATCTGATGCAAAAAATATATATATATACATATTAGGGTGGTCCTTATTTTTCGACTTTCAAATTTCTTCCGCGACACCCTCCAAAAAGTTTCCATTTGACAAGAAAAAAATCCCTGCCAAACTTTTGCTCGATCGAATAACAAGAACCCGTGCCCCCGGGTCGTTGAAGTATCCTTATATTAAGCTGTTACATTATCAAAATGGTTTTTAAAACCTTAATAGTTTTTAAGACTTTTCCATAAAAATCGCCCTAGAGGACTTTTCCTGTTTCTTTCTACACGTTTCTTTCACTACGTTTGAGATCTTATAGTCTCATTTAAACAATTAGAAATTATTATAAATATTTGGTGACTAAAAAATAAAAATAAATAATTATTGTATTTATTGTTTAAGCTACAACAAATCATGGATTATGGTATGGACTATAAAAGTTGCAATAGTACGTTTGGAGGACAATATAAGTGTAAAACATGATATCTTTCATGTTTTTATTAATAAAGAAATTTTTTAATTAAATATTACATAATAATTAATAATCTAGTGGCTCCTAATCTTATATTGGGAGGGGACCATAGATGTATAATACCTAGGCCGCGGGTTTGCAATGTTTCTCATTGTCTGTTCGCATCAAATAATATAAAGAAATAACATTTTTTCGGTAAAAAGTCTCTCTTTCTAACGAAGACTGTTTTATTCCCACTACTTATCGTGGTCATGTGGCGAAAATAAAGCAGCCTTTGTTAGAGAGAGACAGACTTTTTACCGAAAGAATACTATTCTTTATATTGTTTGACGCGTTCAGACAATGGGAAACGTTGCGAACCCGCGGCCTAGGCATTATACAGTCTGTTTGATAAGAGCGTGTGATAACAGTCGGCAAAATTTTTACATATAAACGCGTAGACGGGAAATTCAAACAGGAGCCGGTAGAGGCACCTTTCGCCTAAGATGCTTTGTTGATAAAGCTTTAGTTGTCGTTCGATCTTCGTGATAAAAATACATATTTCGCCATAAGTGCCAAATACACATCGCGTTTCGAAGTTGTGTTTCTTTATACACATCCGAAAGGACCAAAAATGTCACGTCAAGTAGCTGCTAAATAGATGAGAAAGTCAAAAGCATTTGTAAATAAGTGGGTGAATCGTTACTTAGAAGTGAAAAATATCGATAACTTACCGAGACATGGCTCTACGCAAGAATTGGCATATTTTCACAAATAACATAAAGCAAAATGGTCAAAATTTATGAGAAGGCTTTATTACTATCCGCTCAAACATGGTTTATATAGAAAAACAAAAAATAGATACTACAAGAGAACAATGATCCTGAACATCGAAGTCGTCTTTGTACCGCGTGGAAATAAGAAAATAATGTTGAATTATTGGATTGGCCGTCACAGTCATCAGATGCAAATCGTATCGAAAACGTTTGGTCCTTAATGAAGTTTAAACTTCGTAGAAGGAAAATTTGGTCGGTCAAGGAGTTAGTTCGACAAATTCGATTGATATGGAGATTTTTACCTCAAGAATATGCCATAAAATTAGTTGTAAATATGCCTCGGAGATACCAGGGAATTATTAATAATGAAGGCGACTGGACAAATTATTAATAATAAAACATCACAGTTCTAATCAAGTAGTATGTGTGTATTTTATTCCAAATTATCTTTAATAAAAATATGAGAGGCATCATGTTTTACACTTACATTGTCCTCCAAACATACTATTGCAACATTTATAGTCCATACATGATTTGTTATATCTCAAACAATAAATACAATAACTATTTATTTTTATTTTTTAATCATTAACAATTTATCTAATTGTTTAAATGAGACTATAAGATCTTAAACGATGTAGAAAGAAAAAAAAGTCCTCTAGGACGATTTTTGTGGAAAAGACGCTTTAAAAACTATATTGATAACGTAGACAGTTTAATACTTCAATGTATAACGACCCAGAAGCAGGGGTTCTTGTTATCCGATCAAACTCAAACTTAATTATAATTATTTTTTTGTCAAATGGAAACATTTTGAAGGGTGCTGCAGAAAAAATTCGAAAAAAATTTTTACCAAAAGTAAATAAGAACCATCCTAATACATATATATAGCATCACGTGCAAAAATAGAGACATCAATCTGAGCACGAAGACCCTTGGCATTTTTTAATCAACTACATAAAATTTTGAGATATTAATGGAAAAGATTGACTAACTGAAACGTATGATGTTGTGGGACAAGCTCTGTCAAACGCAGCATTTAATCTAAAATAGCTGAAGTACGACTGATTCTTAACGAAACGCGCGCGATACGTTCGCAATACAAGCTAAGAAACAATTGTTTTATGCGTCACTCGCATCATTATTCTGCCTTCAATCAATATCCATCCGTGCTAAAAAGCAGTCATATTTTAAACATTTTCGTGAGATTTTGCATTTATAGACGCAGTCCCACAACATTATTCACTCTAGTTCGTCAATCGATTTTCATTAACATCTTTAAATTTTACGTGATTGTTTAAAGAATGGTAGAAAACTCAAGTTAAAAAAAATGTGTTCTACCTGCACACTGCGGCTTTGCCGTGAGTTGCTAAATATCTTGTGTGTGTGTGTGTGTGTGTATGCGCGCACCCAGTAAGTAATCTTTTAATAATATAACAATAAATTACAAGTAAATTTAATTAAAATCTATCCACAAATTTATAGATATATGTCTCTGCATTCGGCCCATATTCTATCAACGGAGTCTCCTGACAGAATCATCTGACAGCAAATTAGCAAAAAGCAAGTAAGATTCGCTGTTTGTTCTATTTAAATAGATGGAAAGACAGGTCTTGCACTATTTCTGCCATTAGTCTGTCATCATATTCTGCTATGAGATCCTGTTATATTTCTACTAGCAAGATACTGATAAAATCTGCAGCAGACGCTGTGTAAAATCTGTAGGAACTTTTGATTATTTGGACACACACATAAATACGCGCGCGCACACATATTAAACATACGTATACATAAACACATACACACACACACATATATATGTGTGTGTGTGGTGTGTATGTGTGTGTATGTGTGTGTATATATATATATAGTGTCCAGTAACTTATAGAGAAGCCGCATGTAGGTAGATTAGGTCAAACAAAGAACAAAAAATTCCTATATTATTTTGAGAATAACTTCGTAAAATTCTAAGTTATTAATCAAAGAAGATTTATGAATGATTACACGCCACACGGAAAATAAGCTACGATGGTGACGTCTGCCACTGTATGTTTGTATATTAGATCAAATTGAACATAAAAGTCCTCTGCTATGTGGTTATTTCCCAAATGATGAATATTTGCGAAATGACCACATAAATGTTTAGTTATTAATTTAAAAGTTGTTACATTAACTTGCATAACTGTATATCAAATTTCTGTAATTAGTAACTAAACATGTATGTAGTCATTTGAAAAATGACAAAGAACTTTTTTATTCAGTTTGACCTAATATACAAACATATAGCGATGCTATCACAATTTACCTACCGTATAACATAATCATTTACGAATCTTTAATTAATAACTCAAAATTTTACGTGATTGTTTGCAAAATGTTAGAAAAATTTTGGTAATTATGTATAATAATAACGACTTCATAGATTTTAATCACCTTGACATATGTTGTCAAGGTCACCATCCTGAGTAACCTTCAGAAAGTTTTAGCTGTCGCTTGTTAAAAAGTTATTAGCAAATAAATTTGCATAAAATAAAAATAATTTTTGGACACCGTATATACAAAAACACCGAATTTTTAAGCTAGCAAGATACCTGCTACACAACACACACGCGCGCGCCACACGCACACACACACATGCTACTTGCTCGCGGTGTATGCGTGTGTTCCTATTATATTTGAAGTTTTATAAATAAAAATAAAAAAAATAAAAAAGGTGCGTGTCCCTATCCATGTAACTGGAGAGCTACGCCCCAGACCCCTCGCACCGCGGCGGAGGCAGCCAAGTCCTTTGTGAGAAATTCTCACTCTTTAACTTAAGTACAACAGACTTGGCCCTCCCGCGGTGCGGGGAGTCTGTGGGACGTAGCGCTTCAGTTACATGGCTAGGGACAGATACCGTTTACATACTACACTCTGTTTTGATATTAATGTATTT
>NW_022639462.1:2924193-2924560 GCF_010583005.1 Odontomachus brunneus
ATTCCTCTCCTATTGGTCAAAGCTGGCCGCTTCTGGGCGATTGATTCCTTTAGACCGTCCAAATGTTGACAGTACAGGTCCGAATTAAGAGTTTGGTCGTAGGGAAGCAGCTCATAGTAGATGATTCCCTGCCAATTCCACCAAACACACAGCAAAGCCTTCCTGACCGTCAATCCTGGCTTGGCCACCGTTTGCGCCGGCTCACCGCGTTTCGACCACGACCGTTTTCGCTTGACGTTGTCGTAGTGACCCACTTTTCATTACCAGTCACCATCCGCTGTAGAAATGGGTCGATTTTGTTGCGATTCAGCAGCGATTCGCAGATGGAAATTCGGTCCATGAAGTTTTTTTGCGTTAACTCGTGTGG
>NW_022639462.1:2924570-2924913 GCF_010583005.1 Odontomachus brunneus
TTTTTTTGTGAATAACTTTTTAACAAACAATGAGCGCCAGTTAAAACCTTTTGAATGTTACTTAGGGCAGTGGCAGACACCTTCCTAGCCTACAAATTCGATGTTTTTGTATATATGGTGTCCAAAAGTTACATAAATTTTATGCAACTTTTTTTGTTAATAACTTTTTAACAAACAACGAGCGACGGTTAAATATTTTTGCACGTTACTCAGGAGGGTGACTTTGATAATATATGTCAAGGTGATTGAAATCTATGAAGTCGCCATTATTATGCATAATTACTGAAATTTTTTTTTTAGTTTGACCTAGTCTATTTGTACACCACGGCTCCCTTTTGACTTA
>NW_022639462.1:2924923-2926109 GCF_010583005.1 Odontomachus brunneus
TGATCCAATTTAGGTCAAATATGCACCGTTTTGTTCGATAACTTGTTGCCATTTTGAAGGTAATTCCATTATGCCTCTCTCATAGAAACCCTTGTCCCTATTGGCAAAAAACTGGAACAGTCGATTTTCACAAGCTTCTCTTGAGGCGAATTTTTCACCAGCAAAATCATTCGCTATAGACAGGAACAGGTGGTAATCACTTGGTACCAGGTCCGGACTATAAGGTGGATGCATAAGAACCTCCCAACCAAGCTCCCGGAGCTTCTGGCGAGTCACTATCGATGTGTGTGGCCTGGCGTTGTCCTGATGGAACACAATTCCTCTCCTATTGGTCAAAGCTGGCCGCTTCTGGGCGATTGATTCCTTTAGACCGTCCAAATGTTGACAGTACAGGTCCGAATTAAGAGTTTGGTCGTAGGGAAGCAGCTCATAGTAGATGATTCCCTGCCAATTCCACCAAACACACAGCAAAGCCTTCCTGACCGTCAATCCTGGCTTGGCCACCGTTTGCGCCGGCTCACCGCGTTTCGACCACGACCGTTTTCGCTTGACGTTGTCGTAGTGACCCACTTTTCATTACCAGTCACCATCCGCTGTAGAAATGGGTCGATTTTGTTGCGATTCAGCAGCGATTCGCAGATGGAAATTCGGTCCATGAAGTTTTTTTGCGTTAACTCGTGTGGCACCCATACATCGAGCTTATTTTTGTATCCAGCCTTATTCAAGTGGTTAGCTCCTAGGCAATCGAAACAGTGCTTACATGACGGTCGGACTCGACGATTTCCATTATTTTATCAACATTCTCGACGATTGGCGTGGTGCATCTTTGACATCAAAATTACCGGAACGGAATCGACGAAACCAAAATTGCGCGTGATTGGCTGTTACAGTATCAGGACCATAAACACTATTCACATTTTCAGCCTCCTGGCTTGCGTTTTTGCCTTTATCGAAGAAAAACTGTAAAATATGGCGTATTTTCTCTTTGTTGGTGTCCATCTTTGACGCGCGTTCAAACAATACTTAGTCAAACAATCACAAAACTGTCTGAGAAGTTTTTTTAGTACGAAATCTTATCTTTCTAACGCCATCTAGCATAAACTGAACGCACTTATACAAAGCGAGATACACATTACTAAAGCCATCTATTGGAAAAATAATGGATTTCTTTTTACTACACCTTATA
>NW_022639462.1:2926534-2926946 GCF_010583005.1 Odontomachus brunneus
GAAATAAATGAGTTTTTTAAACAAAAAACCGCAGGAACTAAGTTTACCACCTAATATACAGGGTGAATATTATACAGGGTGAGTCATTTTAGTTTATGGATCCGAATATCTTCCAAATTACGGTATCTACAAAAAAATGGTTTAGATAAAAGTTGACCAGGACAGAGGGAGTCATTCAATTGTACCATTCGTTTTGACCTTGAGGTCAATTTTCAAGGTTATTTCAAGGTCACGATGGTTCTTTCTAATGGGACACCCTATTTTTGACTGCGGATTTCGAAAGAGCGGAAAATTTTACATCAAACTTGTCTTATGAAAAAATTGTTTTGCGACCTTGGAAAGGTCAAAAATGAAGGTGAAATGTCTGAAAAACGATCTGGTGTACTTTTTCTGAAATGACGTGGTTTTCTGG
>NW_022639462.1:2928349-2928571 GCF_010583005.1 Odontomachus brunneus
ATAGACACAGTTACTTATCGTTGCTAAGAGATCACTTACCAGGCTTATTAAAAGATGTTGACTTAGCAACAAGAGCAAGAATGTGGCTTCAACTAGATGGTGCTGCACCGCATTATGCACTCATTATATGTACCTTTTTAAATGCCAGTTACAATGACAGATGGATTGGACGAAGGGGTCCAGTTGAATGGCCTCCTTGCTCACCAGATCTGACGTCGCCTG
>NW_022639462.1:2929042-2929250 GCF_010583005.1 Odontomachus brunneus
TCATTTCAGAAAAAGTACACCAGATCGTTTTTCAGACATTTCACCTTCATTTTTTACCTTTCCAAGGTCGCAAAAACAATTTTTTCATAAGACAAGTGTGATGTAAAATTTTCCCCTCTTTCGAAATCCGCAGTCAAAAATAGGGTGTCCCATTAGAAAAAACCATCGTGACCTTGAAATAACCTTCAAAATTGACCTCAAGGTCAAA
>NW_022639462.1:2929922-2932022 GCF_010583005.1 Odontomachus brunneus
TATATATATATATATATATATATATATATATATATATATATATATATATCCACAGATAAACCAAACCTGCAAAAGCAGATTTTACATAGTATCTGCTGCAGATTCTATCAGTAGATTGCTAGTAGAAATACAATATGATATAATGGTAGAATATAATAAGGCTTATGGCAGAAATGGTATAAGATCTGTCGTTCCAATATGTTAGGTTGTTCGGAAAGTTTCGTTTCAAATTTTCTATATAAATTCAGAACACAATATCTTATACAAAGAGGAACTTTATTGAAGCAAATATATGCCGTTTTGTTCAACGATTTTGGCTCATTTTTCAAGTAGCTGCATGATGCTTTTGCTCCAAAATGCAGGTTTCTTACTAGTGAAAAATTGATCGAGGTGACTTTTGAAGACTTCCAAAAACTCGAATTTCTTGTCCCGAAAAAAAATTATTCAAAGAGTGAAATAGGTAGTAGTCAGATGGAGTAAGATTGGGAGAATATGGAGGATGAAAAAAACGTCCTATTCAAAGTTTAACAGCTTCTTATGGATAGACATTGTGACGTGAGGCCTAGCGTATCATGATGGAATGCAACTTCACGTTTATTGGCCAGTTCAGAGCGCTTGTGATGGCAGCCTTCATTTCGTCTAGCTGAAAGTTATACTTCGCCGCATTGATAGTTTCGTTCGGCTGAACAAGCTCATAATATACCACGTCCTTAAAATCCTATCAGATATTCAGATGAATCTTTTTCAAGCACCGGCTTGGCCACTGTTTGCATAGACGCGAAGCTGATTCTCCACGATCTCTTGCAGCTAACATTATTGTATAGGATCCAACTTTCATCGCCTGTTATGATTCTCTTCGAAAACAATTCCTTTTGGTGCCGTTGAAGTAGATCGCAGATGTTTACACGTTCCACCAGCTGCCGTTTATCCATTTCGTGTGGCACCCACACGTCCAATCGAGTTGAGAATCCTAGCTTCTTCAGGTGATCATGCACGGTGGAGACGGACTTGTGTAGAGTGTCGGTGAGTTTTCTAACAGTCACTCGAGAATTTTTGTGCACGAGAGCCTTAAGAAACGTTTCATCAACTCCTGAGGTCGGTCAGGGCGAGTTTGATCTTTCACGTTGAAATCGCCAACTTCTCATCTTTGATACCACTTCTGAACTATCTGGTGAGTGACGCAGGCATTTTTATACATAGAGAATGTTATTTAGGAACTGCGAAGTCGTAAAGCCACGTTTGAAACAATAGAGCATCATATAACGAAAGTACACTTTCTGGTTCTCTATTTCTCAAACTGATTTCTGACAAAATGGTTGCACTTAAGAAGGTCTGTGAAATTTCTTTGGCGTGCTAGATCCGGAAAAGTTAACAAGCACAAAATCGTCTGGAGCGCCCTCGCTCTCACTGATTATATAGAAATGCGGAGCGCGCAAAATTTTAAACGAACTTTCCAAACAACCTAATATTTAAATAAAATAAACTGCAGATATTGTTCGCTTTCTGTCGTCAATTTGTTGTTAAATTCTGTCAGTAGACTCTGTATATATATATATATATATATATATATATATATATATATATATATATACATACATGCAGCGTGTCTGACTCGTATCGTACCAGAACTAATATATAGCTAGAATAGGTCGGGATAAGTAATGAGATAGGTATCTTTTTTTAAACAACCACGTGAAATTTTGAGATATTAAAGATTTCTATCGAGTGGCAGCCCATGGGCCAATCAGCACACGCGCTGCAGTGAGACGAACGCTATACACGCTGTAGCATCGGCATAACAGACTAGTCGGCTCAGCTCTCTAGCAACGAGGAAAACGCGTTATGCCAATGCTACAGCGTTCATCTCACCACAGAGCGCATGCTGATTGCCCAATGGGCTGCCGCTCCGTAGAAATCTTTCATTGTTAATATCTTAAAATTTCACGTAGTTGTTTAAAAAAAGACACTCATTCCATTACTCCGATTTATTCTAACTATATATTAGCTCTGATACGATACGAGAGGAAAATCTGGGACACCCTATATATATATATATATATATATATATATATATATATATATATATATATATATATATAT
>NW_022639462.1:2932141-2932747 GCF_010583005.1 Odontomachus brunneus
ATATATATATATATATATATATATATATATATATATTAGGTGTACAACTTTGCTTCCGCCGTTATTTTTCCGAAATTCGAGTCTTTATTGTAAAAAAACTGGTTATACATTTATGATTCAAAGTATGGTCCATCGCTGGCCACTACTTTCTCCCATCTTTCGGGCAGCGTACGAATCCCGCGTCGAAAAAACTGGTTATCTTTTAAGGCGATCTACGAATCGATCTAATTTTTTACTTTTTCATAAGACTGGAAGTGCTGGTCAGCTAGGCCATGTGCCATTGATCGAAACAAGTGATAATCAGAGGGAGCAACGTCTGGAGAATACGGCGGGTGGAGTAGGACTTCCCATTTCAACGTTTCCAAATATGTCTTGACCATTTTCGCAACATAGGGTCGAGCATTGTCATGCTGCAAAATCACTTTATCGTGTCTCTCGTTGTATTGCGGCCGTTTGTCTTTCAATGCTCGGCTCAAACGTATCAATTGCGTTCGATACCGATCGCCTGTGATTGTTTCAGTCGATTTTAACAGCTCATAATATGCCGAGCTGGTCCCACCAAATATAGAGCATGACCTTGGAGCCGTGAATATTCGGTTTGGCCGT
>NW_022639462.1:2932757-2941701 GCF_010583005.1 Odontomachus brunneus
ACACACACACACACACACACACACACACACACACACACACACACACACACACACACACACACACACCCACACACACACACACACACACAGAATGTCCCAGATTTTCCGGTACAATTTTTGTGAAAACATAGAACAGATTGAGGTAAGCATAAAAGTCCTATATCGTTTTGCAATATTTGGAATAATAATCGAGATATTAATTAAAGAAAATTGGTGAATGATCACGCGTGATATAGATGAGATAGCTATGTTATGTGTTTGTACATTAAGTTAAATTGAACAAAAATGCTTTTTATCATTTTTCAAATAACCACGCAAAATTTTAGTTATTAACTTTCTAGCCGTGCTCTGGGTCTTTTTTGATCCAGAGCAGTTTTAAAGTTCACACAGTTTTTCTAATATTCTAAAATAAAAATGTGATATTTCGCGACTTTTCGAGTTATTTTAGAAAGAGTCAGTACATATTGCACTAAATTATTTTATATAATGCTAAAATAAAAGATATCAAAAAATACATATATGTCAATTAAATAGTAAGTTCTCACCATTGGGTCTATTTAGACCCTGAACACGGTCAAAGTATATCCGAAACGAACACTGTTAGAAGGTTAATGAAAGAAAATTATAACATGATTGTGCACAAATATTCTTTAATTAATATCTAAAAATCTATGTGCTCATTTACAAAATGGTAGAAAATTATTTTGTTTAGTTTGATCTAATATAATATATAACGGCAAATGGCACCACTACAACTCATCTACCATTTGCATGTAATCATTCATCAGTCTTCTTTAATTAATATTTAATTAATATTATTGCGAATATCGTAAAATATAGGATTTTATGTTTACTTCTCTTATAGAAATATCATATACTAAGAATCATTGATAATTACTTATTTTCAGTATTAAAAATACTGGATAATAAGTAATTATCAATGATTCTTAGTATGATATTTCTATAAGGGTTCAATTCGTTCTATGTTCCCATGAAAATTGCGAAGAAGAATGAATACTTTTTATAAAGAAAAAATCTTAAATTACAATTAAGTATTACAGTTGAATCTCGGAAACATTAAAAATCCTTACTAAAATATTTTTAAATATAGATTCATGTAAACTTTCTCTGCTTGATCTAGTGAATATAATATATAAAATTTGTACACGACTTTCTTGGACATCTCGTGTACATTTATACTTATGTGAATATTTAAATGTAAATAACTATATACTATTAATAAGTTTCTTGTTATGTATGTGTTAATAAAAAATATAAATTGTTTCGAAGAGCACACCATTATGTAATGTTCGATTGTTGTTTTCCACGTTGTTACAATACTAGATGGTCCACCAGGTAGTCGTCAACCAAGCAGTTCGAAATCTTCATCAGACGTATCATACTGACGTTCAATGTGTTCAAAATCTACATCTGCACAAAGAATTAAACTTATGTAATAACTGTTTATAATAAATTCCAATTTTATATTGTCAAATATTACAATGGAAATTGTGTATTGTCAGACATATTAGTTGAATTTTTTACTTATAGAATAATGTAGACTATTGTAAATAAAATCTCTACAGAGACCAAGCGCATTTTTAACTTTCGCGATTATTGCCGATAACATTACAAACAACGTTGGTCGTGTAGATCAGTCGCGCAGATAAAAATGACAACACTTTTCTAAACTGAGTTTTACAATCTTATAAATATATCTTATATTCATAATGGAGAAATATGCAGGGTGTATAAAAAGTATCGGAACAGGAAAATATCTCGAAAACTAAGCATAGGAAAAGTGTTTCAAATAAAAATTGTAGGGTTTTAAAAGATTTATTTATTGATTTCATCAGTTAGATCTTAGATAGCGTCATCAAGGTCACTTCGAATTTTTTAAATGGAACCTCCTATTTTTCATTGCATATTCTTGTCTTGTGACGGTCCTCAGTCCTTATCTGTTCCTTAATTTACCATGGTAAACATTCACCCAATCACCCATGTATCCATCTATGCACATAAACGCATACACGCACATACCCACACACACACGCACGCACGCACACACACACAATATATACACACACACATACACGAAGGTATAAATATGACCTAGCAACCTCTGCGTGGTACACTTTGAGTAATGCTGGCGATACTGTAACTTTCAAGTTTCATTACAAAGAAAGTACTTAATGAAAAAAATACATTATTATAGTGTTTCGAAAAGCTCTTGAGATAAGCTACAAGAATATGCAATAAAAAATAGGGGGTTCTATTTAAAAAATTTAAGATGACCTTGTCCTGACCTTGGCGACGCTATCCAAGGTCAAGCTGATAAGATCGGTAAATATATCCGTTGAAACCCTACAACTTTTATCTGAAATACTTTTTCCTAAAATGCTTAGTTTTCGAGATTTTTTGCCGTCTCTGTACTTTTTATGTATCCTGTATATTTCAGGTATATTTCATGAGTTACTAAAAAAATTTTTTTCGAAACAAATACGGAATGTGTTATGAAATTTATTGAGGAAAAATGTCACCATCTTTAATTATTTCACTGTGTTGTAATAGCTTGTATTTCGATACTACATCGATTTAATTTATATAAAATTATAATTTAATTTATATATATCGATTGATACTACATCGATTAAAAACTTGGAAAATGTAAAATTAAAATTTATATAAAATATTTCTGATTAAATTGATTTACATAAAAATTAAAGTTTTCGTAAAAAGTAAAATATTCTTAAATTTTTCATAAAAACATACAGAAATCTTTAGGGAAAAATCATATTTCCTTCTCTAATAAAATTATGATAATATATGATAATATATAATATTATGATAATATATGAAAGTCTATAATATACAAGTCTAAACTTTTATTTAGGTATAATAGATATTTACCATTTTATATTTATTATAAAATCAGAGATTTTTATAATAATTGTAATAATAATTCTCCCGAAATAGTAGAAAATGAAATGTTTTTCAAGAAAAAATTTTACTTTTCCCCTATTAATATTATGTCTTCTCACGTCTCATATTTTTTTATACAAAAATGTAGATTTATCATGTTAAAATTATATTTTGAATATTTTCTTAAGATTGTTGAATAATACATATTTTTTGTAAAATCGTAATTTTTCTAAAATATGATTTTTACCGAACTTAAAATTAAATTAAATTATAAATCAAATAATTTTAAATTAAATAATTATAAATAAAATATATTTAATTGGAACATTTGCTTTTTTATAGTTCTATTCATACGCACAAACGCATAACTTTGGCGTCTAATTTTTATCTTTTTCTGAAAAAGTCTAATATATATGTTGCTACGCAATTTTCTTCATCTTACTTATAGTGATGAAAATCTTTATAATTATTTGTGCAATATGCAACCCATATAGTAAAAATTGATCTTAGGTATGATCCAGTAGATGTATCACGAGGGATTTAGTGATATCCAGAACGTGTCCGTAAAAACCAAAAAATATATATAGGATATACCGAGGACATCTGTATATCCGCTTTTTGAATGTCCATAGGAAGTAATAATTGAATATCACAGTAGGATGTGCGTAGATAACAATATTTAATCCTACCAATATCCTGAAAATGTCCTTATATATAAAAATATATCTTTCAAGTTGTAACGGCCTTACGTTACGTGCGGGATAGTCTTAGCCGGTGTGGTCCGGGTTTCGTGTGTGAAATGAAAACCAGTGGTATAGGTGATAATAATTGAAACTATATTCTACTTTCGAGGCTATTTACAATTATTTACAGGCGACGTTACGCCGTTGGCGCGTGGTCGCGTTTTTGCTCTCGTCGTGAGCCGTTGTTGTCGTCTCGCGATCAGCTGCGAGCGTCGGGCGCGCGAGCGGCCGGCGGGACGCGGTCGGAATTGTTTCCGGATACACTATTGTTCGTCGTTCGGATTTCGTTGCCTCATCGGCTTTAATCTGTTTATTTATCCTGGTCTTTCCTTGCTGGTTTAAAGGCGCTCGTTGTCGCCGTTATCTTACGCCCTGTATGCGTTCGCGATCGTAGGTGTTAGCGGCGTAGCGTGAGGAGGAAAAAAGGATGTCGACGTCGCGTATCCACTTCGGTCGACGGAGCGAGGCACAGATTGGAAACCGACTTCGCGTATCCACTTCGGTCGGTAGAGCGGTATCGGAGAGGATGTCGACGTCGCGAATCCACTTCGGTCGACAGAGTGGAGTCTGGGTAGGAAACCGACGTCGCGAATCCACTTCGGTCGGTAGAGCGGTATCGGAGAGGATGTCGACGTCGCGAATCCACTTCGGTCGACAGAGTGGAGTCTGGGTAGGAAACCGACGTCGCGAATCCACTTCGGTCGGTAGAGCGGTATCGGAGAGGATGTCGACGTCGCGAATCCACTTCGGTCGACAGAGTGGAGTCTGGGTAGGAAACCGACGTCGCGAATCCACTTCGGTCGGTAGAGCGGTATCGGAGAGGATGTCGACGTCGCGAATCCACTTCGGTCGACAGAGTGGAGTCTGGGTAGGAAACCGACGTCGCGAATCCACTTCGGTCGGTAGAGCGGTATCGGAGAGGATGTCGACGTCGCGTATCCACTTCGGTCGACGGAATGTCTAGGATCTCTAGGACTTGCGAGTTCTGGTCGGTCGTGCGCCTGAGAGGAGCTTCCCGATCAATCTCTCTCGATATCAATTTTCCGTCGGCTTTTATACAAAATTATAACAAACAGTTTCGACTGTTTGTTGACATTGCGGTTATTCCGCGCGCGGTTGTTCGGCGTTTTTGTTATTAATTGTTTCGTGACGTCGTGACGATTTCCGGATCGTCACAAAGTTAACCAAATAATGACGTCTTTCTGACGGTCCTAAGTCACAGACCAATGACGTCATATGTACGACGACTTAATGACGTCATTTTTTTATATAAAATGACGCAACAATGACGTATGACACTGGTTAGCCATTAGTCGTCGTATGGAGAGCCATTAGTCGTCGAGTGAGGCCGGCTCGTTCGTGCGAGATCACGGATGCGGTAGATACAGTGTCGCGGACGCGCTTATGCGCCGCGGTAGTGGAGTGATCCTGATCTCGCTTCCCGAGTGCAGTATCTAGTAATTCGGAGGCCGACTCGCGTCCTGGCGAGTCAACGACGGTGTAATCCTATCGTGCATCAGTATGACACGGTGTCGAAGCTGCGCTGCAATGGAGCGATGCTTCGACGCTATGGAAGTGAGTTCGCACACTGCAACTTGATAACGGTGTGATCTCGCTTGCTTTAAAGCGGGGTCGAGATCCGGTTAACGGTGTGAAGGTCGCTTTAAAGCGCTCTTCCGGCGGATTGATTCCCGGACCTTCGTTGGCCGTGGAATTTGACGGATGACGGTATTTAGCTCAGCGTCACGAAAACGTGAGCCGAAGGCGGAGTGACTCCTGTCGCGTATTCGCGAATGGAAGTCTGCCAGGAGTGATCTGGTTAAACAGTGCCGATATCACATATTCGTGAGTCGACGGCAACGGATGTGCGTAGATAACAATATTTAATCCTACCAATATCCTGAAAATGTCCTTATATATAAAAATTGATTCTGAATTTTACGTCGTTTATCTTTCAAGTTAACCAAATAATGACGTCTTTTTGACGGTCCTAAGTCACAGACCAATGACGTCATATGTACGACGACTTAATGACGTCATTTTTTTATATAAAATGACGCAACAATGACGTATGACACTGGTTAAAATAATATATATCTTGCAGAAACGGTTGCAACTAGTCAGCTTATGTTGATTTTAAATGAAATTTAGCTCTTTTATTTGATTTCTCACTATTTTCGCACCTGAAAATTTGGCCAGTACTGATCGAACGCGAACTCGAGACCTCACACACTTTCATGTTTCTAGTTTACCACCTTACTGCGCTATTTCTTGCGAAGTGACTCCTGTCGCGTATTCGCGAACGGAAGTCCACCAGGAACGGTAGTCGAAAAGATGGTTCAGTAATCTTATTCGGTAGCGGAGGTTCGGATCTCTCTAAAGAGCGGATCATATTCTGATCTCTCGAAAAGCGGATGATCGGAATCTGATCCCGATCTAGAATTCGCGGTGCTTTATATTTGCGAATCACGCTTGATTCGCTATCTACCACGGATGTTCGACGGTCTTGGTGTTTGTTTTCCTGAGGACACGTTGTCCTCTCATGTTTCTTTTTCGCGGTCGCGTTGTTATGCGTTTATCGAACCGGTTTCGTAATGATCATTTATACGGATCGTTACATAATATTATTTAATACAGCCATAAAAATAAACTATTTATAGTTCTAATATTTCATGTAATAAAAGAGAAGTTAGAGATACATGCATAAAATATTTATATAAAATTGTTTACCTAGATGTTGACATTACAAAACATTACGATTTAAAAAACATTTAAAGAAACATTTTTAAAACGTTAAAAATAATGGGATAAGTTCTCTTTTTTTCATTAAAAAGACGTTTCTTCAACGTTTTTTAAAGTTTGGAAAAATGTTTTGATTTTTAATATTTAATAAACGTTTATTTTAACATTTAGAAAATATTTTATAAATGTTAAATGTTAATATTTAACATTTATAAAATATTTTCTAAATGTTAAAATAAACGTTTATTAAATATTAAAAATCAAAATATTTAGAAATTTAAGATTTAACATTTAGAAAAACGTTTTTTAAATGTTAAAATACATGTTTATTAAATATTAAAAAGCAAAACATTTTTCCAAATGTTATAAAACATTATTTTAATGAAAAAAGAGAACTGATCCCATTATTTTTAAGGTTTTAAAAATATCTTTTCAAATGTTTTTTAAATATTTGCCCAATAAGTAACAAAAATAACTAGTAAATAAATAAAAAATATATTATATTCGTAATATTTTTTTAAATATTGCTGTAATATTGCTAAAGTATAATAATATTTCAAATTAATCCCTTATAGCATAAGATCTTGAAGAGATATCTTGGGGACTTGTATGAACATTTAGAAATCGTCAGAATATTTCTAGGATATTCTGAGGACTTAGGCAGACATTTAACAATCCTCTGGATGTTTTTGGGGCATCTTTTAAATCTTGTGCCATGTGGGATGCCACTGTAATGTCTCTGCAACATTGCATTGTAATATGCAACGTTTCAACGTTATTATTATATGAAAATATATCTATAAGAATAGCAAACTTATCTTTTTATTCGAAAAAGAAATTCACTATACTATCTTTCTATTCACTTCTATAACATGGTAAATTAAACGTTATTATAATGTCATTTTGCAAAGTCACTTTGACGTCTTAAAATATAACGTTACTCGTCCTTAAGGAGCGCCGCACACGAATTGACATATGAGTAACAGTAACGTAAGACGTACCCTAAAAATGGACCAATTACAATCGAGTATTCACAAAATTGGTGACCTTACGATTCGACGATACTCAAAGTGATTGGTCAATTCTTACGGTACGTTTTATGTTACTACTATGTCAATTCGTGTGCGGCGCCCCTTAAGGACAAATGACGTTACTGACCAATAGTGGCGACATATTGATGTCAAAATAACGACAACTTGCTGCCTGGAGACGTTCCTTACACGTCCCTTGGATAAAGTTTGTTGATGATCGTCTTTCTTCTGTGACGGTTTATTTTCTATTTACTTTGATTCGCTCGCCGGAGTCGGGGTTCGTGTGTGTGTGTGTGTGTGTGTGTGTGTGTGTGTGCGTGCGCGCGCGCGCGCGCGTGTGTGTGTGTGTGTGTGTGTGTGAGAGAGAGAGAGAGAGAGAGAGAGAGAGAGAGAGAGATGCGATTCTATTTACAACCTAAATTTATTTAAATGAAATCTTATTTCAAAAAAAGTATAGACATTATATGATGGGAGTGTCGCGGTGTAGCCGAATTCGGCTCGTACGGCTAGGGTACACGGGATGACGGTTGCAATGGCAACACGTCCGTCAAACGGATAGGTAACGCGTCCGACTCGGCGACACGATGTTCCCTAGGAGTCAGAAGTGACGACGATTGAATCGGCAACGCGTTTGTCAGCGGATGAGAACGCGGTCGAATCGGCGACACGATGTTCCCCAGGAGTTGAAAGTGACAGCGGTTGAATCGGCAACGCATCTGTCAAGAGGATGCAAAAATGACGACGGTTGAATCGGCAACGTGTTCGTCAAGAAGGAAGCAAAATGACGATGGTTGTATCGGCAACGCGTTCGTTAAAAGGATTAGAGCGCGTTAGTGGTCGAACCGGCAACTCGTCACCAGGAAGAGCGTCGTGTGCTGGGATATTTTTCCTAACCGATCTCGTGAGAGACGAGTCGACGACTCTTGCTGGTAGCGCCGAGTGTTCTCCTTATATCGTGTACGCTCACGAAATTTGATCGCGAGACGAGGCCACGTAGCGGCGCCGCGCCGAGTTAGCACGCTCCGAGGCTCGCGGTTCGTGATTACGGGAGGTGGGGAAAACTCGTTATCTTTACCTCAGCGGTACTGGAGACGGTGTATGTATGTGTGTGTGTGTGTGTGTGTGTGTGTGTGTGTGTGTGTGTGCGTGTGTGTGTGCGTGCGTGGTTGCGTGTGCGTGTACGTGTGCGTGTGCGTGTACGTGTGCGTGTGCGTGTGCGTGTGCGTGTGCGTGTACGTGTGTGTGTGTGTGTGTGTGTAACGTTAATCATTATTGATAAAATGTATTGTTTTCCTTTATTAACATATATGTAACACAGACAATTTACATATATATTAATATTATTTACATGTAAAGTAAGAAATTATATTCATAAGAAGTGTAACGAGACGTCTGTCTCATTACCATTTTCGTCAGATTCATTTTTGTTTACTTGTATATAGTCTGTAAGTAATGTTTGTTATATATATATATATATATATATATATATATATATATATATATATA
>NW_022639462.1:2941854-2947799 GCF_010583005.1 Odontomachus brunneus
TATATATATATATATATATATATATATATATATATATATATATATATACAATATTAATATTAATATTAATATATATGTCCATTGTCTGTGTTACTTATATGTTAATAAAGGAAAACAATACATTTTAGCAATAATGATTAACGTTGTTTCGAGTTAAAATAGAACATTCTGCAGATGTCATAAGGATGTTTGATATAATTTGTGGCAAAGAAATATGTCCTCAGGTAATCCTATGGATTACGTTTCAGTTTGGATCAAACTGGGGTCATTCCGATCAAATTAGGATATCCTACGAAGATATCCTAATAGATATCCTAATAGATATCTATTGCTATGTGGGAAGTGTTACGGCAAGAAATTAAATGTCCTCGATACAGAAAAATCGTATATATACGTCAAAATTTGTTAATTTTACAGTATTACTTTGATTTTAAAACGTGTTGTCAAGGATATCATTCTAAGTAACCTTCAAATTGTTTTAATCGGTGCTCCTTGTTTATTGGAAAGGTATTAACAAAAGAAATTACCCAAATAGCACAAGGACGTCCGCAGGGCGTCCTCAGAACGTCCGAGACGGGTAGTGACGACGTTTTGAGAATATCCTATTGCAGGTACGTTTTTAGGACGTACTGTGGTACAGCAAATGAGCGCCTCAGTGGGTCATCAGGAGATCCCGAGAACGTCCTCCGGACGTCTCTCAAGAGATATACAGGACATAATCTGGGCAACACAAGGACGCTTTCGGGATAGCTATAGGATGTCGGTACTGAGGTATTGAGGACGTCCCAAGGATATTTCACATGCAGCACAGTAACGAATTAATGTTGAAAGAATGCTGAATTGCAACAATGTCAATATTGCAGCAACAATGAGAAATATTGAATCAAGGTTGCAAAAACCTTGATATAATGTAAAAATGTTCGCGATTGTTGATTTTTCCTTGATTTTAATGTCTTATAACGCTTTTGCGTTCCATGCGGGATAGACTTAGTCTCTATGGTCTAGGGTTAGGCTCAGTAAATTTGAAGCAGTGGTATAGGTATTAATAATTATAAATTGTATTCTAAGATAAATGCTATTTACAAAACTATATACAAGCATAGCGACGCCATTGGTGTGTGGTCGCGTTTTTGCTCACGTCGTGAGTCTAAGTTTACGTCGCGATGGCTGTTGCGTGATTACAGGCCGCGAGCGGTTCGCGCGACGCGTTCGGTGCTGTTTTCGCTTTCTTTTACCGCACGCTTCGCGAGTTTGTGTACTTGGCGAAATTTAAACATTGTTGATGCCGACTTTTAATATAGCCGATTTCGCAACTATTATTGTCGCGATTCGCTTTGCGCCTCGTGCCCTGAGAACCGGTACACGCTGTATGCGTTAGTTGATGACGGAACGATTCGATCGCGTGATGATGCGCGAGAGCCGGTTACACGGACTTAAGATCGCTCTATTACGTCGCACTAACGTCGGAGATCTCAATCGCGTATTCTGCGAGCTGGCGGTTTCGTTTAACAGATTGGGAGATTGTCTAGGAATCGATGTCGACGTCGCGTATCCAACTCGGTCGATGGGAATGGTTTAGAAAGCGGTATTGACGTCGCGTATCCAACTCGGTCGACAGAACGGTCTGGAAAGCGGTTGTCGACGTCGCGTATCCAACTCGATCGACGGAACGGTCTGGGGAGCGGTTGTCGACGTCGCGTATCCAGCTCGGTCGACGGGAATGGTTTAGGAAGTGGTGTCGACGTCGCGTATCCAACTCGGTCAACGGAACGGTCTGGGGAGCGGTTGTCGACGTCGCGTATCCAGCTCGGTCGACGGGAATGGTTTAGGAAGTGGTGTCGACGTCGCGTATCCAACTCGGTCAACGGAACGGTCTGGGGAGCGGTTGTCGACGTTGCGTATCCCGCTCGGTCGACGGGAATGGTTTAGGAAGTGGTGTCGACGTCGCGTATCCAACTCGGTTGACGGAACGGTCTGAGAAGTGGTGTCGACGTCGCGTATCCAACTCGGTCGACGAAACGGTCTGGGAAGCGGAGATCGACATTGCGTATCCAACTCGGTCGACGGAACGGTATAGGAAGCGGTGTCAACGTCACGTATCCAACTCGGTCGACGGAACGGTCTGGGAAGCGGAGGTCGACGTCGCGTATCCAACTCGATCGACGGAACGGTCTGGGAAGCGATTGTTGACGTCGCGTATTCAACTCGGTCGACGGGAATGGTTTAGGAAGTGGTGTCGATGTCGCGTATCCAACTCGGTCAACGGAACGGTCTGGGAAGCGGTTGTCGACGTCACGTATCCAGCTCGGTCGACGGGAATGGTTTAGGAAGTGGTGTCGACGTCGCGTATCCAACTCGGTCGACGGAACGGTCTGGGAAGCGGAGGTCGACGTCGCGTATCCAACTCGATCGACGGAACGGTCTGGGAAGCGATTGTTGACGTCGCGTATTCAACTCGGTCGACGGGAATGGTTTAGGAAGTGGTGTCGATGTCGCGTATCCAACTCGGTCAACGGAACGGTCTGGGAAGCGGTTGTCGACGTCACGTATCCAGCTCGGTCGACGGGAATGGTTTAGGAAGTGGTGTCGACGTCGCGTATCCAACTCGGTCGACGGAACGGTCTGGGAAGCGATTGTCGACGTCGGGTATCCAACTCGGTCGACGGGAATGGTTTAGGAAGTGGTGTCGATGTCGCGTATCCAACTCGGTTGACGGAACGGTCTGAGAAGTGGTGTCGACGTCGCGTATCCAACTCGGTCGACGGAACGGTCTGGGAAGCGATTGTCGACGTCGGGTATCCAACTCGGTCGACGGGAATGGTTTAGGAAGTGGTGTCGATGTCGCGTATCCAACTCGGTTGACGGAACGGTCTGAGAAGTGGTGTCGACGTCGCGTATCCAACTCGGTCGACGAAACGGTATAGGAAGCGGTGTCGACGTCGCGTATCCAACTCAGTCGACGGAATGGGTTAGGAAGCGGAGGTCGAGAGGCTTCTCGGTGAGGAGTTCTGGTCGGTTGAGTGTCTCAGCGGAACTCTCCGACGGATCTCTCTTTCTGTTGCTTTCGCATCCGCTTTTATACGCAAAATTCGGAAACAGCTTTGCTGGTTTTGTTTCCGCGGATGTTCGGCTCTTTGCTTCATAGATGTTTGGCACTTTGTCTCGCGGTTCTTCGGCGTAAACGATTTAGTGCCTAATCGTTGTGACGATCCGTTGTTTTTCGCATTCATGTCATCGTATGGATAACACTCTGAATTTAGATAGAGCTTCACGTTGGTCAAATTGCAATTGTCAAATTGAGTTATATTTTCCGACATAACATTTTTTTGATTAGTCTGCAGCACAAAGGTAACGAATCATGGTTTTTCCAAATTAGTGGCTGTTTTGACGGTCCAGATGTTTGGTCGTGCTTTATAGAGGAAATTCATACAGATCACATGAGCGGAAATTTATACAGATCCCATGAGCGGAAACTCATACTCAGATATCGACCATTCTTCAAAGTTCTCAGCAGAGCGAATTTATTGATATCATTCAACACTATGTGAGGCATTCGTCATTGTATCTTGAATAGTTCGATCTTAGGTTGCAACGCTGAAGATCCAATTAGACTGTTGTTATCATTGCGCGACCGTAATAGAATTAATTCGTGACGCGCGTTAATTACTATATGCTTGTAGTCTTAGCGGTACGCAAAAGTTGAAGTATCCATCTGGCAAAACAACGTCAGTCGTATCATTTTTCATGATAACATTTTTGTTCGAAGATAACGATATATAATTTTTTAGCGTAGAAGTTATTCCCACGTTTATGTTACGATCAATCTCTGCACCATCCAATTTGTAACGAATCTCGTCAAACATAAATTCAACGCAATTACGTCCCAATATTACAGTCGCACCATCGGTTGTCGCTTGTTTTATTGTCTTCTCCTCGACATAGAGATGGTAACTCTCACACAGTGAGACGTATACAAATCCTGCTGTTGTATGGGTATTCGTATCTCATCGCTGTGTCCAAACGTTGTATTAGCGTATGGATTGTACATCTGTTTCGATCTTGATGATGCGATCGTCAAAGATCGGGCTACCTCCAATGTTCAAAATGTCAATCATCTTTTTTAATTGTTTCGTACGCTGAATCCTAGAGATTTCAGAAATTTAATGTTCACCGCGCTGAGTTTTTTCTTTTTTATACAATCATGTTGCTGAGTATTGTTTGGAACCGTCTTCAGTGTAATAAAATGTTCTCTCGCGTGTATCACCTGATCTGTCTCATTGAATACGCGATTCCAAAAATATAGATTGGTGTTAATCTTGTAGCCGTCGCACGTGCAGTCTGCACGTAATCTATTCTCCTCGAAAATCTAGCAATCGTCCTTCTTAATCGACGATACGCACCGTTAAATCTGTAATGCTTCGTGTGATAAGGAAGGTAAATGACGTGTGCCGACGTTTCCGATATCTTATACCCTGTTAATACGTTAGATGAGAATTCATGTATCGTATGTACACGAGTACTGTTGCTGTATGCACCACTAAAGACGCTGCATTTTATACGAATAATATTCGCGTTCATAATCTTAATCAGTGCATCCGATTCGTACCATTGTTGCTAATATACGATTCGATGTGAACCCCAAGAGCGAACCAATGTTGTTCGGTTTGCTAAAATTTATTCTGTAAGCACATTTTATTTCTCTTCATTGTATTATAATGGGCACGAATTATTATAGGATGCTCACCCTTGTCATCTCTATATAGATTATTTTTTATACGTACGCTTGAGCTTCTTAACTGTGAAAAAGGAAATTTTAGCAAACACTTGTCTAAATTAGAACTTTTAAAATTTCAAAAAGTAATAAATGGTGTGTTTAAAATAAAATATATATTTTTTTAGAGTTTATTATATTTCAAGAAACGTATATTTAAATAAAATTTATATATTACCTTCATTAAAATAAAGGTCTAAATATAATAAATGACACTTAATAAATATTTTTTTAAACTTTCCATTTGTTATTTGTAAAACTCTGAAAAGTTAAATTGAAACAAATATTTACTAATACATCATTTTTAGATTTACGGAATTCGTATTTAGTATTTTAAGAATTCATTTTCTACGTTTCAACAAATCTGCATTGCATTTTAGAAAACTGTAAAGTAAAGACACCAAAAGCGACATACTACTTTGTTCTTGGAGGTTATATCTTAATGTAAAGTTCAAAATATAAATGTAAATATATATACATGTAGTTGGAAGTACCCCTATCAGATAATATCATATTTTTACTGAAATTGTTTCTAAATTTAAAACAAAAAATATTTTTATAAAACGCACGAAAATACAGTTAAAAAAAAAATAGGTGTCAAAAGCGATACACCTATTGGAAGTTATGTAACATGTTGCATATATGATAATATTTGATAATAAATAGTTCATTAATGCGTTTAATGGTTTAAGTAATATTTATTTATTTATTCACAATAGAATTTTATTTATTCAAAATATAATGTAATGTAAAAAAGAAATATAATTATTGAAAATGACTTACATTTACATTATTTATTTACATTTACATTATTGCAGCAGAGCAAGTTCATACACAACACGACATGTCATGATGGGAAGTTAGAATTAAATTATGTTAGTTAAAGAGTGTCGGACCTATCGTATACTGTAGGTATGTCACTTTAAGACACATTTTCATAAAATTTTTCAAGTTATACAGTAGAAAAGTGATGAAAGTAAAAATATTCAAAAAATATTTTTATAAAAGCCAAATGCATGTAGAACTTAATATTGAACAAAAAGATAATTATCGCTGTTTAATCCACGTTATTTGTCAATAAAAATCATAGAAATAAAACTTGCGAATTTCTAAAACTCGATATTTGCTAATTTAGCATATAAAAGAATAAAAAATATATTAGGTGTACAACTTT
>NW_022639462.1:2947809-2961826 GCF_010583005.1 Odontomachus brunneus
TCATGGGAAATTCCCGGCCATGCTTCCACGTCGACGGCCAAACCGAATATTCACGGCTCCAAGGTCATGCTCTATATTTGGTGGGACCAGCTCGGCATATTATGAGCTGTTAAAATCGACTGAAACAATCACAGGCGATCGTTATCGAACGCAATTGATACGTTTGAGCCGAGCATTGAAAGACAAACGGTCGCAATACAACGAGAGACACGATAAAGTGATTTTGCAGCATGACAATGCTCGACCCTATGTTGCGAAAATGGTCAAGACATATTTGGAAACGTTGAAATGGGAAGTCCTACTCCACCCGCCGTATTCTCCAGACGTTGCTCCCTCTGATTATCACTTGTTTCGATCAATGGCACATGACCTAGCTGACCAGCACTTCCGGTCTTATGAAGAAGTAAACAATTGGATCAATTCGTGGGTCGCCTCAAAAGATGACCAGTTTTTTCGATGCGAGATTCGTACGCTGCCCGAAAGATGGGAGAAAGTAGAGGCCAACGTTGTCAATACTTTGAATCATAAATGTATAACCAGTTTTTTACAATAAAGTCTCGAATTTCGGAAAAAAAACGGCGGAAGCAAAGTTGTACACCTAATATTTCTGTAATATTGCTAAAGTAATAACTCAAATTAATGTCACATTACACTGCAATATGCAATGTTGCAACGTTATTATTATATGAAAATATATCTATAAGAATAACGAACTTATCTTTTTATTCGAAAAAGAAATTCGTCTATAATATGGTAAATTAAACGTTATCATAACGTCATTTTGCAAAGTCACTTTGACGTCTTAAAACAAGATGTTAAATACTCGTCCTTAAAGGACAAATGACGTTACTGATCAATAATGACATATTGACGTCAAAATAACGACAGCTTGCTGTCTGGGTGATCTATACTAGTACATACAACAAGTTAATGTTAGTAAAATTATTAATAAAAATGTTAACTTGATTACTATAGTAACCGTATATTCCATTTAAATAAATCCATATAAATATTAACTATAAATTAAGTGATTTAAATTGAATGTTGTTTTACATTTCAATTATTCCAGCAAAATTTCTTTAACATTCCAGACAACATATTGTCTAAAATCGGGATATAACACGTCTTAAAAATCACCTATAAGATGTCTTTCAGACGATTTACGTATAAATGTCTTTAAGGCATCTTAAAGATTATCTTTAAGACGTCCCCATAGAGCACACAAACGTTGAATCAACATTTCAGAAACGTTGCGTTGCGACATTTTAATGTTATACCAATATTTTAAAATGTAAATTCAACGTTGAACAGACATTGTCGAAATGTCTAATGTCCGCTGAATTACAATGTCTTGTAGACGTTGAAATTTAATAATCAAATATTAACTTAATATTGGCCGCGTTTATCGTCAGAAATTTTTTTTTTACAACTGTCGGTAGTTTTCTATGTTAAGATTGGATTTTACAGATTTATTGAAACACTAGTATGCAAAGATTAAGAATACTGATCGATTTTCTTTATTATTTAACATATAAAATTTTTAAAATAATGTTGAATAATTAATATAATAATTTAATATAATAATTAATAAGATATTTTGTACTGAGAAAAATATCAGAATATAAGAAAAATAAAATATTTCGAAAAATATTCACATTTCGATTATTTCCTTTCAATATGCAGAATAACTAAAGAAATCGATTTGTTTTAAAAGAACCATATGATTCTACATAAAAAAACATTAAATGTAAACTTGACATGATTTTAGCAAAGTCAAAGTGAATAGCATCATCAGACTATACAAATTGTTTGAAACATTTTTTTATGAAATCCTTGATTTTCGAGAAATTTTAATGCGTTATTTAAAAGGATATGTAAAACTTCATTTCAGTACTCTACTTGAATTTCAAAAGATAATAATTTGTTTCATGTTGTAGCAACATAAAGAATCAGTGCAGAAGAAACAATATAGATTCAACGTTGGAAAGATATTTATATCCAGTAAGCAATCTGTGCGCAGACTAACATCAGATTGGCAACGGAATCTGTCGAATTCGAGCAGGATCTATCGACAGATCCATAGACATCTGTATCGCCAATCTGCCGTCAGACTGTTGACAGGGTCTGCTAACAGACTCTGACATCAGATTGGCAGCAAATTGCGTGCAAAGCATGTCGACAGACTCTGACGGCAGATTGGCGGCAGATTGCGCGCAGATTCTGACGTTTCGTAGATTCTTTAATTAAATTCCTATTTTTTGTTAAATTCCAACGATTTATTCATTAGTATGGTTCAGATAATTGATAATGTATGATTGTATTGTCTAAATAATAAAAAAACTAGCATTACATATTTTGTGTCGTTTTATTTGTAAAACTCGCGAGGTTTCGATCCCATGTCAGGCGGTCATCCATCTTTAGATAATCATGCTATTCACTGCTTGACTTCAACGATCATACGGGAACTAATGATGCCAATGCGCTGTAACGATATCTTGGTGGATTATATTTACAATATACTCTTATGTCGTTCAAAAAATGTAATAATAAATGTAATATTTCACAAGTTTCACAATACAATACAGTAATATTTAATGATAATTCAATTCAATTTCCCTTACTCTTAATATTTTACTAATTGTACAGAATGAAATTTTTTAAAAAATCAGCAAATTGCAGCAAATTGTATTTTTCAATACAACTCAATATATATCAACAATTTTTCGCAAAAATTAACAAAATTTTGCAAGATTTTTCAATAAATTTTCAAATGACTTAGGTCTTTACTTCATCAAGTTTTCATGAATAATTACAACAATTTTCAGTAACATTCAATTAATTTCATTATATTGAATACTGAAAACTTTTATATTATTTGATACTTTTATAAACTTTAATATTTTTATATTAAATGTGAATATTCATTATATTATTTGATACTTTTATAAACTTTAATATTTTTATATTAAATGTGAATATTCATTATATTATTTGATACTTTTATAAACTTTAATATTTTTATATTAAATGTGAATATTCATTATCTTTCATTATCTTTCCATTTCACAATATTACAGTAAATTTCATACTGAAAGCTATGATTAATTTCGATTTATGTTGAATTATTATTCAATAATAGTCATTTTTCATTTCATCGATTTCAACGTAGCTTACATTTGCGACTAATACAGAATGAATTTGAAATAAAACACAGAACTTGAGATTGTGGTTATTATGATATAGGCATAAATAAACTAATACTAACCAAACTATTCAATCACAGGTCTATATTCGTTTTACACCGTGTGCATGTGAAAATTCACCATTTAATAGCATACATATGCATTTAATTAAAGAACCTACAAAACGACAGAATCTACGCGCAATCTGTTGCCAATCTGCCGTCAAAGTCTGTCGGCAGGCTCTGCGCGCAGTCTGTCACCAATCTGTCGTCAAAACAGATTCTGTGTGCAATCTGTTGCCATTCGATCAACAAATACTGTTGACAGATTCTGTGCAAAATTTGCTCGCGCAGATTTGGCTATCTGAATATTTCCACATTCAACATTACAACATCTCAGCAACGTTGTTTTAACTTTCTGTGCTGCATGGGTATTATGACATAACTTGAACATCATAGATAACAATGACCCTGTGCAGCACAGAAAGTTAAAATAACGTTGCTGAGATGTTGTAATGTTGAATGTTGAAATATAAATATCTTTCCAACGTTGAATCTATATTGTTTCTTCTACACTGATCTTTATGTTGCTACAACATTGAAACAACATTAAACCAATTATTATCTTTTGAAATTCAAGTAGAGATACTGAAAAGAAGTTTTATATATCCTTTTAAATGACGCATTGAAATTTCTCGAAAATCAAGGATTTCATCGAAAAATGTTTCAAACAATTTATATAGTCTGATGATGCTATTTACTATGACTTTGCTAAAATTATGTCAAGTTCATATTTAATTTTTTATGTAGAATCATATGGTTCCTTTAAAATAAATCAATTTTTTTAGTTATTCTGCATATTAAAAGGAAATAATCGAAATGTAAATATTTTCCGAAATATTTTACATTATATCCTGATATTTTTCAGTAAAAAAAAATATAGAATATCTTATTAAATATTATATTAAAATATTATATTAACTGTTCAACAATATTATACTTTAATATTTTTATACGTTGAATAACGAAGAAAATCGATCACTATTCTTAATCTTTGCATATTAGTGTTTCAATAAATCTGTAAAATCCAATCTTAGCATAGAAAACTACCAACAATTGTAAATAAATTTGCTGATGCTAAACGCGACCAATGTTAAGTCAATATTTCATAATATTAAATTTCAACGTCTATAAGTCATTGTAATTCAGCAGACAGACGTTTCTACAATGTATTTTCAACGTTGAATTTACATTTCAAAATGTTGATACAACATTGCAATGTCGCAACGCAACGTTTCTGAAATGTTGATTTAACGTTTATGTGCTATATGGGAACATTACTGTGATCTTCTATTAATATCACAATGACGTCACAATTTTTCTATGATATTGTGACTCTATTGTGAGTCTATTGTGATGTCACTGTGACATTTTGTGCTATGTGAGTATATCAAACATCGAAAGTATGTGAACGTTGCATCCATGTCGATATTTCGTGGATACCCAGTAAACGTTAGATATTCCTCGAATATTTCGTTTATATTCCAGAAATTCCGTATATAAATATACCGGAGATAAATATATCGTATTAAAGAAATGTTTAACACAGAATATTCAAATAATTGTGGAATATTTAGAATATTCTATGAATACTACCCAGATAAAAAATGATGTCTGTTGCGCTCAACATGCGCTCATATATATACATGCATGATTGCAAAAATGCATACAAATGTGTGCGCATTTGTTGCTCATTGTCGTTCATGTGATAATGATCAGAAAAATATCTCATCTAGTAGTATTATGATAACAAAACTTGATGAACTTGACATATTCGTATATCATTTGTGTACATCTTGTGCTTATATCATGTTAATCACATAATGATCTTCAAAAAGGTATCAAGGTGAAATCACAGTATGACATTACATTATGATGAAACATGATCATCACGCATTTCTATCTGGATATTTGTATGTACAAAAAGAAATATTCAACCCAAATAGCACAGAGATGAATAGAAGTACATAGAGAATTTTAAAGAATATCTAAAAAATTAAAAAAATGAATATCCGAAGAATTACCCAAGTTTAATTTATTCAAAAATATTCCTAAGAAATTTATTATAATATATATTTTGCAAATCATTACTTGAGATATCTGAGAATTCGTGAGAAATCACTATTACTAGCTAATTTCATTTATTAAATGGTATGATTGCATTAGACAGATATTGCATTAGACTTTTATAATAAGCGTTGATTTATATATTTATATATAAATTAAATTAAATTTAATTAAATTTCATATGGTAAGATGGATTTTTTCTCTTTTTTTAATTGTGCTCTCTTATAATCATTCAAATTTCATAATCTCTTATGATTTTGCCTACTTAATAACAGCGATAAAAAAATTTTATTATAAAAATTTCAAGACCGAAATGGAATGTGCGGTGTTTCGTAGACTTCACCTCACTAATTAAGGTTTAAATTAACAATAAAAGTATGAAAAATATAATTTTTATTAAAATTAAATCATACAAAAAAATTATATTACTGCGTTAATTACAATATATATGGACAAAATATAAAATGTTTATCTATCAAAGAAGTAGTGTAATGTCTAAAGCAATAGGCTCATAATCCAAAAGTGCTTCAGGTCCAAGTTTGAATCCTAGTGTTAGTGAGAATTTTTAAGTGTGATATAACATTTGGAATCAAGTAATTTTAAATTTCAAGTAAAGTCAGTAAACGCTGACTGGTTCTTTATTTCAACCAATTCACCAATATTTGTAAAAAAGTGGGACATTTTGCGCTTATTTATATTCCTTGTACATTCTATGAACAGTCCGGAATATTTTGTGATATTCTTGGAGTGTTAATTTTGGATTTTAGGAATATTTTATAAATATTCGAGGAATATCTAGCGTTTACTGGGTAAATATCTATCCACGTGATTCATATAAATTACATGGATTCGACGTGGATATCTGTTTTCTTTTCACGTAGATTCTAATATCGTTTTTGAGCGGATCGATTTATCCACTCGATGTTCCACGTAGACATCGACGTCAATGATCCACGTGATAGGGACGTGGATTTGACGTACCTGTTTTTATCGGGTAACCTACCCATAACCTTACTGCATGTTCGGTGATGTAAAGGTTTATTAAAATGTTTATTAAAGGTTTATTAGAATATTCTAAGAATTTATCAAGTAATATTCTAAAAACATTTATAACATTAAAACCATATAGAGAATATTCTTTCCGAATATTTTCTAGATACATAGAAATCATCTTGTTAGAATATTCTTCGAATATTCTGTACTGTTTTGATAGAATATTCTGAAGACTTAACAAATAATATTCCAATATTCAGAACATTTTTGAAATCATGTAAGAATATTCTTTCCGAATATTCTCAGAATATATGGAGTCATCTTGTTAGATTATTCTCAGAGTATATTGTGTTGTCTGGGTTACGAAATCCACTAAATGAAAATTGAGTAAATTATATTGAAACTTTGCTGAAATATTGATGAAAAAAATTCGTAAAAACATTTCTCAATAATTTTAAAAATTTTGCTAATTTACGCTAAACCTTGATGAAATAATAATAATTCATAATGAATTTTAAATACTTTATGCACCTCATTTATTGGTCAATGAAATCTTCGTGAAAAAGAAGTTTTGAATAAATAACAAAATCGTGCTGAATATCACTGATAATTGATGATGCTAATTAAAATTTAACTTTTTATTTTTCTATATATTAGGATATGAAAACTCTCTCTTATTGAAATGTCAATGAAAATTAGTGAAATATATCGAACTAAAATATATGGAAATCTTATTTCTTCACTATGTTTCAACATAAATTCATATGATTGTTCATTTGCATCTAATATTGTATTTAAACAATATTGCATCTAAAGCAATCGTTAATTAGCATATGTAAAATTTACATGTAGATTAAAAGAAATAAAATTTCATGTTATTTATAAAGATAATCTTGTTAAGATAAAATCATTTTTTTCGTATTTTGATTCACGGAGTTTCTTTTTGATGTTTTAAATCACGTGGGCGATCAACGTACTGTTAGAAGTTACGATGCCGTCGTGCAGGGCGGATATAGTTGTGTCTCTAAAATATACGTGGCGCTCCTATACAAAGATGCTCAGATATACCGGCTCGAAATCAGTTACGTTTTTCTTTTTCTTATAACGGGAAGATTGAACAGTAGTTTATTACACATTAATAAAATGTTCTTTCATCAACAAGACGCTCGCTACTATGTTCACTCAAGTGGGTATTATTTCCCTGACTATTCCCAAGAGGTTATGGGCCCAGGAGGCGTTATAGAGTGAATGAAGAGTGTGAAAGAACTGAGAGCCGAGATAAAAGCACCACCATCTTCCTTGAATCCTGTGACGCGTCTGAAACCATCAATGTAAGAAATATCGTGAAATTTGATGGCTCGAATTTTCAGTTATGGAAATTCCAAGTGCGTGTTATCCTCGTTACCAGTGGCCTGAAAATAGCAGAAGTAACGATAACAAAGCCCGAGTCAACTGACATCATACACGCAACGTGGCGCGTGAAGAATGCAAAAGCATGTGCATTGTATCAACATCCATGCAATATTCTCAGCTAGAATATCTTCTTTCTTGTGAAACAGCTGCTGAAATGTGGTCAAAGCTAAGTATTATACATGAACAGAAGAGTGCATCAAACAAACTCACGTTGATGATTAAGTTTCACAAATATACCCAGCAAACACAATAATATAACAGTTACATCGTCATAATATAACGGAATGTAACGTGTAATATAACATATTTGTTACATGTAACATACCCTACATAGCACGTAATATTATAGTAATATCACAGTAATATTGCAATATCACAATAATATTACATGTTATAATGTAATATTACAGTAATATTATTGATATATTATTTTATAATATTGCAGTAATATTATAGTAATATCACAGTAATATTGCAATATCACAATAATATTACATGTTATAATGTAATATTACAGTAATATTATTGATATATTATTTTATAATATTGCAGTAATATTATAGTAATATTGTTGTGTAATACATTAAACCTTAAGTAGCAAGATAATGTCAAATAACATTTTTATTACGTCATTAAAATGTTATTAAAATGTCATGTAATGTTACTTGGCACATAATATATCATATTGAAGTATGACTAATATATTTCAAAGGTAATATATTATTTTGTAATATGACAAATATCTTTCTTGTTAATATTATTCACAAGAAGAACTTTCTTTCTTCGGGTCACTGATTTTGCCGAACTTTTGTAGGAATATAATATTGGTATAGAAGTAACAAACGCTATTCAGAGACTATGCAATTCTCAACCGTTTATGAGGATTTGCGGTTTGAAATTTAACAAGCTTCCTTAGTTCCATTGTAGTAGAACGCGGATTGAGCAGCGGTGTAGCGCAGCGGACTAGGCGCCACGCTATAAGTCTGCACGTTAGATGTTCCGAGCTGGTTCGAGCCAATTCGGTTTAGTTTTTTTTTTTTTTATTAGTTCTTTATTGGTGCGAATAAAAATATGTAATATATAAAATAATACGTAGATAAATCCTTTATACAATCGAGCATTTTTATTACAATAATGACTGTGACATATTATAATAATATTACTGTGATGCGTTTTCGCGGATATTATAATATTACTGTGATATCTCAGTAATATTACAGTAATATTTCTGCTACATTTCATTGTAATATTGCAATAGAAATGTGATATTACTGTGATATTACTGTAATATTACATACTATGTGGGACACGTTAGTTGTAATTTCTCATTCAAACAATATTGCAGCTATATAACAGAAATATAACATGTTACTAAAATGTTATATAACTGTTATATATATTGCTGAAATGTTATATAGCTGGAATATAAATTATTATTTTCCAGCAATTATAGGTATTTAATTGTGCCCAGAGATTATAAGCTATCACTCATGTATCACTTAATTTCTAAAAATATTATAATTATATATTTCGTATCAAAAATATTTTTACCAAAAGTAATAACATAAAAGTTTCTTGTCATTTTAAATTAATTAGCTCCCAAATAACACAATATATTCCAGAGTCATTCTAGAACTATTCTAAACGTCTAGTGTCCCAGTATGTCCTCAGGCATTTTATGCTATTGAAATTATTTTCATTTATTCATTTTCATCTTTCTGTACATATTCAAATGGAAAGGCTTACTATTGTAACAGTAATTTCCATTATCAAAAAGTATCATCTCTTTTTACTATAAAAGTGAACTCCATAGTACAAGTTCCTCCATAGTTGTGCGGTCTTGTGATCATCATTCTTATGTATATTTTACGTACGGGAAAGACATGAGAAAACGGAAGCCATATAGCGAATGATCCGATCCCTAGATATAAGAATGCAGATATAACATGTGATGCCTTTTCGCGAGGCTTACTCGCGAGCGACAGCAAACAGTCGCCTGTCAGCCGCGTCGGCAAATTGCCGTTGGCCTCAAATCACGCCGCAACACAAGACGGAAAGTTGGGCGCCATGTGCGGAAAAGGCCGAACCACCTCGGTAAACGCGAAATGCACTAATTATCACAAATTCGCGCGACTCGGGGACCGTCGGGACCGGTAACTCTCCGTTATTTAAGTCGGAGACGGGATGGGTTCAGGAAATGAGAAGAAGATTGCGCGCGTATTCGATGGTATAAAATTTATTGGCGGGACTCTCGCACGTCCCGAAAATAATCGAGAGACAATTTTCACAAAAGAGCCGCGATACTTGTGACGGCAACGAGAACGCGACAATTAAGACTCGAGGACGATTTTCTCGGGTGAGCCTTCTTATATACGGCCGCTCCGCCGACGGGACGACGGTACACAAAACGTACGGTAATAGCACGAAACGATTAAGCAGATAGGAGGTCTTAAAATTTGAGGGACTTTCCTTGTGGATGGCTTCGGCGGCGGCGGTGACGGTGCTCCTGGCCAATCTCCGCGGTATTCCTCTCTCGTTCATTCGCTCGCTCTCTCCTCTGCTCCGCGCTCACTCTCCCTCCTCCCTTCCTCACTCCCTTCCTCTCTCCCTCCCTCCAATTTTCGTTTCAGACACTATATACATTTCATGCAATTTTGATCGTATGCACGATTGATGGCAAGTCGTTTCGATTTCCTCTCTGTGTGTAATCATCGAAAGATATCGTTCGCGCTACGACATTATTCTTGACACCTTTGGCCTTTTTCGTGTCTTTCTTGCCGTTCACTTTCAACGCGTACATCTTTGCCCTAATACCGATAAATTCCGTCATGATCGCTCCGTTGTTTTCGTCTTTCATTAAACCAAGCACCTTCTTATTTACAAGCGGTATACCGCACGTGTTATCAGCGGGATAATCGCTCGTATCAAACCTTGCAATATCGCGTTTCATTTGCTTATATATATCATCGCATTCGATGTTGTAAATGAAACTGTCAGTGTCAGTGTATATTATTTTACATTTGTCGCGATACAGAAGATACATGTACTCCTAATGAAATTTATACAAACCTTTGATATGTCGAGTATGCACATATCCACATAGATTGGCTTGTTGAATTTCACCTCGAGTTTGCGCAATTCAATGGCAATTTAGTTTTCCGAAAATATACTTCTACTGTAAAAATTTGATTTTGCGATCATTGCCTTTGCACCTTACCTACCGTCCCAATGTGTTAATAATTTTACATCGACATGATTTCGAACATTTTCCATTGTTTTGCCGAATACCGTATTGTTCATCAATTTACAAATTTTTCTCAAAATCATTAGTTGCACGCGTTCTAAATTGTGTGTTTAATTCAATATAACTGTGAACCCAGGGAGATTGAGCGAATTGGAGCACGCGGTGAATCTTTGTAATACGAGAACCGTGGCGCGTGCATTGCTGCAAGTTGCGCTAATGCATAACATAACACTGCTTATCGTATAGCGTCGCGAGAAGTTTCTCCTGATGCTTACCGGGTAGCTTATCGCACGTTGGACAAAACGGTAGGTCAGTTTACACATCATGCAAATTTTACGGACACTCAAGTCGACCTCGAGAATGTATCCTGTGAGCGAATTGAAACGATTAAGAATAGGGGAGAGGGGGCACATGTGGACAAAGGTTACATTTTTTATATTTTTATATTTTTTGTATTTTTTTTTGTCATTCAAATTATTAAAACAAAATGCATAATATATTTATAGGCCTTTGTTTGATATATCAATGCATATGTTTCAATAAAAAGTTGTATTTAAATATTAAAAAATTTAAAGTTAAAAACGTTTACAATGTGTCCATAACTGCCCCATCATGAGGTAGTTATGGACGGACCTGGGGTAGCTGTGGACAGGGAAAAAAAATGACAAATGAAAATTGTTGTAACTTTGTTCAATTACTTTATTGTAAATAAAATACATTTAAGAATTGTGTAAGCTAAATACATTAACCTACAATGCACAACATTTTAAAAATGAGTAAAAATGCTTCCTTAACTGTAATCTCCGGTATACCAATGTTGACAGCATCTTCCGGAATCTTTATTAGCCGCTTATGTAACATGGATTTTTCAAACCCATGATGGTCTACAGCTTGAGCGGTTCCCATTTCGGAAGACTTCGATTGCCCTTTTCACAGCTTCTTCCGAAATCGAAGCTTTGTCAGTTTTCTTCTTGCAGTTTCTCACTATGTTAGTAAATCTGGAAATAAGAAAAACATGCAATAGACCTTGTAGTACCTAATTGGTTAGGATATATGTTAAATTTACAAGTAAAACTACAAATTTCGAAGTTGCAATAGACGCCTATAACTTAGGTCTAGGCTATAACTGTATAAGTTAGCCTAAAGTGTCATAACTGTAATTCAGATATACCTACCACTATATTTTTCCAATAGGCCACAAAGCTCAAAGGAGTGGTAAGCAAAAGCCTACATATGTAATATAAATACTACTTAAAATACAAGTATTTATGTAAAATTTATTCTTTAAAGTAGTGGGGTACAAGTGGACAGTGTCCACTTGTGCCCCAATTTTGATGTCCACTTGTACTCCATGTGGTAGTGTCTGGAACAATGTAACATTGTTCATTATAGGTTATGTTTAGCTTCAACTACTACCAGCTGATTTATAGCCCTGAAATTGTTCTTTCTATTGAGTCCACATGTGTGCAAAACAAATAATATTAAAAAAATATATAAAAATAAGATTTAACATGCGATTATTTTTTTTATTCACAAAACCAAGCAAGTTTTATCAGATGTATACTTATGAAATGCAGATTTTTTAAAGGAAAAATACATGTTAATTTGAAGTGAATGGTTAAAGCTATTTATTTGAAGTATGTGCCATTCGACGCTACAACTTTTTTCCATCTTTCTGGTAAAAGATGGATTCCGCGACGATAGAAACTTTCATCTTTCGAAGCAAACCATGAATCATTTTTTCACTTCTTCGAAATTAGCGAAGTGCTGCTCAGCCAATCCGTGCGCCATTGACCGGAACAAGTGATAGTCCGAAGGAGCAATGTCCAGCGACGGGTGAGGTAGCACATCCCAATTCAATTCTGTTAAAGTTTCCTTGACAACTTTTGTAGTGTGGACCGACACATTGTCATATAGCAAAATGACTTTTCCATGTCTTTGGGCCGATTCCGGACGTTTTGATCAATGCATGGTTCAAATTGATCACTTATTGTCGGTAGTGAGCAGCATTAACCGTTTCACCAAATTTGAGAAGTTCGTAATAAATAACACCCTTTTGATCCCACCAAACACAAAACATTGTCTTCTTTCCGAAGCGATTTGGTCTTGCAGTCGACGTTGATGGTTGGCCTGGATCAACCCATGATTTTTTTCGTTTGCGATTTTCGAAATATATCCATTTTTCATCACCTGTGACAATTCGATACAGAAAACTCTTCCGTTGATGTCTTTTCAGCAGGAGTTCGCTGGTGACTTTTCGATTCTCCATCAGTCAAATCGTGTGATACCCATTTTCCTTTTTTTTTTTAAATCTTTCCCATCGCGTGCAAACGCTCGCTCACACTTTTATGAGTCGCATTTAATACTTCCGCCAATTGTGATTGAGTTTGAGTAGAGTCTTCGTCCAACAATGCTTGCAACACTGCATCTTCAAATTTTTTCGATGGTTTTCCCTTAGCCTTGTCTTTCACATCAAAATCACCAGTTTTGAATCGATTGAACCAATGTTCACAAGTGTTTTGAGATGGTGCTTGTTCGCCGTAAGCTTCTACAAGTATTCGATAAGTTTGAGCAGCAGTTTTCTTCAAAAGGAAGTAATGAATCAAAACCTCCCGCAAATGGTCTTTTTTGATACGAAATTCGATATTTTCAAAACAGAAAAAGACTACGATATTTACACTCTCACAATTTTTCACATGTATGATTTTGTAGATTAGGAATAGCCAAACAAAATATTATATATGTCAAATCACTACGCGTAAGAACGTATGTGGCACCATCTGTTAGGAAAATCCGCATTTCATAGGTATACACCTGGTACTTACCTTGCTTAAAATGACTGATTTTCCCCTGAGACAGTGACTATCAATGCACAGTCTAGTGGGAGCGGTGCACTTGGACACGGTGCATTTGGACACAGCCAATCACAGCACTGTGTGATTAAAGACATTTGTAGGGTCCCTTGGAACAGCGACTTGTGATTGGACTGTGTCCAATTGCCCCGTGTCCAACTGATATACACTCCAGTCTAGTAGCTAAAGTTGCAACTTACAAACTTC
>NW_022639462.1:2961836-2969649 GCF_010583005.1 Odontomachus brunneus
AAAATATGGACCGTCAAGCAGTTAATTCGACAGATTCGATTTATATGGAGATCTTTGTCTGAAGATTATGCTGTAAAATTATTAGAAAGTATGCCTCGGAGATGCCAGTCAATTATTGATAATAGAGGCGACTGGACAACTTATTAATAATAAAGTATCGTAGTCTATATCATGCATAATGTGTACAAATTTTTTCAATTTATGTATTATCCTAAGTTTTTGAGTTTTGCCGTACACGCTCTTATCAAACATACTGTAAAATACTGGGAAACTCTAACTGTCCACTTGTGCCTCTGTCCAAACTGTCCCCCTCTCCCCTACGTAAAAGTTTGACACGTTGTCGATCTATCGAAACTCAGCGTAAGGCAATAGTTGACATAAGCATTGCCTATCTATACAGATTGTTTAAGTCAAAGTACATCAAGTAAGACAATGGCCGCGTTCAGTAGAACAAGTGATCAGTAAGCGCTCAGGAAGCTCTTGTATATGATTTGGCATATTCTTTTAGATCTCCAACTATACTCCAATCAGATGCAAGAGCTCACTGAGCGCTTACTGATCACTTGTTCTACTGAATGCGGCCAATGGTTTTGTTGGATCGTAAGACTGCATGTGCTTGTCATTGGCGTATGTGTATCTATTGACTCAGGCCACCGCATATACCGCGTTCGATAAACATAATTATATCAATATAGGTGAGCAGTTAGAAATTTATGTCGGTATGTTTCAACATTCTATCCATGCAACATTAAATCCTAGTAGAGTATAATAATGCGCGGTATCGAGTTCGTAACTTGCAATGCAACTGATTTCAAAAAATCACAGAAATTTTCAAAAATATTTACCAATAACAAGACATCAGTTTTTAAATACAAGTCACTGTATTCGCCCAAAATTCGAGTGGAGAACCGTTTCCAGATCTCCGCGGTGTGCGCGTAATCGCTCTCGGATACCGTATCACCCGTCAACGAACTGTAAAACGATTCTCGCGGCGGTAAACATATCCTACAGCTTGTCCATGCAATCCACGTATTCGTATGGAAAGACTCCTTTTCGCGTTAATAAATAAAATTCTTCGATAATTTTGGAAATTTCGACCGTACAATTTTTAACTTGTCTTTAGTGAGAAAGGATGCCAATTTATCGAGACTACTGCTGAGAAATTGTACGAATCGATAAAACGCAATTTTGCAATATTTTTTAATTTATCTGCCGTATCTTGAACGTTCTTTGTAAACGAAATGTATTTTTCTTTTGTTATCGGTAATACATCGATTGAACCCTCAAATGCATTTGCTATTTCCTTGATGATAAAATGTGAATCGTAACCGGATAAATTGTGGAAAACTATTGAAATGCAATATGAATTTTTGTAATTTAAGTTGCAATTTGCGCTGGACTTCGATAGCGGCCAATGAAGTGACAATGATCGCGTACGCGCGTATTATCTGGCATGAATGGTTTCTCGCACACGTGACATTGCATTGCATTGCGAAATGCCACCCACTGTTCTTTCGACAATGTTTTCATGGGGACATTGGTTGATAAAATTACTTTTACGCGGTGTGCTATTTCTTCGAGTAGCCCGACGAACCATGAGACGCAGTCACTATCGCGACGACTTTGAAATTCGGATAACGAATCGTCGTACGAACAACGTATGTAATATGCTATACTAAAGACCCTATGATATTGGTACATGTATAATTTGCGATCCTCCCCATTTCTTGCTGTCTTCTCCAGTGGGCACTCCAGGTCGGCGCATATCACAAAGGGAACTCACTCCTTTCTGCTGTGGTTGCTAAAACTCGACCACTTGTTTCCTTCGCTGGGCAGAATGATGGCGCAGTCGTTAATTTTTGACAGTCTATCGCGTGACTCTCCAGTTTCTCGTTGGAACTGAAGTAGTGTAAACACCTACAAAAACAATTTTATCTTTACAATTGATAAAAAAAAAAAAAAATATATATATATATATATATATACACACACACACACACACACACACATATATATATATTTTTTTTTTTTTTTTATATGTACCGATCACAAATATATTTCTTATGAGCTTTTTTGCTTAACTGCGAGCTCAAGAGCCGGGATAAGTTCTTGATCCAGACGAAATGTCCCACGTTGTGGTCTCGAGGATCCGAAATGTGCAGCAAGTTGACGTGCTTTTCTCTCTTTCAATGGCTTCGTTCTTTTCTTCCATGATGCTGTACACATTGATAGTTATATCGTTTAATTGTTCAAACTTTGTTATTTGATTAATCTTCATGGGAAACTCAATGTCTTGAATGTTTCACATTTTCTGCACATCTTACTGTCGATCACAAATCGATGTGTCAGCACAAAAAAAATGTCGCATTGTGACGCTTAAAAAAGAAATATATCCTACACGAATATTTCTGACAGTATCTTTGATATAAATATTGAAATACACCGTTTCGGTAATCGTTTTTACCATTTTGGTAGCCGTTTTTTTATCGTTTCGATAATTGTTCTTTACCATTCTTTATCGTTTTCGAGAACCGTTTTTTATCTGTTTGTTATCGTTCTTTAACGTTCTTTACCGTTTCGAGAACCGTTTTTACCTGTTTGTTACCATTATTTACCGTTTCTGTAGCCGTTCTTTGCCGTTTCATTACCGTTTTTTACCATTTCTGTAGCCATTTTTTTGTCATTTCTTTATCGTTTCTTATCGTTTTGAGAACCGTTTTTCACCTGTTTGTTACCGTTCTTTACTGTTTCTTTATCGTTCGTTGCTGTTTTTGTAGCCATTCCTTACCGTTTCTTTACGGAAACCATTCTTTATGGTTTCTTCATCGTTCTTTATCGCTTCGAGAGCTGTTTTTTATCTATTTGTTACCGTTCTTTATCGTTTCTTTATCATTCTGTACAATTTTTTACCATTTCGAGAACCGTTTTTTTACCTGTTTTTTTATCATCCTTTACCATTTCTTTATCGTCCTTTACCGTTTCTGTAGCTGTTTTTTACCGTTTTTTATCGTTCTTTACTGTTTTGTTACCCTTTTTTTTTATCGTTTCTTTACATAACATATTGTGCATGATACATAACACGCAAACGCTTGTAAAATTTTGTCGCGAAGCGCAGTGTACGTGCTCATTAGTAATAAGAATATCATGTGTTACATTCTTTTTCTTGCGCATTGTACTGTCAAATGCAAACGCTTGCAAAATCTTGTCGCAAAGCGCAGTGTACGTGCTCATTAGTAATAAGAATATCATGTGTTACATTCTTCTTCTTGCGCATCATATTGTCAAATGCATATGTTTGCAAAATCTTAGATTCGTCGCGCAGTGTTCTTGGTATTTAATACGTTTGCAAATTCTTAGATTTTGAAGCTACGGCTAAAAAATATACGCCGCGAAATACACAAGCGAACGGCGCGGGGGGCGCGGAAAATCCGCCGCGGGCTGCCGCGAAATTCGTCGCGGGGGCCGCTGCAAAGTACACCGCGAACTGCCGCGGATCGATAAAATGATCAATTGAAAGAAAACTACAAAAATTATGTAAATATATCGGTGTATAATATCGGTAATAAATTACCGACCGTTGGTAATATCGGTATTATGTAAATATGCCGGTAAAAATTTTGTAAATATAAATATATTTACCATATCATGTAAACATATCAATATATGTTGGTAAAAAATTATATAATTAAATATTGGTATATAATATCGGTAATAAATTACCGACCGTAGGTAATATCGGTATTGTGAAATTATACGTTGGTAAAAGTTATATAATCAAATGTTGGTATATAATATTAGTAATAAATTATTAACCGTTGATAATATCGATAATATGTAATTATATGTTGGCAAATATTATGTAAATATATATTGGTATATAATATCGGTAATAAATTACCGATCGTTGGTAATATGTTCCCCATTAACGACCACTAGTAATATTGGCATACCCCCCGGTTACGTCATACCCCGCGCCCGCGGTACCCCTCCGCACCCCCCCTCGGAGGACCCAAGTTAGAACTGACCTAGTATACCTACCAAATACTGGATCAATCAACTTGCGCTTTTACACACATGTAGTGCACATATTCGATTATCGCCCGAACTAGAATCTTTTTGATATCTTTAAAATTAATATTTTTCCGAACCGCGAACAGTTAGAATTTTTTAGTAAAAATCGGACTACTATTTTTCAAGCGCCGTTATTTTCTCATTTTTTTCAAATTATTTTATTCTAGCTCGGGCGATAGCCACATTCATAAAGAAAAAAGTAAACGCAAATTTGTTTATTTCAGATGACGAGGACGGCAGCAATCAATTCGCCCGATGAAAGACAATTTTACAACAAGACTTGTTTCGTCCACTTGTATTTCCTTAAATTTTGAATATAAAGTTTCGACAAAATTTGAGATGTTTCTTCAAAGATGAAGAAATGTCAACAAAACATTAACTCTGTAGGTTTAACTATTTGCTTTAAATTAATTCCCAAAAATCGCCTTGAAAACGGACCTTCATACTAGAATACCCTCTTAAGCAACACTTTAACGCAGTCAGAACATAGATGATTAATTGGCATACCGCTTCGGATGCGAAATTTATTCCTCGAAATTATCGATGGAGAATTCGCAAAAGTTTTGGAGTGTGTTTGACAATCTTCGGTTCCTAGCAGTTATGAGTCATGAGAAAATTAGGAATTAGATTTTTAATGAAAGCTATGCGGAAAATTCTTAAGTGGACATTTTTACATTATATCAAAGTTTATGCAACGATGATTCAATGTTTTTCAATATTACTGCAATATTGACATTATTGCAATTCAACATTGCATTTTTCAACATTGATTCAACATTATCCGACAAAAACAGGTACGCTGTATCCACGTTGAATTCATATAATTTATGGGAACTACATTGATAGATATTTCCACGAAACATCGATATAGATGAAACGTTCATTTGTTTTCGATAAATATATTTCATCTTCGATATATCAATGTAGATTTTATGTTAGCCATATCAAACCTACCTTTTTCTAAAGAAAAGATAAAAAAGGCGCCAAGTGCATGCACTTCCCCGTATAAATAAATATTATAAAAAAAGTTATTGGTGAAATTCTCACAAAAAGAAATAATATCAAACGATTTACGCTTAAATTAATTTCATACACAATAAATATTGTTATAACTACTTTGTATATATGAACACTACATTAAATAGGGGAGAGCGGGGCATAGAGGACTGCTTAACATTCTAAGATTAATAAAAAAATTTATCAGTTATAGGAAATGGCCCAAAATTGCTCAGCATATACCTACAAGGGTTATGCATTCGCAGACAAAGCGTTAGTTTAATAACTGTAAGAGATTTTAGACATTAAAATTGTTGGAAAGAAAAATGGTCCTCTGTGCCCCAAGCACGGAGCACAAAGGACCATGTATGATTTTCTATATATGTACGATAATATTTCGCATATCATACATATAACTAGAATAATAAAAACAAGCAGAGTAATAAAAATAAGCAGAGTAATAAAAATAAGTTTATCATTTCCTGATAACACATATATGTACGAATATATGTGTGTGTATATGTGAAAGCAACATATGAAGTGAAAAAAATGTTTTATTGGCATTTTTTCCTTCATTTTTAATTAATAGGTACACAATAAGAACAATATATTTATTATATAATAACAAAAATTATTTATTTATTATAATTTATATATATATATATATATTGTTGCGTCCGTGCTTTACTGATTTGTAAAGCACCTGATTGATGGTTTAGAATGACAAGCGCTCTTTGACGATGGGTTGTCAAGGAAAGTAAATAACAGCTGCTGACAGTAGAGTTAGACACGAGCTTTCGAACCAAGCTGACGTGTCACGGTTTCTCGCGATGATTTCGTGTAATATCTAATTTTAGAGCTGTAAATACATGCTTATTGTTCTTTGTAAAACCAGCTTGTTTATTCTCTTCCGAACGCTTACGCGAGTGTTGGTGTGAGTGTAACATTTTGGGGGCTCGTCCGGGATCCGATTGTTCGTAATCCGACGGTCAGGGATCCGCTGTCCGACGGAACGCGATCGCGATTATAAACGTTTTGGGAGTAAAGTAAAAAAAGACAATTAGTGTTAAAAATATGGCAACGGCACACTCTCCGAGGAGGACTCGTGCTCAGACTCCGGCGGCTGCGACATTGGACTCCGATACGTTTCGTGCCATGCTCCAGGAGCTGCAGCAGCTATGAGAGGAGCGGCGGCAGGACCAGCAATTCCGGTCAAAAGCAGCAGCAATTCCGGAGTGAGATGCAGGATCATCTTGTGGCGACAATGCCTTCAGACGTTTCAAGGAAAGAATAAACACACAGATGAGTACTTCCAATAATATTTCCGCGAGTAACGCTCCGACCGATACGGTGCACGCGGGATTCGTAGACGCGAGTGCTAACGCAAGTGAAAATCGGGTCGTTCCTGGATTTAAGTTAAGCCTGATACGTTTGACGGGACTTTATCGCTACGCGAGTTTCTTACTCAATTTAGTTTGGTTTCACGCGCGAATGGGTGGAATGAGTTCATAAAGACATTAGCATTGGTGTCGTGTCTTCGGGGAAAGGCGCGTTCGGTTTAAGTAAAATCGTAAAGTAAAAGCGTATAAGGAAAATCAAAGTTAGCATATAGTCCTTATCAGACCGCAAAAGAATAACGAGGAAGATTATTTGAGTTTAAATAAAAATACGAGCTCTGACGTGTCAGATGTGAATATAGTCTGAATTCTAATGGGAGTTAGTTCATTTCACAAGAGGGTTGATTAGGTTTTTTTTGGTTCCTTAATTGTTGGTTCTTTGAATTCATTAGAAATCGTATCTTTTTATTCAATTGGATTGATCCGGTTTCACATTCAGAGCTTGGGTAATTTGTACATTCGTGTTTGCTCTTTTGTGTTTTCCAATCTTGAGTAAAAAAATTAACATGTTTGATTTGTGCTGTGTTAGCGACTTTCCGAGAGTAGATACGTGCTTCTGTCTTTTGTTTGTTTTAGAAAAAGATTTGCTATTGGTTCCATCGAAAGAAGTTATCTTGGAAGTTTTGTTTGGATTGACAGAGAAGATCGCTTTCTTCACGGTTTCTGACCGTGGTTTTTCGGTGGAGCTGAGGGCAAATGCCAAAGCGAGGATTTGGGGTGTTCTTGTAAAAGAACGTTTAGGTCCACGGGTTTTATCCCCCCCCGCCTTATCCGAAGACAGGAGGCGTAAAGAAGACTGACCGGGACCTGGAAGGACGGTGCTCATAGGATCTGATACAGCAGCATAGATTGGAGCAAGAGACCGTTTTGGTGTCCAGAGGTCAACATCGCTACTATAGAAGAGGATTGGTTGGAATCTTGAAGGACGGTGTTCACAGGGTCTAAAGCAGCAGCTTAGACTGGGACAAGAAACCGTTTTGGTTCTTAAATTGTCAGGACGACAATTTTGAGAGAGGGGCGGCAGTGTTGCGTCCGCGCTTTACTGATTTGTAAAGCACCTGATTGATGGTTTAGGATGACAAGCGCTCTTTGACGATGGGTTGTCAAGGAAAGTAAATAACAGCTGCTGACAGTAGAGTTAGACACGAGCTTTTGAACCAAGCTGACGTGTCACAGTTTCTCGCGATGATTTCGTGTAATATCTAATTGTAGAGCTATAAATACATGCTTATTGTTCTTTGTAAAACCAGCTTGCTTATTCTCTTCCAAACGCTTACGCGAGTATTGGTGTGAGCGTAACAATATATATATATATATATATATATATATATATATATATATATATATAT
>NW_022639462.1:2969667-2970489 GCF_010583005.1 Odontomachus brunneus
ATATATATATATATATATATATATATATATATATATATATATATATATTAATATATATGTCCCCAACGATCCCGAACTTCTGTGTCCCAAACACACACTTTACAATAAAATATGCGTATTTATGTTTATCTGACAATGTAAAAATAATGTAAATATATACATAACTTCTTTAATGTATTGTGAATATGTTATGAAATTTGATTTCACAATAATAATGCAATGTCATTACTTTATACGAACATATTAATATTACATTTCTACAAGTGTATCTTCAAAAGTGATCCTTTTGCAGTTTTTCAGTACAATTTTTTCTATGAAGTTTGTTTACATGGTCTACTGTCATTACACTATTAGCGGTTGTTTGTTATTATTTTATTGTAATTTCTTTATTTTCAAATAGATGGTATTTATTCATCTATGTTTTATAAGCGGTGGTCCTCTATGTCTCCCTGGTCCTCTGTGACCCACTCTTCCCTATCTATTGACTTTATTTTCTGATAATTACACGGAATTGGGAAAAAATAGTTTTTAAAAGCTAATTTAATAAACATACAAAAATAAAAATTTTGGAAAAAGTTAAATAAAATTTCACACGCACACAGGAAACACTTGGCGTGCCAGAGTAAAATTTCATACGCACAAATAAAACACTTGGTGTGCCCAACTCACACACATATACACACGCACGAGCACACGCTACCTCGAGAAGAACACGTGAACACCGGCGGGCATATCTACCGCCGTTCGGTATCATGAGCGTTCGTCCGACCGCAACCGGGAAAACCGTGACACTTTTCTCGTTTTCTATCCCCCCCCCCCCCC
>NW_022639462.1:2970518-2986002 GCF_010583005.1 Odontomachus brunneus
CCCCCCCCCCTCTCTCTCTCTCTCTCTCTCCAGCCTCTCTGTTTCTATCTCTTTCTCTGTACAACATTGTCTCCATCTGTCATATAAATCATCAAAACATTTAATAATTTCTTTCGAAACAGCATACTTATCAATTTCCTAAATTGAGTGATATTAATGAATTATTATTAATAAGTAAGCAAGCGGATAGAGAATATGGTGATACAAGAGAGCAAGATGGGAAAAGTTTAAAACTTTAGAAGAACTTTAGAAATAAAAAAAGAAAGAAAAGTAAAAGAGTATTACTTGTAGCAAGTTAATTTAAATTTTTCTTAATCAACACTTTCTCATCATTTTTCTTTTAGAACTCTTCTAACACTTGCATTAATAACATTTTATTCTTTTCGGTTCATGTCTAAAAATATAAAAATTATTTAATTATTGCAATAAAATAAAATACGTAACTAATATGTATAATACTTACATTTATTGGTAGAAAATTATAGTTTTCAATATCTATTATTCGTCATAAATGCAGCTATTTCTCAATTTCTCACCGCCACCTAATATGCCCTCCTTTTTCTATGGTGAAATTCCCCAAAGACGCATTACGTCTTTGGATAACTTCAGATAATCTTAGATAATCTTAGATAATCTTAGATAATCTTCGATAATTTTAGATAATCTTCGATAAACTCAGATAATCTCAAATAATCTTAGATAATCTTAAATAATCTTAGATAATCTTGGATAATCTTAAATAATTTTAGATAATCTTAGATACTTTGCGCCAATTTAATACTGTGATACAATAATACTTCGTGTCAATTTAATACTATGGCGTCATCTATCGGAAAGGGAACAGCACTTCATTTTTTGTGACTGACGACATTTCTTAATGAGAAACTTGAGCATTTTGCACTTTGAAATGAAAGATATTCAATATTATGGATTTGAAGTAAACACAAAAACACTTTCTTGAGTAACAGGACCCTGAGAAATCGATGAAACACATAAAAATCGATCGGATCAGTCGTTATGGCTGTACGACGAATCTGACCATGAGGAACTAAAGGTGTCATATTACACAGCCGGTCTCGTAGCCCGAGCCACGCTTTGCGCGTGCACTTAGCGCGAGACACAACCGTGTCTCTTGATGCTCATGGCCAAGTAGAATAAACAAACACGGACGCCAAAATGATTAGAAAAATGATCTAATCGTGATTAAAAAGTGAGTTTCTTAGACATTTTCTTATTTTGATATTATTTTGACCTCAATCGTAATTATGTTATATGTGATTTGATCGTTATATGTAATTTGATGTTCGATCTGAGCAGTACAACTTTTATTATAATAGAAGAGCATTTCAATTGCGCACGTTGCAATTGACTACAACTACAGATTATATTGGCTACAGATTATATTGGCTACAGATTATAATTATTCATTACGCTATAGATTTAATAATTTATTAAATCATGCTATGTCCATTCACGTAAATTACGTAAATTCGACGTATATATAACGTATTTGTTTTTGTTGATATGTCACTACAAACAATATTTTTTTCACTAAAGACTATCCATATAGTACAAAATCTCCTAGGGACGACCCATAAATGTCCTGAGGACGTAGAAACGTCGCCAGGACGTTCTCAGAATGTTTCCTGAATATTTGTACTGTTAGGATATTATTTCTTTCTAACAGAACAACATTTTTATTCGGAGAATTAATATTTCGTTTATAAATATATAGTTTTACTTAAAAAAAATCAAAGTCACATACAATTAAATAGAAAAATTAAATTTAAAGAAACATTTTTCTTTGTGTTTATATAATGTAATATTTTTTTATTATCAAATCAAAATACTTAAATCGTCGAAATATCAACATAGATTTTACTGTTTCATTGGAGACCTTTTTAGTACAACAATGGAATTTACGTTGATATTTCGACGATAAAATACAATAAACGCTAAATATTCCTGGAATATTTATAAAATGTTCCTAAAATCCAAAATTAATATTCCAAGAATAACCTAAAATATTCATAGAATATTCATAGAATATACAAGAAATATTCAAATAAGCGCAAAAATTTCACTTTTTTACAAATGTTGGCGAATTGATTGAAATAAAAAACCAGTCAGCGTTTGCTGACTTTACTTGAAATTTAAAATTACTTGATTCCAAATGTTATATCACGCTTAAAAATTCTCACTAACACTGGGATTTGAACTTAGACCTGAGGCGCCTTTGGATTATGAGCCTATTGCTTTAGACACTACACCACTTTTTCGATCGATATAAACGTTTTATATTTTGTTCATATATGTTGCAATTAACGCAATAATATAATTTTTTTATAATATGATTTAATTTTAATAAAAATTATATTTTTCGTATTTTTATTGTGAATTTAAATCCTAACTAGTGAGGTGAGGTCTACGAAACACCGCACATTCCATTTCGGTCTTAAAATTTTTATAGTAATATTTTTTTATTACATTATATACACGTCGAATTTATATAATTTACGTGGACTACGTGGATGGGCATAGCATAATTTGATAAATTATTAAATCTATAGCGTAATGAATCATTATAATTTGTAGCCAATATAACCTGTAGTTGCAGTCAACTGCAACTTGCGCAATTAAGATACTCTTCTATAATAAAAGCTGTACTGCTCAGATCGAACATCAAATCACGTAGACGTCAAAATAATACCAAAATGAGAAACTGAGAAATAATACTAAAATGACTGAAAAACTCATTTTTAATCACGATTCAATCATTTTTCTACTCATTTTGGCGTCATTCGTTTAGATGTTCGTCATCATTTTGGTGTTCGTTTGTTCTACTTGGGCATGGGAATATGGCTAACATAAAACCTACGTTGATGTTTCAAAGATGAAATACTTCGAAACGTTCATTTATCGAAGATAAATGAACGTTTGCATCTATATCGATATTTCGTGGATATGTCCATCAACATAGTTCACGCAAATTACATGGATTCAATGTGGATACAACGTATCTGTTTTTGTCAGGATATGGTTAACGTGAAATCTACGTTGATAATTCGGAGATGAAATACCTCGATTTATCGAGGCCAAATGAACGTTGCATCTATATCAATATTTCGTGGATATATGTGTACTCATATATTTCACGCAAATTATGTGGATTTGACGTGGATACAACGTATCTGTTTTTGTTGGAGTATAGGAGAGGCAAGATTTTAACATTTTATTTCCAGTATCGTACTGAAAAGTGGCAAAGCAGAATTCACAACAAAATTTCGTGAATGTGAAACAATATTTTTAAGTAAATAATTTTATGCAAAAAAATGAAATATCTATATTAATTTGTCGTTGAAACTGCAAAGAGAAATCGAGTTGAAATATCAACGTCGATTCCACGTAGATTCGAGTTCCATTATTGTGCGGATGTCGACGTGGACCGTCCACGTGGAATCCACGTGGATGGTCCACGTCGATTCGACATGGATTTCACGTTCTGTTCCCATCGGATTAGCTCCAAGATAACTTTTTAGCTGTAGAAATTATGGAAAAATGTTGAATTCCCTGTATCTTTTAAGAAATACTAACCCAGACAGCACAAGTACGTTCTATGAACGTACATAGAATAACTCCAAAGAATGTTTGAATATTCCTAGAATATTCCTAGAATATTTTTTAAGTAATACAGTCTGGCTATATTGGCTGCGACAGCAGAAACATGGCTGATACAACGTTTTCCCATCCATAATTACAACTATTTTGCAACCACACCTACTTTGGCTGGATTTTGAACTGCGAAAACGTTGCGACAGCTAGTACAAAGATCAAAATACAGCGACAGCTATTTTGGCTGGATTTTTAATTGCGAAAGCGCTGCGACAATTATTACGATAGTCAAAATACAGCTACAGCTATTTTGGCTGGATTTTTAGTTTCAAAACGCTGCGACAGTTACTACGTCAGTCAAAATACAGCCATAGCTATTTTCGCTGGATTTTTAGCTGCGAAAGCGTTGCGACAACTAATACAAAAGTCAAAAAATACAGCCATAGCTATTTTGGCTGGATTTTTAGCTGCCAAAGCTAACTTTTTAGCAACTTACGGTGCGCTATTGTGGCGCACTATTGCGCATATGCAGCTTAAACACAGTAAAAATAGCTGTAATCTGGCTGTAATATGTTATAGCGAAAATGAGAAGTAACGTCAGTTACTTTCAGTTTTATGGCGCATCTATCATGTATCAAACGAATGGTGAGGTGGACCAATGCGTACATTTATACGGCGTAAACATTGTTATTTAAGGTTCGCGTATAGTTCTATATAGTTCTACATAGTATATTTAAGAATTTGCGTCCGCGGTAATTATATATATACGTGTGCATTATAAGTTATAACGATTTGTAATTAGTAATTAAAAAATTAATTAATCTAAGTTTATTGAGGCCAACTTTTCTAAGTTTTTGTGTTATTCAAGTTTCATATCAAACTGAATTTTTTTTATCTTTTTACAATTTTCTCGATAATTTAAAATATATATTTAAAAATTGAAGTTTTACTTAAGATTCATGTATATATAAACATCAAATTTTTTTATATACAATTATATATAACTGTATAAAATTAGATAGAAGTGTATAAAATTATGTTTAGTTCGTTATATGATTATATATAATTATAAACGACATTTTACATACGCACAATTTTGTATCAGGCTGCATAATGCTGCTTATATATTATTTCGCTTTATTTCGACGATGAAATTAACATAGTTAGGATTATCCGATTTCGATCAAATGTGCGCCGTTTTGTTCGATAACTTTTGTCCATTTTGAAGGCAATTTCATAATTCCGCGATTGAAGAAGTCCTCGTCCCTATTGGTAAAAAAACTTGACCAGCTCATTTTCACAAGCCTCTCTTGAGGCCAGTTTTGTACCATCAAGAAAATTTTGCAAATGCTTGAAAAGGTGATAATCGCTTAGTGCCAAGTCTGTACTATACGGCGGGTGCAATAGAACCTCCCATACAAGCTCTCGGAGCTTCTGGCGCGTCGTTAATGATGTGTGCTGCCTGGCGTTGTCTTGATGGAACACAACATTCTTCCTATTGGCCAATTCTGGCCGCTTCTGGTCGATCGCCTGCTTCAATCTGGTCAGTTGTTGACAGTAGAGGTCCGAATTGAGTGTTTGGCCCGATGGGAGCAGCTCATAGTGGATGATTCCTTTCCAATCCCACCAAACACACAGCAAAACCTTCTTGGCCGTTAATCCGGGCTTGGCGATCGTTTGGGCCGGCTCACCGCGATTGGACCACGATCTTTTTCGGCTGTTGTTCTCGTATGTGACCCATTTTTCATCACCAGTCACCATCCGCTTCAAAAATGGGTCGATTTCGTTACGTTTCAGCAAAGAATCGCAGGCATCAATTCGGTCCAAAAGGTTCTTTTGCGTCAATTCGTGTGACACCCATACATCGAGCTTCTTCTTGAGACTTATGCAATTGGTTCCAAACGGTTCTCTGGCTAATCTTCAGTTCCTGGGCAATGGAATAAGTGCCCACATTGTCCGACTCGACGATTTCCATGATTTTATCGACATTTTCGACGATTGGCCTACCAGAGCGTGCCTCATCTTCGACGTCCATATTACCAGAACGGAATCGTTGGAACCACCGCTTTGCTGTTGCATTCGATACTGTATTGGGTCCATAAACAGCACAAATTTTTTTGGCCGCCTGCTCCGCCTTTTCACCTTGGTCGTAGTAGTACTGAAGAATGTATCGAATTTTCTCATTTTTTACCTCCATTTTGGAACGCTGTAACACACAACTGGCTTGACCAAACACAAAACTGTCACAGCACTTTTTTTGAAGCGTAATGTCACTTTTAAATCGCCGTATAGTATGACCCAATGCGATGTATACATCGTGAGATATGGCTCACTAAAGACATCTAGCGGAAAACGCTCAGAACTTTTTACTTCACCTAATATTTCAATTAGAAGAAGAATATATAATTCTTCATTATATATAACAATATGGCAAATATGATACACCCATTATGAAAACCTACTTTAAAAGACACAAGATAAATCGCAAAGTTTATCAAGGAAGATACTTTAGTAAACATATAAACATCCTCCATTTATCATTTATTATTCCTAAGTAGCAGGCTTTAAAACAGCTACGGATATTTATGGATATTTACGGATACAGCTATTTTTATTAAATACGCGCTTATTTTCATATTGAACTTTCGCGATATTTTCTTTTACCCGCTCTCGCAACTCATAGCGTTTATTCTGAAATTCCTCGACCCACTCTCTCTCCAACATTTCCGTTAACCTTTGGATCATCTCGTAACCGTGCGTGAACATCGAGTAATACAGAAAATGGGCTTGTTCCAATACTTCTATTAGGTGGTAAACTTAGTTCCTGCGACTCATAGTTAGATGACGTTAGTTGTAGGTGTAATTTATTTTGACATCTGAAACTGGCTGCATTTTAGAGGTTAGACATTTGTCAATAAAATTCAGTGCGAAGAGATTCATTTAAGCGAGCAGTGCTATTTTTTCTTTTGATTAAATATGGAACGTGATAAGTTGTTTTTTCGACATGTGCTGCTTCATTACTTTGACTTGAAAAAAACTGCAGCTGCAGCTCATAAATTGCTTTTCGAAGCTTATGGCAATTATGCTCCATCGGAAAGAACATGCCAAGTATGGTTTCAGCGATTTAAGAGTGGTGATTTTGATGTCAATGATAAAGAACGCTCAGGCCAACCGAAAAAGTTTGAAGACACCGATTTGCAGGCATTATTGGACGAAAACTCTACTCAAACGCTCCAAGAATTGTCTGCAGCATTAAATGTTACTCCGATGGCTGTTTCCAAACGTCTACATGCAATGGGAAAAATTCAAAAGGAGGGAAAATGGGTACCACACGAATTAACCGCAAATGCCATTGCGAATCGCTTAAACATCTCTATTTCTCTGCTCGCCAGGCAGAAAAAGAAGAGTTTTTTGTGGCGCATAGTGACTGGCGATGAAAAATAGATATACTTCGATAATCCTAAGCGAAGCAAATCATGGGTAGACCCTGGCCAACCATCGACATCCACACCAAAGAGAAATATTCATGGCCACAAAGCAATGCTTTGCATTTGGTGGGATATGCACGGCGTCGTTTATTATGAGCTACTCAGACCGAACGAAAGTATCACGGGGGATCGATATCAATCACAATTAAACCGTCTGAATGAAGCATTGTTGGAAAAAAGGCCAGCAGTAGCCAGCAATCGACGTAAAGTCATGCTTTTGCACGACAACGCTCGACCACACGTTGCCAAAGCCGTCAAAGAAACACTGATGCAGCTCGAGTGGGAAGTTCTCCCGCACCCAGCGTATTCACCAGACTTAGCTCCTTCGGACTATTACTTGTTCCGGTCGATGCAGCACGGCTTGGTGGATACACACTTCAGAAATTACGAGGATGTGCGAAAATGGATCGACGAATGGATTGCATCAAAAGACCAATCGTTCTATCGTCGCGGAATCTACGCGTTGCCCGAAAGATGGGAAAAATGTATAGCTAGCGAGGGAAAATACTTCGATTAATGTATTTTTTTGCTTTTGATGTCGAAATAAATGAGTTTTTTAAACAAAAAACCGCAGGAACTAAGTTTACCACCTAATACTTAATGAAGTGTTAATATATTGTTGCGCCGAGTCCAAATATTTATACCATTCTCCGCGTTCAGGGTCTGCGAGTTTGGTCAATAAGGGAATGAGCGTACGGTTAACGCGCTCAACCTGCCCGTTAGCGCGTGATACCCCGTTTGTAACCAAAACGTGTTCGATATTTTCTTCTGCACAGTAATCCAAAAAGTCTTTAGAAGTGAACGCGGCCCCTCGGTCGGAAATGATTCTGCGTGGGTTTCCGAAAACAAACGACTGTTTCTTTGACTGTAGCTTATTCAAGACTTCTGCTGTGTTAGTGGTCTTGGTCGCGTATAGCCACACAAATTTCGAAAAGGCGTCTATTATAACGAATATGTATTTATAACTTTTTTTAGTCGAGGAAAGAGGTCCCAAATTGTCAATAGGTGATAGATATCCAAAGGCATCTCTCCCTTCGATATTGGATTTAAAAAACTCTCTTGTTTACCTTGCTTTCTCTCAGCTAAAATGCAAGTTATACAATTTTTGATGGTTTTCTTGATTTTGGGCCTAACGTTCGGAATCCAGTAGTCGTGTTGTAGAAATGCCTCCATTTTTGCTACAAAGAAGTGCCCCTTTTCATGGGCCTGACATATAATTTGCATCGACTTAGGTATTACTAATCGCAAGTCACCGCCAGATTCCTTAAAAAGTAAATCGCTCCTTATAATATAGCCATCGATTTTCCCTATTTGAGCAAGATTGAAGATTTTCTTTATGTAATCGTCCTTCTTTTATGCTTTTTTCAACTGCAACGTTAATCCGTCTTTTTGCCTATCGATTAAATTACACATGGGTAATGGATAGCGGCTTAACGCATTTACATGCGTCATATTTTTACCTGGACGATGTTTGATTCTATATTAAAATTCTTCAAGCAACAATGCCCAGCGTGCCACGCGTATACACAAATTCTTCTTACTCATCGTTGCGGTAAATGCACGGCAATCGGTTACAATCGTGAAAGAGATTCCTAACAAATACACGGAATTTTTTAAGAGCTTCAATTATGGCTAAAACCTCTAGCTCATAACTGGGATACTTTCGCTCGGCTTCTGTAGTTTTGTTACTGCAATAATAAATAGGGTGAAATGTATTATCGCTTTTACTCTTTTGCAGAAGTATCGCGCCATATCCGTCTATTGAGGCTGTATGTAGCTCCATTTGTGCATCTACCACATACAAATTTTGCATCAGTTTGCTGTTCAAGATATTTTTAAGTTGTATAAAGGCATCTTTTACTTTCTCGTCAAAAGTGAATTTAACATTTATCTTTAGCAGATCATTCAATGGACGGGTGATGGCGGCATAATTCAAGATGAATTTTCGAAAATATCCACTTAGCCCTAAGAAGCTCTGTATTTATTTAACGTTACTTGGTTCTGAGAATTTTTGGACTGCTTCGACTTTGCGTTCAGACGGATATATACACCTGTTTTGGATAGTATGACCAAGAAATTCAACTCGTGACTTTAAAATGCTACATTTTTGCCAATTTATTTCTAAACCAGCTTCACTCGCGACCTTTAACACCGATTCCAGATTTTTTAGTCCAGTCTTACTATCTGCGGATAGTATTATCAAATCATCCATATAAATAAGTACTATTCTTGCCTGTATGAGATTTTTAAAGACGTTAATAAATCGTTGGAACACGGCTGGCGAATTACAAAGTCCAAACGGGGCACGAAGGAACTCATAATGTCCGTCCGGAATGATAAAGCCGATATATTTTCGGCTTCGCTCATCGATCGGAACATGAAAAAATCCATTTCGTATATCCAATGTGCTAAAGAACTTTGCATTTGGTAACGAATCTAGCTAGTCTTCTATGAGCGGCAATGAATATCTATCTTTAACGATAGTAGTATATGTACAGCTTCCGTGAGACAGGGCGTGGTCTATTTTTCGGTAGTGGGGGTAAAAGCTGGCGCCAGTGTGTCAGGGGTGGGGGAAGGGGGTCCAAGAGGCCAAACTAGAGTGAGTCGAGAGTGGGAGAGGGTCCCAAAATGGAATGGTAGGGGAATTTTGCAGGTATGGTGAAGGAGGGTAAAATGTGGAATAAAAATTATTAATATTGGGAGTGGAGGCGGCCGATGTGTCGCCCTCGCTATAAATCGAGATTATTCAGGGTGATTTATGTATATTATTTTATTTCTTTTTATTGCATCGTTCCTACGACTTCGTCTCTTGCGGCATGTGCGTTGTCTGGAATTTCCGAGTCTCAACTGATGAGTGAGTTGAAAAGTAGTAGGCGACGATGGAGGAGCTAGGGATAGGGGGTAGTCGTTGGTTGCTGATATATAAGGGCAAGGGTAATTTATGCTATTGGTTCGTTTGCTGGTCAGCTGTGGATATTCACGGGGATTGGTTTTAACCTGAGGGTCTCTCCCCACCTACGTCGCCTACGTCGAGAATATGTGAATGCTAAGTATGACCTGGAAAATTTAGGCGAAAAGGGCCTTACTGAACGTTAGGCGAAGGTGGGGAGCTAATGGGAGAGGGTAGTCGTCATATGTCTCGGCGTGAGAAGTAAGGAAGATCTATTGGTTCGTCTAATGGTCAGCTATGGATATTCTCGGGGATTGGTTCTTTCCACAGCGCTCCCCGCATCGTCGCTTACGTCGAGGAGAGTTGAGGAAAGGAGGGAGAGGTTACCGGAAAATTATGACGAAAAGATGTTTCCTGAAAGTTAGAAGAGCGCCAGAGAGATAGAGAGAGAGGCGAGAGCAGGTCTGGACAGCTATGGGTATGAGGTGTTCGGTCTCGGCTCCTTTGATTCTTACGTTGAACCGTGGGGGGAGGGGAGGAAAAGTATTATCCATTCGTGCGTCAGCATCGCGGAAATTTCTGGAGTTTATCGAAGAATATAATAAAAGAAGGAGACGCTTTTAAGGAAAAGAAAAGAAATAAACATGTTACAGGATAAAATCTGCTATTTATTTATAATTACATATGAGGGTTCACAATATTATGAATTTGACGCGAGTTGCATCGCTTGATTTTTTATTATTCTTCGTACAATTTCGTGGAGGTGAAACGAAGTTAGCTCCAGAAAGAGAATGTCAAAGTACACGTCCAGAAAATCAAAGTTCAGCAACTGCCGTTGGACATTTTTCTCGATCTCCTTGAGATTATTTCAGAGCGTGTTTTTCACCATGTCCTCATCTAAATAGCGGTTGGGTAAATGTAGTTCGATTTCCGCAATGAGAAATTCGACGCAATTGTTGACGAAATTAGTTAGCGAATATAGCTGTTTTCGCCGCGCGTCGATGCAACTGGCAACTGGCAACTTGGAGGCTTTCGAACGTGATTTTCTGCATCGCTATCGACGGCGAGTAGGTCTTGCGTTTCTTCTTCGGTGGCTCCGTCGCTGTCGCGGAATCCACCGTTGTGGCTTTCTCTTCTTCCGCTTCGCGATTACGCGTTACCATTATTGCTCTTGAGGCGTAAGTGGTGGTGAAATAAATATTCGCGTTCTTTAGGATCAAGGGTTGTGGTGTAATTTTATCAACCCCGCGCAAGTAAGCATGCAAGTATGCATGTCAAATTCCTCTTGAAACTTCTGCCACGTTTCGAGTTCGAGGTAGATGTAATCCGTCGAATTTCCGATTAGTTTTATCGTCGCTTCGTACCTTCCTGCGTCGTTTGCTTGCAGTCCCATTTGCATTCTCTTCGTATCCGAATTGTTTAAAGTGTATGTTGTAGACAGTAACATGTTACCCTTTCGATTAAAGTTTCGACCACTTGTCACTGCGGGTGTTATTACATCCGTCCTTCTCGATATTCTGCTTGTTAGCGGCCATTATATTTCTCACGACACTCGCTCCTCGAATAACCCATGAATAATTTTAACAAACGCCAACTTTTCGTAACAGCGAAACGTGACTATCGGAGCACTGTATGAAATCCGCGAGCGATCAAGAGCGGTTTTATAGGGTCCCGAGAGTACGAAAAATGCATAGAGGGAGGTAGTATACACGTACCAAAAATGTTTATTTAATAACATTTTTCAGTTACGCTTCTCTGGCGCGCTTTTCTAGAAAGTGTTTTTCTGGAATTTTCTAGGAAGTGTTTTTCTGGAATTTTCTGGATTTTTCTGTTTTTCTGGAATGCAGGGGGGCTTTAAGCGCACTAGTTTATGACAAACAACGATAATATTTTATACCCGATATTCTGCCTCCTTTTAATATTAGTCATCACGACGTCGCTTATTTTCATCTTATCGCATTTTCTTTTTTCTTAAACGCAACGGTTGCGGTAACCGGCGGCAATATTCTAAACTCTCCTTTTTTGTATGTTCAGGCTCTTGCATTTTGTCTCAGGTTTTAGCACGTAGCTGATTGTTTCGTCATGTTTTCCGGGTTCCGGTTTGAAAAAAAAAAGCGAGCCTGGCAGGCGCGCGTGCAGCCACCGTGCTCGTGTCGTCTGAAGCGAAAGACACGCGCTAAAAAACAAGTATTTTTGCGTTCTAATGAAACGGAGCGAGATATAAACAGGCGTATTTGGAATATGTCGCGAATTAGCAGACTATTGTAATAGCCGCCACAAGCGAAAAAATAGCCAACGATATTTCAGCTAGCGTCTTCTGAGTCAGCGCGAGGATTGCCGTCAAAGATACGATCGGAATTCACTTTTTTAACAAAAAGAGCGATTTTCCTAGAGGAAGCGCACCGTTATATACCCGTATCATTCTTTTGTTGGCGAATGGTCACGCATTCTCACACATCCGGTAGAAAAAACAACTTTGAATACGCTTAATCCGTCGGGTCTTACTATTCACCTCAATATTTACCGAGCGACGATAAACCCTAATAATTTTAAAAATCCGCCCTTCTTTCCTGGGAGAACCGTTTTGTCCTAGGAGAGAGAGGAGTAAGATTTTGAGAGTATATATGCGAGGAGAAAACTCTGGTTTCGCATTTTCTACCGTCAGTTTTCTGTCGTGAGACCCCGATACAATGTCGCGAGTGGGTACGTTAGTGCGCGAGTTCATTGTTACGACTTCAAACGCCGTGAGTATCGATAGCGTTCAATATTTGACGCGTATTTCCACCGATGACGCGGAAAATTATAACATATTTTATTCTTTTGCATGCGCTTGTAGCAGCACGCTTTTGTGTAAGTGTGAACAATTTCGGGGTGATCCGAAATTGTTGGAAATAATCCGTGAAATTCTAATATTTCGACGGGATTTTGAAGAGAACGTCGAGGACGTGTGGGGTATTATCGCCGACGCGATATCCTACAACGGGTAAGTTAAAACATATCAATTTTATAACGAAAACTAAAACTAAGTAATTTACACGAATTTTTAGAATAATTATTGTTTTTATCGTTTTATAAGAGCGAGTCTCGTAGCCGTCGGTAGCAGTGGCGAGGAGACGCTTGAGCTTTTTCCACGGGGTCGTAAACGCCTCGCGGAGGAACTGCCTTACCCGAGTCAAGCGACTTCGCGTAAGTACAAATCGAGAGAGAGAGAGAGAGAGAGAGAGAGAGAGAGAGAGAGAGGATTTAAGGCAGTTTATCGAGTAAATTATCTAACACCAAAATAATTTTTAGGTCGTAATAATACTCAGTCATCGGAAGCCGACTTATGGGATTCCGATAGCATCTGCAGCGTGGAAACGCTTGTGAACGAGCCCGTCGTCGTCACTGCTGAGCCCATAGGTAAGGCGGTATAAATATTTATAAAATAACAAAAGTTGTCATGTTAAAATCGATTCATACGATATAAGTATAATTTTATTTTCAGAAAACATCGAAAATGATGCCGGCGCTAGCGAAACGATAGACGCCGCCGCTGCCGGTGCGGACGACGCCGACGGCGACGACGGTGACGCCGACGACGACACCGACGACGGCGATAGCGTCGCCAGAGACGGTGGAAATAGATCCGGCAGCGACGAGGACGACGACGATGACGATGACGACGACGACGACGACACCGACGACGGCGATAGATCCGACAGCGACGACGACGACGACAACAACGACGACGATGATGATGACGGCGATGATGGCAACATCGCCGTCGTCAATGACGGCGGCAACGACGTCAATGTCGACGAAGACGGTGTCGTGGAGAGTAATGAGGGAGAGGAACGCGACGACGACGAGGACGACAATGCCGGGGGCAATGGAGAAAACTTTCGCCGCTATCGAGAGCCGCTTTTTTTTAGCATTAGCAGGTGAGAACTTTTGCGTGCAAACCCACGCGGAATTCACTAGATATTTATTTTTATTTACGTTCGAATTTAATCAAAACTAAATGAAATTAGAATTAATTGTAAATGAAATTAGAACCGAGTTACTCGCCGGTTAGTCGCCATTCCGACGAAGAGGCAGATGATATACCATATATTCCCAACGTGGAAAGAGAAGAAGCGGAATGGGAAAGAATATTGTGGAAGGGTAACGCGGAAATCCTCCCGGAATTACGAATTTTTCCCGATTCCTCCGTATGGGGTTCTAGTCAGGAATTATCGTATTTCAATTTAACGCCGGAAGAGTAGATTCGAACGTAAGTTATAAGATGGCTTAAAATATTAAATATTTTTACAGAGCTCGCGTTTCTAATTATTTTGCATTATTCTTTTACAGTACAACAAGGAGTCATACGCGGACGCGTCCTCTCCTCCTCCGAAATGGAACCGGCGAGAGAAGAGCCTATGGAGGAGGAAGAAGAAGAAGAAGTTCCTCACGAGCGCGGTAATGTTAAGTTTAATTATATTGAAATACGAGAGGAAAACGCGCGGCGGTTTAGAAATTTCCATATATTAGGACAAGAGGCTAGTATAAAGATTCTCCCACCCGTCGAAGGCACCGACATCGCTAAACATTTAGAAAACGCGTTCCGCAAAATCTATTCTTACGCTGTTAATTCCGCTAACGCGAGTGATTACGTGGGGCTGTCTTTCACCTCGACGGCTTTAACATGCGGGCTGGTCGGCTTGTCGTTTCGCCCGGTGCGAGACTTGACTCACGAGGATATCTGGGGCCTCGTAAGCTCGGTAGCGCAGAGCGCCGGGCGTCACGATATTGCGGAACGTTTTTTAATAACTGTGTACAATGTCGGGATGCCTTCGGGCCGAGGGGGAAAATCGAATAAATTAACGTGCGAAGATGTGGTAAAACACTCGATCTTAAATATAAATAATCGGAATAATATGTGTCTCCCGCGCTCCCTCGTCGTGGCTCGTGTTTATTACGAACGCGGTACAGTATGCACGGGCGAACTTCATAGAAAATGGGAAAACATAAGACACCCATATTCCGCGCTGCAGAGACGTTTGGCGGGAGAACTAACGACAAACGCCGGTATAGTTATACCCGAGGAAGGATGCGGCATCTCGGAGATCGAGCGTTTTCAGCAGCTTCTCTCGCTAGAAAATATCGCGATTGTCATTTATAATTTCAAGAGTTTCGGTCGCGGAGTCCCGCCGTTATATGACGGACACTCGACGCTAGCCTCTCGTTCTCCTATAGCCAAGTATACATTAAATATAATGTATTACGATCGCTCGCGGCATTACAGGCCTATTTTAAATTTAAAAGCCGCCTCGGCTAGTAAATATTATTGCGTTCCCTGTAACAAAGGTTACCGTCGTGAAACGGGTCATCGGTGCTCAAATACGTGTTCGTGATGCTTCGGTGCGCCGATATGCGAAAAGCTAGACGCGCGATTGATCGGCTGCGACGCGTGTAACCGCGTGTTTTACGGCGAGAGCTGTTTCGAACGTCATCGCGCGCCAAAATCTTACGT
>NW_022639462.1:2986012-2997044 GCF_010583005.1 Odontomachus brunneus
TCGGTGCGCCGATGCGCGAGAAGCTAGACGCGCGATTGATCGGCTGCGACGCGTGTAACCGCGTGTTTTACGGCGAGAGCTGTTTCGAATGTCATCGCGCGCCGAAATCTTATGGCGGCAAATCGTCATCGAGTGTTTGCGACGCCGTGAGATTTTGCAGCGATTGCGGGCGTTTGAAAAGATCGGGCGCAAAACACGCGTGCGGCGCGGCTTATTGTCGCATATGTTGCGCGTCGAAACCGCTGAATCACCTGTGTTTCATGCGACCACTTCGAAGGGGTCACGTATCGGCATCGGTCAATGCGAAAGAACTCGAAAATGTCGATGAGACCGGTGATAACGACGATAATGACGACGACGATGCGAGAACAGATTGGAAGGATCGCGCCACGTTTATATTTTACGACTTCGAGACGTGACAAGACGAAATGCTCGAAGGGTGCGCGAACGTTAAAACGCACGTAGTCACTCTCTGCGTCGCGCAGCAAACGTGCGAAGCTTGCCTGGGAGAGGACGATATGGCGTCGCGATGTCGTTGGTGCGGGGTGCGCGAATTTGTATTTCGCGATGATCCGGTAAAACAATTCGTCGATTTTGCAACGAAAACGACGAAGCGTTTCTCCCGCTTCATCTATATCGCGCACAATGCGGCGGCGTTCGACTCGCAGTTCATCCTGCGCTACCTGGTCGAGAGCGGTAGGACGGACGAGCCGAAAGTAATATTAAATAGGACAAAAATTGTATTACTAACCATGGGACGGACAAAATTTCTCGATAGCGCTAATTACATGCCTATGCGGCTGTCGGCGTTACCGAAAGCTTTCAGACTGAAGGATTCCGTCGCTAAAGGCGTATTTCCACATTTATTCAACACAATTGAAAATCAAAATTATATCAGACCGCTACCGGATATTGATTATTATTCACCGGATACAATGAAATCGGACGAAGGCGAACAATTTTTAACGTGGCACGCGGAAATGACGGGTAAAAACGCGGTATTTAATTTTCAACAGGAGATACTGCGCTATTGCCGGAACGACGTAGATATTCTTCGACGAGCGTGTCTGGCCTATCGAAAAATTTTCCTAGATCGCGGAAACGTATGCCCGTTCGAAGAATGCACGACTATCGCTTCCACGTGTATGAAAGTTTTTCGCAAAAACTTTTTGCGCGAGAAGGAAATTGGGATAATCCCGCTCGGGGGTTATAGGGGTGCCAACGCGCAATCGCGTAAAGCGCTGCAATAGTTATTGCAGATGGAGCATGAGCTCGGACGCACGATAATTTACACGGGGAGAGGTCGGGAACGGCGTTTATCGGGAAGGCACGCTCGTCGACGGCTATTATGGGACGGAGAATCCCCGGCAGCGTCACGTGCTGCAGTTTCACGGCTGTTTTTGGCACGGATGTCCCGAGTGTTTTCGCGTTAACCGCGACAGACCGCTCTCAACCGTGTCGCGCGAGGATACGATCGAAGCGCGTTACGAGCGCACACTCGCGACGACGCGTCGTCTTAGAAAACGGGGCTACGTCATTACGGAAAAGTGGGAGTGTATCATCGATCGGAAGCTGCGCGAAAATCGTGAGATACGCGAATTCGTTGAGAATCATCCCATGTTGAGAAACAATCCCCTCGAACCTCGCGAGGCGTTCTATGGCGGGCGTACAGAAAATATCGTCACGCGGTACGAAGTTACGGATACGGAGAAGATACGCTACGTGGACGTGTGTTCTTTGTACCCGTATATGCTGAAGACGGGTGCTTTTCCGCTCGGTCATCCGGACATTTAGGTGGGTGAGGAGTGTTGCGCCTTGATCGGAGCAAGCCCCGATTTTAACTTTGACGCCGTAGAAGGTCTCGTACGTTGCAGAGTGCTCGCGCCGCGTGATCTCTTCCATCCGGTACTCCCTTATCGCGTGAACGGAAAATTGCTATTCGCGCTTTGTCGCAGCTATTGCGAGACATTTTCTCAGGTCGCGTGTACGCACGATGATCCTGCCGATCGCGAATTCGAAGGTGCGTGGGTGTCTTGTGAGTTACGCAAAGCTATCGAGAAAAGTTATCGCGTCACGAGCGTGAGCGAAATATGGAGCTACGAAGTCACGCGATATGATCCGGTTACGCGGCGGAGGGGATTGTTCACCGAGTATGTCAACTGCTTTCTGCAATTGAAGCAAGAGGCTAGCGGATGGCCGAACAAATGCGCGAATGACGAAGGCGGCAAGGAACGTTATCTGCGCGAATACGAGAAAGTCGAAGGTATTGTTCTCAATAGAGCGAATATCTCCCCGAATCCAGGCTTGCGCTCGAGAAGCTCTGTTTCAACTCCTTCTGGGGTAAATTCGGCCAACGGTCCAATCTACCGAATACCGAGATCGTTAGAACGTGGGAGAGTTTCGCGGCTCTTCTCACGAGCGCGGAGCACGAAATAACAAATGTATTGCCCGTAAACGACGAAGTGATATATGTTTCGTGGCGAATGAGGCGAAAAGCCGTCACTCCGTCTCCGCTGACCAACGTCGCGATAGCCGCTTACACCACGGCATTAGCCCGATTAAAACTATATTCGTATTTAGAAAAGTTAGATCGCGTGTTATATTACGATACCAATTCGTGCATATATTTGAGCACCGGTGTTCCCGACGAGTACGAGCCGCGTACGGGAAATTTTTTGGGCATTATGACCAACGAACTCGAGAGTCACGGCCCCGGTAGCTACATCGAGACGTTCGTATCCGCCGGCCCGAAATTTTACGCTTACGTCGTTCGCACGGGCGAAGGACGTGCGCGAGAAATTTGCAAAGTGAAGGGGATAACCCTGAATTTTGAAAATTCTCGCGTGCTTAATTTTAGCTCCATTAAGTCGTTGTTACTAGCCGACGAAAAGTTAAAGAGGGGAGAAGAGACGGGTGAGGATAAAACCGTGATAAAACTGCGATTTAGCGCGGTTAGTTACGTCTCCAGCGAATAGCGATATATCTCTCTCCTTTGTTTTACTTATTTGTAGCGTAAAATTTTTAAATTATTCCTAGGGTAAGAAAAATGTAAAAACTGTAAAATATAAGAAAAATGTAAAAAAATGCGAAATATACGGAATATACTCGCCTCTTTACTCCTCCTGTAAAAAGATCTATGTAAATTTTACGCGCTATACTTTAAAAATAAGGACTTTTATATGCAACGAAGACGAATGTAAAAAATAAAAAACTTTTTAAATCAATTTTTGTTCTTAAACATACTCATATCCCCTCCAGCCCCCTACACTTTAAGCGAGCGAACGGAACAATTTTGAATTTCTTGCGCGCGACGTTTAAGCGCGAAGTAACTTTCAAACAAGAGGATCAAATATCCCGGCTGAGCGTAAACCGAGAAATATCGTATGTTCCAACGCGATAAGCTCAACAATCGCGGTTCTAGCGCTGGGGTATACGAGCTGTATCTTTCTCCCAGCACTACATAAGCTTTTTGCGCGTCGCGTGAGGAAGCACGCTCACGGCGACGCGAACCGCGCCGCGCCGCGCCGTGGGAAAGAGCTCGCTGAGGCGCGCGCGCGCGCGTCCCCGCGGATGTACGCTGGCGCGAGCGCCGCGACCGCCGCGTGGGCCCCTCGCATGGGTTTGCTAGCCCACAGTCGCGCGATTCGAGATATGAATCCGCGCTCGCGAGCCGGTCTTTTTTCATTCCCCCCAGAAAGTCGCGCGCGGAGACCGCTTGTTCACGCGACATGGACGTGCGCTGGAGGCATCCTTGGACGTCGATCGTTTGCGGTCCGACGGGATGCGGTAAAACGATCTTCGTGAAGACTTTTCTTCGTCATTTGTCCGTCATGTCCGACGTCCGTTTCGAGAGAATTTTGTTTTATTACGCGGAGTGGCAGGAGGCCTATCGTCAACTGCAGCACGAAGTGGATTCGTTGTACCGCCGCGAAAAGTCCGGGGTAGCATCGTGCGATATCGGAAAGCGCGCGGGGGGGAAATATAATCGAGTTTCGCGAGGGTTTACCCCGCCCCGATGATTACTCGCACGATCCGCTTTGCGCGAAATTAGTGATAATCGACGACCTTATGAGGGAATCGTCCTCGTGCGACGTAATAGTGGATTTGTTCACAAAAGGTAGTCATCACAAGAACTTCAGCGTTATACTGATTTCCCAAAATCTTTTTCATCAAGGTCGCGGACAGCGGGATATTTCTTTCAACAGCAATTACATCGTGGTATTAAAAAATCCTCGCGATCGCGCGCAAATTCGCCACTTGGCGCGTCAAGTTTAGCCGGATGATCCGAAGTTTCTGGAAGAGGCGTACCACGACGCTACTTCGCGACCGCACGAATATTTGCTGCTCGATTTGAAACAGTCCACTCCCGACGAATATTGATTTCGAGCGTGCATCTTCCTCACGGATAACGCTCATTATGTTTACGTCCCGCGTAGATCTTCGGGAAATCACGTATAAAACTCTGCACGCTCACCCGAATCGCGACAGTCGCGTCTTCGCGATGACATCGAAACGCGGGAGTAGCGATAGAGCGACGAGTATCGCGTGTCGCTCCATCGGCCGGAAAAACGTCTGCCTTCTGAGAGCACTGTGCTATTTAACGAAAAAAGAGCGGACCTCCTTCTTACGCAGCGTAAGTAACGATTTCATCGCCTGTATCTGTGAATGCGCTTTCAATACGCTCAGAGGTAACGTACCGCTCGACCAGCGGGAAAAAAATCGTTTGTCCAGGTACAAAACTGCGCTGCGGAATATCGCTAGTAAACGCACTAATTTGAAAGCCAAGAGGAAAATTATCGTGCAAAGAGGGGGATTCTTGCCTTACCTGATCGGACCCATACTCGGTGCTATTCTATCAAGCGTTATCGGTAGATCGCGAAATTAATTAAATCGAACGCTCGCGCGGATGAATCATGGAAAGAACGAGAAAGATGGTTTTGGTTTCTGTGGAAAATCTCGCGAGAATGCAGCAGCAGCAGCTATAGCAACAACAACAACAATAACCCGCCGTGTTTCCCGCCGTTTTGGCGAATAACGACGCGGGATCCGGTGAAAATACCGTACGCACCCCGGGAACCGTTTTGTCGCGACTCGACGCCGAGATGAGACGAATTCTCGACTCAACGATGCCGGATCGCGAGAAATGAGAATTGTACAGAGAGATGCTTCAATGTTACCTGCATTTTTTCCGAGAAGAAGAAAAAAATCAACAAACGCGTGAAAACGCGGGCGTTAGCAATGACGGCGACGATACCGAAAACAATCATCCCGAAGACGACGGAAACGACAACGTCCTCGATGACGAACCGGAGCTCGATCGTCGTCATCGTGAGAGAGTGACAAGGGAAGCGGAGGAGGAGGAGGAGGACGCACCGACGGAGACGCGTATCGATGAAGATAACGCGAGCGCATTGAGCCGCCCCGTCGGCGAAGCCCCCCGTCGAGGACGCCGCGGCGAGCAGAAAAGCATCAGAGGAATACTGAATAAAATCCCGAAAAGTTATCGCGGTAAAGCGCGCAAGCTATTGCGACATTTATGCGATGTGGCGGTGCCCGTTAGAATAAGCTGGGACAGACAAGGGGTCGTGAGTATAGACGGAAACGTTTTAAAGGGAACGAACATCGCCGAACTTATGAACGATGCGGTACGCGAGAGAATAACCTTAAAAGCGACGGGGAGAGGCCGATTCGCTCGACTATTGCGCGATATAGCTACTCCTCCCGAATTCGTGGGAAATCGCGAATTACGAGAGAAAAGCATTCGTCAGATTTTCACCGAAGAATCGCCTTTGCGCGATAGCATTTCTATTCCCGATGATTTAGCGGCACGTAGTAGCACCCCTGTTCCAAGAGCGAGTGGATAAACGCGCGTTCAACGAAGCATCGCTCGAAGATGAGCGCGACGATGAGGGATACTTGGCGTTTATATCCGGCGACGGTAACAAGAACAAAACCCGCGTGAGTGGCCGCGATTCCAAACTCGCGAGGAAGAGGCGATTGTTAAATTGGAATCTCCGAGAACCTTTGGACAGTAACGCGTATATCCTCGAAGGTCCGTCGTCGTCGTCGGCGCATAAAAACGTAACTTTTCCCGGGACAAGGGTAGCGGCCGGTAAACGCAGATCCGGTGAGATATCGTTCGAAGAGGAGCGGGACAACGAGGTGTTTATATCCAGCAACAACAAGAAGAATAAAACGCGCGTGAGTGACAGAGATTCTAAATTCGCAAGGAAGAGACAATTGTTGGATTGGAATCTTATGAAATGACGGGGCTGGAAAAATTATACTATAATCCGCGCACTATGCGGGGTACTCAGCCGTGGAAAATCTTTCGCGCGCCGCCGAGTCGGATTTCAATCAAAACGAAATTATTAGTTGCATCGAGTCACAAGACGCGTACACGCTGCACAGACCGATACGACGCAAATTTCCCCGCTTACATTACAACGTGACGAATATTGACGACGTGTGGGAGGCTGATTTGATCGAGCTTCGCAATCTCAAGAACTACAACGATGACTACTGCTACTTGCTCACGATTATCGATGTGCTCAGCAAATACGTCAGGGTGGAAGCGATACAAAACAGATGTTAGCGTGACGGCGGCACTCCGACGCGTGCTCTCGACGAGCGAGGGACGGCTACCTGTGTATCTACAGACAGACAAGGGAAAAGAATTCCTCGCGCGTCCCTTTCAAAACTTTTTGAAAGAAAAGGGCATACGTTTTCGCGTAACTCGAAATTCCGATGTCAAAGCCGCTGTAATCGAGCGCTTCAATAAAACGCTCAAGGAACGAATGTGGCGCTATTTTACTCATCGGAATACGCATCGTTACATCGATATTTTGCAGGATATCGCGCGCGCCTACAATCACACCCGTCATTCCGCTACTTTGATGCAGCCGGCGAGTGTTACGCTGGAAAACGCTCGCATCGCACGCGAAAATACGAAACGACGATACGAGCGCAAGCGGGGAGTTCGTAAACGAAAGGCTAAATACGCGGTGGGCGATCTGGTGCGAGTCAGTAGGGCGAAAGGCACCTTCGAGAAAGGATACGAGGCGAATTGGAGCGAGGAAATATTTCAAATTCATCGCGTTCTCGCGTGGCGAGTGCCGAGGGTATACGAATTGAGCGATCTATCGGGTTATAGGGAAGTTATAGACGGAATATTCTACGAACAGGAACTAACGAGGGTGGGCAAACATTTGCAAGAAGAGGAGTTTATCGTCGACAAGGTGATAAAATGCAGGGGGCGCGGCGCCGGTAAGGAATTGCTAGTTAGCTGGCGAGGATACCCTCTAAATTTAATTCGTGGATATCCGCTTCGAATCTGAAATCGCTCGGACATAATGCGAGAACAATTTCTCATGATTCTACCTAGCAACAGCAGCTATGCGATACTTTCCGGAAAATACGACCACGTCGTTTATCACGGAATTACCTCAACGAGTGGATTTGCGCGGTCAATGGGAAGTCGCGCTCACCGAGACTCAGTTTCCCTATAGTTTTTTGCATATACAAACCGGAGAGGAGGGCCGACTCGTCTTCGTTAATATTGGGGAGCACGAGCCGGTCGAGATCGAAACCGCCTGCATAACCCCCGGCATTTACCGCGATCTACCGGATTTGATATCAGCCTTAAAAAGCGTCTGTGCGGAGATCAGTGCGCACATCGTTTGGCGGGTGGATTCTCGACACGGCGGCAGAGTCTTCATGAGTCTCAAGTGCGACAAAAAACAATGCACTTTGGCCCATTGTGTAAAATTCTCCGACAAGCTCGGACGTATGCTGGGGTTCAATACGCACAAAAAACGCGCAAAACTAATATATCCCGAGGTGGCGAATATCGCGCTATCCCGATTCAAAATCTGCACCGAGCGCACGCGAAGTTAGCAAGGAATTATTTTACATGATTTCGTCGACAATGCGGGAACTCGCGTCCGACGCGCCGGATAGCATCGCGCAAGGTATTCCCGATAAACTCTTCGTTTATTGCGACATCTGCGAACCTTACGTAACGGGGGATGTCTCTACCTCTCTTCTTCGAGTGGTCTCGCTCGAGCACTCGCTCGACAGGCACATTTTTGGTTGTAACGCCACAAAGAATTTTTCACACGTTAATTACATCCCTCTACGCTTGACTTGTTTTCGAACGATAGAAATAGATATAAGAAGTCAAACGGGCGAGAGCATACCATTCGAATTTGGGACACTGACGGTGACTTTGCACTTTAGGCGTTGCGATTAAAGAGAATTTGATATTATAACGCGATATGTGTCATTACCAGGAATATTACGAGGCACAGACCGGGGGCGGTCGCGGTGGCGGAATTCCCCGTATTTTCGTAGGTTCGCCGTACCAGCGCGGACATGGTATCGGGAGTTTTTTCGGGGGACTACTTAGACGAGCGCTTCCTTATTTGACTGGCGCTTTACGCGCTGTTGGAAAAAAAGCTTTACGCAGTGGCATTAATGTAATCGAGGACGTGGAAAATAACACTCCGTTGAAAACTGCGGTCAAAACCCGACTTAAAGAATCGGGAGTGAATCTTAAGAGTAGGGCCAGAAAAGAAATCAGTAAACTGATGGAGGAATCCGGATATAACTCGGCGACGAGGATTAAGAAGCTCCAATTTCCTTTCGACAGACTCGGCGGTTACATCGCTAAATCTGCCTCGCGTAAACGTAATCGATGCGCCAAGAGGAGTTCTTCGAAATCGTCGAAAACTAAGACGAAACGGGGAAATACGGGGGCGAAGAAATTATCGAAGAAAAAGAAGACTCGTATAGCGGGAAGACACGGTGACGGAACCGCAAAACGCCGTGTTAACAAGAAACGTACCGTATCCGACATTTTCTCTTAATCGTTTAAACAAACGCTCTCGACGAGACGAAAACTAGCATGTCTTTTCTTCACACACATTCCAGCGAGTGCTTGAAGAGCGAGCTGGATCTCTTCTCTTTACCGCCCACCCAAACCAGCATCGAGAGTTCGCAATGGATTTATTATAAACCCGTGTCCTCTCTCGCGGACGACGCTCCCATAGAATTCCTCGTACCCGGACATGGAGAAGAATACATAGACTTCACGCACACTATGCTGTTCCTTCGCGTGCAAATAGAAAAGAACCCGCAGGTAGGAGTTCAAAGAGCCGACGTCAAAGTAGGCCCCGTAAACCATTTTCTACATTCGTTGTTCAACCAAATCGACGTATATTTCAATCAAAAACTCGTGTCACCCCCGAACAACGCTTACGCCTATCGCGCGTACATCGAGGCGCATTAAATTACGCTACTCCGGCAAAAAGATCGCATCTGACTTCGGCCCTGTGGTACGAAGATACCACGCAGCATATGAACGCTTTACCGGGGGCGGAGGCGGGACTACAAAATATCGGGCTAGAGTGGCGTACCACGTTCGTACGAGACGAACAAGCGGTAGATATAGGACATCTTCATTGCGACGTGTTCAATCAAGATAAATTCTTACTGAACAGAGTGGAAGTGCGGCTACGGCTCGTTCGTTCGAAAGATGCCTTCTGTCTCATGGAAGCTAATAGCGCATCGAAAATACATATTCTAGAATCTAGTTTACTCGTAAAAAGGGTTAAAATAAATTCCGGAATATTGCTTGCGCACGTGAGAATGCTAAGCAAACACACCGCCAAGTACCCTCTCACAAGAGTCGAAGTTAAATCTTTCATGATTCACCGCGGACTTGTGGGCGAATCGCTGGATAACGTCATACTTGGACAATTACCAAAGCGAATAATAGTCGGCTTTGTCGATAATAAAGCATTTAACGGGGATAGAAAATTAAATCCGTTTAATTTCGGCAATTTCGGCATAAATTTCTTCTCTATGTATGTCGACGGTAAACAAATTCCTAGTCGACCGTTACAGCCCGACTTTTCTCCCGCGGCACAGCTCTACGTCGAGGCTTATCAAACGCTATTTTCGAGGACCGGTATCCACTTTTTGAACGAGGGTAACGGAATAACTAGAGAAGAATACTTAAACGGGTTTACTCTTTTCGCTTTCGATCTTACCCCTGATCTGTCCGCCAATTGCACGGGGCATTGGAATCTCGTGAAACACGACTCTTTACAACTGGAAGTACGGTTTGACAGTGCCCTCGTAGCGACGATTAATTGTATCGTCTACGCGGAATTTGACAGTGTTAGAAATTGACTCATCTCGTCAAGACATTGTAGATTATGCAACTAGGAAACAAACCCCCACACCGCTTCCCCCGCCATCTTCTTGTCACGCGTCTGCGATTCTTTGAAAAAATAGCTCTACCCGGGGCTAGATTAGACACTTCTCCTCGAGACCTTAACGCGGCAACTTGTGCGAAGTGAACAATCTTGACGAACGTTGGAAATAGGTGAATATGGAATTAGTCATCGACGTGCAGGCTTTTCGGGATTACGACGATAACTTTACGGCTAAAAAAGTCGCCGTTGTCACAGTTCACGCAGTATACACAGGACACTGGATTTTACGACCGCAATATCCGTTTGGCACATTGAAGGAGAAGACAAGACGGCAAAATTACTGGCTCACCAAAAATTATCACGGGATCGAATGGTGTGACGGAGAAACCGATCCGGTATATTTGTTCCAGCACTTGCGCGAAATATCCAGAAACGCCCGACGTATTTACACCAGGGGCAGAGAGAAAACGGATTATTTGCGTAATTTACTAGGGAGGTATATAATCTCGAGGAAATCTCTTCCTCCTTCAAATGTTTGCCATCGAGCGAGCGTGAAATAAGGTGCATATATCACGGCTATCATGTGACAGTGTGGGGTTCTGATTTTCATCGCCTTAAACAACGCGGCTAAATTAAAAGAGTGGTTAAACGCCCGAGAGCAGTACGGAGAGAAAAACGGAGAGCTGATGAAAAAGTGGGAGCAGGTTGTGAAGAAGGAGGAGGAGGAAGAGGAGGAGGAGGAAGAGGAGGGGGTGGACAGGCTCAGCAACATCAGTGAAGTGAGCGAGGAGTCGTCCGACCAAAGCGCAAAA
>NW_022639462.1:2997054-3009973 GCF_010583005.1 Odontomachus brunneus
TTGAACGAGGGTAACGGAATAACTAGAGAAGAATACTTAAACGGGTTTACTCTTTTCGCTTTCGATCTTACCCCTGATCTGTCCGCCAATTGCACGGGGCATTGGAATCTCGTGAAACACGACTCTTTACAACTGGAAGTACGGTTTGACAGTGCCCTCGTAGCGACGATTAATTGTATCGTCTACGCGGAATTTGACAGTGTTAGAAATTGACTCATCTCGTCAAGACATTGTAGATTATGCAACTAGGAAACAAACCCCCACACCGCTTCCCCCGCCATCTTCTTGTCACGCGTCTGCGATTCTTTGAAAAAATAGCTCTACCCGGGGCTAGATTAGACACTTCTCCTCGAGACCTTAACGCGGCAACTTGTGCGAAGTGAACAATCTTGACGAACGTTGGAAATAGGTGAATATGGAATTAGTCATCGACGTGCAGGCTTTTCGGGATTACGACGATAACTTTACGGCTAAAAAAGTCGCCGTTGTCACAGTTCACGCAGTATACACAGGACACTGGATTTTACGACCGCAATATCCGTTTGGCACATTGAAGGAGAAGACAAGACGGCAAAATTACTGGCTCACCAAAAATTATCACGGGATCGAATGGTGTGACGGAGAAACCGATCCGGTATATTTGTTCCAGCACTTGCGCGAAATATCCAGAAACGCCCGACGTATTTACACCAGGGGCAGAGAGAAAACGGATTATTTGCGTAATTTACTAGGGAGGTATATAATCTCGAGGAAATCTCTTCCTCCTTCAAATGTTTGCCATCGAGCGAGCGTGAAATAAGGTGCATATATCACGGCTATCATGTGACAGTGTGGGGTTCTGATTTTCATCGCCTTAAACAACGCGGCTAAATTAAAAGAGTGGTTAAACGCCCGAGAGCAGTACGGAGAGAAAAACGGAGAGCTGATGAAAAAGTGGGAGCAGGTTGTGAAGAAGGAGGAGGAGGAAGAGGAGGAGGAGGAAGAGGAGGGGGTGGACAGGCTCAGCAACATCAGTGAAGTGAGCGAGGAGTCGTCCGACCAAAGCGCAAAATTTTGCTATAATTTCAGCCTACCCCAAACAACAACAAAGCCTTCGTCGGAGGAAGCCGCAAAGAGAACCGTCGAAGGAGCGAAAACACCGGAAGATAGAACGAACGATGAAATAACAGTGATCATACCCAAGGTAAATACTTTACATACGCCTCTATCCTGCCAAAATGAATTCGCTCGAAATTCTATAAGCGATTCAACATCTCGATGTTAGACACTCAGGGGTCTACCCAGCCAACCGAGTACCGAAGGTGTGGACGAGGTCGACGGCGATAGTCGCTAATACCGACAATCATGACCGTCCAGGACAGCACTGGGTCGCCTTCTACGTCGATAAACATGGAACGGGGACATACTTCGACAGCTACAGACTACCACCGATCGATTCGAGATTCCTTCTTCGACTTAAAAGAAATTCCATCATTCAACGATGGAATACTACTCAGCTACAGGGATATTCAGCGCAAACTTGTGGACAATATTCTTGCATTTTTCTTTATATGTGCCGCGGTTATAATAAATTTATTAAACTTTTTTATACCGATCTCGAGCGAAACGATCAAATGATTGTAAAATTATTCGATAAAATATTCTCCAATTGTAAGCTTAAGTGCTCCATACTCCATACTTCTCAACATTACATTCAATACTGCACTCCCAAATGTATACGAAATAAGTAGAAATGTATTCACGATTATATATAAAAATAAACGGTGGACTTTTTCTTTTAAAAATATTTCTTTCTTCGAAAACCGAGACCGAACACCGCATACCCATAGCTGTCCAGACCTGCTCTCGCCTCTCTCTCTATCTCTCTCTCGCTCTTCTAACTTTCAGGAAACATCTTTTCGTCATAATTTTCCGGTAACCTCTCCCCCCTCCCTTCAACTCTTGTCGATGTAAGCGACGATGCGGGTAGCGCTGTGGAAAGAACCAATCCCCAGGAATATCTATAGCTGACCACTAGACGAACCAATAGATTTTCCTTACTCCTCACGCCGAGACATATGACGACTACCCTCTACCACTAGCTCCCCACCTTCGCCTAACGTTCAGTAAGGCCCTTTTCGCCTAAATTTTCCAGGTCACTTAGCATTCACATATTCTCGACGTAGGCGACGAGGCGGGGGGAGACCCTCAGGTTAAAACCAATCCCCGTGAATATCCATAGCTCACCAGCAAACGAACCAATAGCATAAATTACCCTTGCCCTTATACGTCAGAAACCGACGACTACCCCCTACCCCTAGCTCCTCCATCGTCGCCTACTCTTTCTCGACTCACTCATCAGTCGAGACTCGGAACTTCCAGACAACGCTCATGCCGCAAGAGACGAAGTCGTAAAAAACGATGCAATAAAAAGAAATAAAATAATATACATAAATCATCCTGAATAATCCCACCCGATTTATAGCGAGGGCGACACATCGGCCGCCCCCACTCCCAATATTAATAATTTATATTCCACATTTTAGCCTCCTCCACCATACCTGCAAAATTCCCCCACCATTCCATTTTGGGACCCTCCCCCACTTTCGACTCACCCTAATCTGGCCCCTTGGACCCTCTTCTCCCACCCCTGACACACTGGCGCCAGCTTTTATCCCCACCACCGAAAAATAGGCCCCGCCCTGTCTCACGGAAGCTGTACATATACTACTAACGATTTTTTTATTTAACTGCCTGTAGTCAATACACAACTTTGCAGAACCATTCTTCTTTTTCTTCGTTAGTATCTTCGTCGATCGGGCTTGCGTATTCCGACAGAGATGGCTGTATAATACCGTCGCGTAGCTACTCGTCTATTTCCGCATTAACCTGCTGTCTTTCGGACATTGATAATCGTCTTGCCCTCTGATAAACGGGCTCTTTATCTTTTAACAGTATCGCTATTTTCAATTCTATATCTCGAGATTTGGCAAGATTATAATTACGAACTAACGCTCTAATTTTCGCCTTAAACTCTAAATCCGGTACATGAGATACATCTATATCATTAAACTTCTCGAAGTCTAGATCAATTTGCAAAATTTTAGGTACGTCTTCGCCTACGCTCGTTAATTTTGATAGCGGATTAATAGAAATGTCACCAGCATTTATTCTTACTTCGACTATGTTAAGAAAGTCTGTGCCAATTAGCAATTCGTGACTTAAAAGCGCATCTGACACAACTCGAATAAGAATAGTATACGTGAATCCTTCTACCGTTAGATTAGCACTGAACTCGTCTAAAGTTATATTATCGCTTGAGCCAATACCACGGAATCGAGTTTCCTTTGTACTTAGTCGCGGCGATCCTAGTTGATTATATTTATTTTCCCGTATCAAACAAATGTCGCTCCCAGTATCAACTAAAGCTAACGCCTTATGACTGTTGATCTCTACTTCTTTACTATATTTCTTGCAAGTAAACGCGTTGATATGAACATTTCTTACCGCGCTCTGACTTTTTATACATTTTGACGCGATGTGCCCTCGCTCGTCGCACTGGAAGCACTTCGGTCCCTCCTTTATCGTCGGACAGTCTGCACTGGTGCGATTACGCAGCCCGCAGTTAAAACATTGTCTCTCTTTCTCATTTTTCGTAGGATCCTTTTTTTCGCTCTTCTTATTTCTCCGCCGCCGTTGATCATAATCGTTCTGCCTCCGTTGTTCCCTCCTCGCGCTACTTATTGGAGATCTGTCTCGTAGCGTTACTTTCTCGAATGCTTGCAGTAATTCAGCTTTCGTTGTAAACCTGACAATACGTGCTTGATCTCGCAAATCGACCACCGATATTCCGTCAATGATGTAGTCGACTATTTCGTCCTCACTAATTTGCACCAGATTGCCTAGAATTATCTTTTCATATGCGTATTCGTGGAATGTTTCACTTTTTTTCCATTCACGTTCCTCGAACGCCTTTTTAGTACGATCCTATTGGGACGATGGTTGTACATATCCCTTAGTTCGCTTAAAGTGTCCACTGAAAATCTGATAAGTTCGGGCTTGGACAGCAACCACTCCGATGCCTTTCCCTTTAGTCTTAATCCGATTAGAATTTTCACCTGTTCGTCGAGTAAATGGTACGTCGTCCTTAGCAATCAAAGCTGCCTTTCCCAATTTTCATAGTTCCCGACACTCAAAACAACCAAGCAAATCTGCTACAGCCGTGATTATCTTTACAGGATCACGTGCCATGCTCTCTTGTCTCGCAGGTGGATCATGTCCCGTCACATTGAGCCGTTGAATTTCTCTCAGCAATTCTATTTCTTTTCTCGCAAACTATAGTTCGCGTTCCGCTAAATCTTTTTCTTTTCGGGATATCTTTAATTCGCGTTCAAGATAAGTTATAGATACCGACGCCTCTGCTCTCATCTTGGTTCTCTTGATTCGTCGTACTAGATCCTAACGTTTCAGACGTCTTCTCTGCCCACTGGCACGATGGGTCCGACTCGAGTAACCGACTGATCAATTCGGTTTTGTTTCCAGTTGCAGGGAGACCCAACTCTCGAAGTTTCTTTTTCAATTGGTTCACCGTGAAATTCAATGGATTCTTGGCACTCATTTTCGCACGTATAATTGCAATCGTTCTACTACTCGTGTCCGCTTCACGATTGCCACACAAATAATCAGTTTCCTCTCACTTCATTGCTTTTGTTCGTGAGTAGGAAAACAATTCTCTTATTTATCCTCACGGCCTCTTACGCGCTCTCATAGTTTGTAACTCGCGAAGATAATCCGTACAATCTCAGACGAGGCCCTAGATATAGGATTGCAGTAGGAAAAGGATATACACAGTTGAATAACAAACAGTTTATTAAATTCTCATAGCTCGGAAGACCAACACGCTCTGCCCTTCGACTGTTTCGGCGCTCCGTTTTATAACAGCGTTTTCTTTGTCGCGGCGAAGTTTTTCTTTCTGCGCAGACTATTTGAAAGATATCGGCTTCCTCAATCGCCCGCTACGCGAACGCAGATCTCGCTACTCGAAACGGCGTGGCGGACGCGGCTTTATCAAAGAAAGATCGAGTCGCGTCAACACCAAGAGCTAGGCTGTTTTGGAACACTATCATATAATATCGTATTTTAATTCTACAAATATTTAACCTCAACGATCGTACGGGAACTGGTGATGCCAATACGCTGCAACGATATGTTGATGGATTATATTTACAATATACTCTTATATCGTTCAAAAATGTAATGACATATTTGTTGGTAAATGTTTCAAAGGACGTAACAACAATCACAATGCTATTAATATTGATACAATGTTGTGCAAGTAATCAAACTTTAACATACAACGTGTTTGCAAAAGAGAGAGAGTATTCCTTCTTTCTCTCTCGCAATATTTTGACAGAGTACCCTTATGGAAATGAACTATTAGATTTCAATAGTGATTATTCACTCTGTAATAGTGATTATTTAGCATCCAATAATCAGATTGTTCGCAATAATCATTCCCCAATAGTTTTTGACTGACAAAGGGACTGCACGTACCTGATATCACAGATTTTTATGAAATTTTTTGGGGTTATTCTACAATACTAATGTACATTCTGTGCAAATGGAATTTTGTCAATACTTCTTCGTTTCGGAGAAAAAAAATTTATGAGCGCCTTATAGGCCAAGCGTGTGACGAAAATCTCAAGTGCTTCAGTGGCAGCGGTGGTTAAAGCCTGGGCCCTTATTCTTGAAATAGTTGCGTATACGTAAGTTTTACTGCGCAGGTTTAATCATACCATAAAATAGCTGCGCAGTAAAACTTACGTACACGTAACTATTTTAAGAATAAGGGCTCAGGTCATCTTTTTGGTTCGGATTCAATCCCCGGGTCATCAAATTTTTTTCGTTTTATTGTTGTTTTTTCTTTTATTCAAATTGTAAGATAAGGACACAATGAACACAAAAGTACGAAAAAAGAATATATTAAACATGATTACTACTGTGTCCAAAAAGTAAGGTGACATTGCATTTATTTCGAAAATTCTTTATTTATTCTTGCAAATCAATTTCGTCCCCTTCAAAGTAATCCCCCCCTGATATAATACACTTATTCCAACGGATTTTCCAATCTTCGAAACAGTTGTAATAATCGATTTCAGGAATGGCCTTTAGCTCCTTCTTCGCAGCGGCTTGAATCTCTTCTATCGACTCGAAACGGTGTCCCCGGAGCCAGAAGTCGCATGGAGCCAAATCAGGTGAATACGGTGGTTGTGGAACGATATTAGTCGAGTTTTTGGCTAAAAAATCACGAATAATCAGCGCAGTGTGTGACGGTGCATTATCGTCACACAGTTAGCCGCTGCGAAGAAGGAGCTAAAGGCCATTCCTGAAATCGATTATTACAACTGTTTCGAAGATTGGAAAATCCGTTGGAATAAGTGTATTATATCAGGGGGGGATTACTTTGAAGGGGACGAAATTGATTTGCAAGAATAAATAAAGAATTTTCGAAATAAATGCAATGTCACCTTACTTTTTGGACACAGTAGACATAAATGACAAAATATTAAGAAATATATTGTATGAAATTATGTTAAAATTATGTTAATCTTGTGTTTCACTTATATTTGACACTGTTTTTTTCCATTCTCTGAAATTTCATATAGTGTTTGTTTTACTTTATAAATTTCTAACGTAAATTCCAAAGAAAAGGAACAGAATGATCCAAGGTAGTTTTAAATCCTGCAACGGTTGTCTTTATTTGGGCGAATCTGAATATCGGAACGGACATATGAAATATTCTAGTTTGGCTTACGCACTCGTGTAAGAAATCTTTCTAATAATTTGAATGTTAACGAATCATTTAGTAATATATTTAAATTACATCTAGAAATGGTCAGCTGTAGGTTTATTATAGATTGAGTACCGGTTGTTACATTATTTAAATGAGAAAGTTTAGACGCGTTACCGATTTTCATATTAGATTCACAGAATACGGAGAATGGTAAATGTGTTGTAACTCGCATGAGGTAATTTTCTTGCGCCAAACTGTATATTACCTTTTTTTAACCAGTTTTCAAGGTAAGATGTTCAGGCTAAGCTCACGTGCGTCTGACAATGTTAACGCGTGACTTCTTAAAAGTTGTTTACTGGAAATTAGCATTAAATTTGAAGCGATTTCACCGCTTCACTTCTTATGCAATCGTAGCGAATAGACGCAATTTTATGACAAAAGTGAGTAGTCGCAAACGACTATGAATCCACTATCTTATATCATTCTGTTTCTTTCCTTTGAAATTTACATTAGAAATTTATACAAAGTAGTAAAACAAACACTGTATGCAATTTCAAAAGATGGAAAAAACAGCGTCAAATCTAAGTGAAACAAAAGTGTCTCAACTCCCGGCCCCTGAGCCCACTCTCGGAGGATCCGGACAATTTGGAAGTCCTGACGCCGGGCCATTTCTTAATCGGACGGCCGCTGAAAGTCGTCCCGGAGCTTAACCTGGACACCGTGTCGGAAACTCGCCTTGGTCAGTGGCAGCTGCTTCAGCGCCTCACCGAACATCTTTGGAAACGATGGGCAAACAATGGGCACACGATGGGTACCTTATCCAGTTACAAGCGCGGCGTAAGTGGAACCGGCCGGAGGATCCGCCTCGATTGGGTGAACTCGTAGTGCTGCTGGACTCCCGATTACCACTCACGAAGTGGGCCATGGGCAAGATCCAGGACTTAATCTCCGGTCCCGACAGACAAGTACGGGTGGTGCGGGTGAAAACCGCGGACACGGTATTAACGCGCCTCCTGGTCAAGCTGGTGCACCTGCCGGTGGAGGTGGCGTTGCCTGCTCCCACGGGTGAATCACTGAACGAGATTTGATCCGTCGCGGGGACGGAGGCGGGCGGGATGTTCCAGACGGAACGTTTGCGTCCTCGCGGAGCGTGTACGGCGGGCGGCCGGGCCCCAGGCGCCGTTCGACTCGCAGTCGCCGGCCTCCCGCCGCCAGTGCGCACCGTCACCACGATGCGGCGACAGCGTCAGCCGGAGCCGTTACTCGCGGTTAAATCTCGCTTAGGCGCCTATATAAGACCACTCAAGGCCTTTTGACTGCGGTAGCACATCTGGTCACTGCCTCGTTGAGGTATTCTTTTGAGCTCTAGCTAGCTTCATATTGCCTTCTTGAGTGCGCAAGCACGTTGGGCATTTGCCTCACCAGAGGTATTCTTTTGCTTCTCTGCATTGATCTTCACTGCCTTTAGAGTGTCTGCGACACGTTGGCATTTGTTGGTACTTGTATTTAAGTAACTCCACGGATCTCCGCCTTCTCAATACGATCGAGGATTGAGAGAAGGCTTCGCGCGACCATTCGGATTACCTCGGAGCCTCCACTGCGGTGGATGCTTTCCTTCTGCGATAGCTCAAGTATCGCAGACAGCGTATATCAGTTTGACAGAACGCTGTACTGTCGGGCTCACGACTCCGCGCGAGTCGTCGTTGTCATCAGGAACTTAGCTGCCAAGGCCGCAGCTCTCGCGCGAGTCACACTCGCTATTGCTCCGCTGCCAGGGGCACAGCGCTCACGCGAACCACGTTTGCTGGTATAAGTCTACTCGCGACTTAAAGATTGTCGCATGCGCGACTCAACACGCGAGATATATTCGCTTCTAGTCTCCTCGAGACTTAGCACGCGGCATTAACGCACGTCCACCATGAGACTTATATGCGACTCCACACGTGATTCCACCCGCGAGCTCCAGTCACGACTAAGTCCTAGCTAACCTTAGTTTTTGTCGCCTCGACGACCACACGAATACGAGCTACGCTCGCTTCCATGTCGCTTAAAACAATTCCGCCGCATACGCGATTCCAGCACGCAAGTTACATTCGCGTTTAAGTTCCTACGAGACTCAGCTGTCGCCGCGTGCACGACAGTTGTTCAGGCGAGTCCCCCTCCTGTCTATCATCTTCGATTCAGCCTCTGTTGCTCCCAAGCCAACTAGAGCTGAATCTCACTCGGATTTGACTCCGACACTCACGAGAGGAGATGAGTCACTGTCTCTGTACTCTGAATGAATATCTGTCTCCGGAAGGAGAAATTGCCTTCCCAGCACGGAGGCGCCGGGCTATTATACGCGTGTCCGCTCCAAGACCACGCCGTGTTCGCACACCTTGAAGCACACTTGCCTTATCCTTACACTATCTTACGAGGCTCCTGGATAGGAGAGCACGAACTTATTGTCACGCATTCAAACGTAGCAGTCGACGGTGGTTCGACGGCATAACGAACTAGCCGCTCAACATCCCGAGCTGTTCGAAACAAAAAGATTAACATAATTTTAATTTTAACATAATTTCATACAACATATTTCTTAATGTTTTGTCATTTATAATCATGTTTAATACATTCTTTTTTCGTACTTTTGTGTGTTCATTATGTCTTTGCCCTACAATTTGAATGAAAAAAAAAAAAACAACAATAAAACGAAAAAAAATTGGATGGCCCGGGGATTGCCTGAGCCAAAAATATGACACATCGCGCTTTAACCACCACAGCCACTGAAGCACTTGAGATTTTCGTCGCACACTTGACCTACAAAGCGCTCGTAAATTTTTTTTCTCCGAAACGAAGAGGTATCGACAAAAATCCTTTTGCACAGAATGTACAAAGGTACATTAGTGTTGTAGAGTAACCCAAAAAATAATTCATCAAAATCCGTGACATCAGGTACGTGCGGTCCCCTTGTGAGTGATTATTGATTTCATTAATCAGATTATTTGTAATAATCACTACAGCGCACTACTTTTAATAGTTATATGAATGATTACTGACTTTCAGTAGTTGAATTATTCACTATTCAGTTCAATAATGACTATTGAAAACAGCGCCCAATAGTTATAAGCCAAGAGACTACCCAGCAAACACAGGAAACATAACTGCATAACATAATTGTGATATAACACAAGAGTAACTGTAATATAACTGCTGTTATACGTTATTAATATTGACATTACTTAATTTCCTAACTGCAAAATAACTATGTTATAAAACAGTTATGTTATTATTTACTGGTTAAGTTACACTAACAATATTACAGTAACATAACTTTAATATAACATGTAACGATTCGAACAACGATCGTTACGAAAAAAAACGATACAAAAATAAAACCAAAATACCGAAGAGCATCGCACGACAAGAAACCCGGCAAAAACGCGCGAGTAAATAAACCGCCCAACATCCGCGATAGATAGCGAATCAGGCGTGATTCGCAAATATAAAGCGCCGCGAATTCTAGATCGAGAGCAGGTTCCGATCATCCACTCTTTCGAGAGATCAGAATACGATCCGCTCTTTAGAGAGATCCGAACCTCCGATACCGAAAAAGATTACTGCATCATCTTCTCGAACACCGATTCCTGATGGACTTCTATTCGTGAATACGCGACAGTAGTCACTCCGTCGTCGACTCACGGATACGTGACGTCGACATTATTCCAACTACCGTTCCTGGCAGATTGCTACTCGCGGATACGCGACAGGAATCACTCCGCCTTCGGTTCACGAATACGTGACACTGACACTGTTTAACTAGACCGATCCTGGCAGACTTCCGTTCGCGAATACGCGACAGAAGTCACTCCGCCGTTGGCTCACGGATTCGTGACGCCGACACTGAGCTAACTACCGTACTCCCGAAGATTCCACGACCACCGAAGGGCCTGGAATCAATCCACCGGAAGGGCGCTTAACACGACCTTCACACCGCTAACCGGATCTCGCCTTCGCTTTAACGCGAGCGAGATCACACCGTTATCGCAGCGTGCGAACTCACGTCCATAGCATCGAAGCTTCGCTCCGTTGCAGCGCAGCTTCGACACCGCGTCATACGGATCCGCGACAGGATCACACCGTCGTCGCCTCGCAAGGACGCGAGTCGGCTTCCAAAGTACTAGAGACCACATTTGGGACGCGAGATCGAGATCACTCTGCTACCGCGGCGCATAGGCGTGTCCGCGACATCGTATTTACCGCATCCGTGATCTCGCACGAAAGAGCCGGCCTCGTTCGACAACTAAGGCAACAAAGCCAACTAAGATGCCGCGCACAAAGACGGACTGCCGCAGTAGCATCCGTTTGCACGCACCGAATCTCCGATATATTAAAGGCATCATTGTACCCGAGGTACCGCCACAGAGGCGATACATCGAACGCAGCTCCGCGGAAACATCGCTTATATCGTGTTGCATCGACTAGCAGCGGAGAAAGATAATTGTTAAACAGAATTAAAGAATCGAGACGCTGAGAACGTCAACAGACGGATTCACGACGCGACAACAACACCGTCCATATCCCGTGCACTGCATCTCGCGAGCCATCACCTAAACAAAAGCTCTGATAGCTTTTATACAATCGACCGAAAACCAACGGCGTCGACATAAAATATCTGATTTAATGTATCGCAGCAGCTGATTTTAAATACACGACTAAGTTGATAGGTTATTCTATTGTTTCAACATTATTCCACCTCCTACAAACCCGAACCAGCGAGCGTAATCCGGAACGCGACGCATCGCGGTTACAAATGTTATATAAGAAGTCTAATGTTTGCATCATCTTTTAGTTGTGCAATATTTTTATACACAAATGTGAAATTATATTTTAGTTTCTTGTATATAAAATGTGAATGTGATTTTAATATATGCAAGGATCGTTATCACGATATTGTAAAACTAGAATTCTTACAAAAAGAGTTTAATCATAACTTTACTCTAACAAAATATTATGAGAGGAAAAGAAGGAATATTCTCTCTCTTTTGCCAGCACGTTGTAGGTTAAAATTTGATTACTGATGCAACATTCTACCAATATTAATCGTATTGTGATTGTTATTACATCATGTCAAACATTTACCAACAAATGTCATAACATTTTTTTAACGATATAAGAATATATTGTAAATATCATCTACCAAGATATTGTTATAGTACATCGGCATCACCAGTTCTTGTACGATTGTTGAAGTTAAACATTGAACAACATGATGTAAAAATGGATGACTGCCTGACACAGGATCGAAACCACGCGAGTTTCACGAATAAATGAAATGACATGAAATAGGAAATGCCAGTTTTCTTTTTTTATTATTTAGACAAAATAATCATACATTCCCAGCAAAGACAGATATATAACAGTTATATTGCCGTAATGAAACGGAATGTAACATGCAATATAACATGTATGTAGGTTATTATGTAGGTTTAGTAGGTTATATAGATTCGTTGTAATTTCCTACTCATACGTATTACAGTTATCCCATTTTAATCGATCACCTTAAATATCTCTTGAACAGTGCATTTTAGGAAAAAATGTTTCAGATAAAAGTTTTGGAATTTCAAGGGGGACATAAGATGATATTATTGGTTTGACTTCGAGTGGTGTCGTCAAGGTCAGCACAAGGTCACTTTGAATTGTTTAAATGGAATTCCCATTTTTTATTACATATTCTTATAGCATACTTCGAGAGCTTTCCAAAACACTAATAAAATGTTTTTCATTAAGTATCTTTCGAGTTAAAAGGCTTCAAAGTTACATTATTGTTTTCATTTTTACAAAATTTACAGTGAAAACGAAAATAATAATTTAAAATCATGGCGTAATATGTGGAGTCCGACTCTCTCTCTCTCTCTCTCTCTCCCCCTCCCTTTCTCTCCCTCTCTTTCTCTCTCTCCCTTCCTCTCCCTCTCCCTCTCTCTCTCAAGAATCATATGAAGGTCATAATGGTATTATTATTAAAGAAATTTATTAAAGGCATTTCACACGTGTGCTTCTTTGTAGCCCCGACGAAACATTGTGATCTTCATATGCCCCTTTAGAGAGAGAGAGAGAGAGAGAGAGAGAGAGAGAGAGAGAGAGAGAGAGAGAGAGAGAGAGAGAGAG
>NW_022639462.1:3010077-3013281 GCF_010583005.1 Odontomachus brunneus
AGAGAGAGAGAGAGAGAGAGAGAGAGAGAGAGAGAGAGAGAGAGAGAGAGAGAGAGAGAGTCAATCGGACTCCACATATTACCCCATAATTTTAAATTATTATTTTCGTTTTTACTGTAAAATTTAAAGAAATAAAAATATTAGGAACAGTCTTCAATCGCCTTGACCTTGACAAATGTTGTCAAGGTCATGGACAACATTTTCTGAACATTCAAAAGGTTTTAGCCGTCGTTCGAACACCTTGGGTACCAATGCTAATGGCAACAATATTGTAACTTTGAAGCCTTTTAACTTAAAAGATACTTAATGAAAAAATATTTTATTATAGTGTTTTGGAAAGCTCTCGAGGTATGCTATAAAAATATGTAATAAAAAGTGGGGGGTTCCATTTAAAAAATTCAAAGTGACCTTGTCATGACCTTGACGACGCCACTCGAGGTCAAACCAATGATATCATCTTATGTCCCCTCAAAATTGCAAAACTTTTATCTGAAACATTTTTCCCTAAAATGCCTAATATTTAAGAGATATTTGAAGTGATCGATTAAAATGGGGCATCCTGTATAACGTGAATATAAAAGTAACATGTGACTAAAAAGTTATATAAGAGTTATATATTATTCGTTAGCGAATTAATATATTTTTTTGTTGAATTCCAACGATTTATTCATTAGTATGATTCAGATAAGTGATAATGTATGATTATTTTGTCTAAATAATAAAAAAAGCTGACATTTCATATTCCGTATTATTTCAATTATTCGCGTGAAACTCGCGTTTCGATCCTATGTCAGACGGTCACCCATTTTTAGATCATGTTGTTCAATGCTTAACTTCAACGATCGTCCGTGAACTGGTGATGCCGATGCGCCGTAACGATATTGATAGATAATATTTACAATATACTCTTATATCGTTCAAAAAATGTTATGACATATTTGTTGGTAAATGTTTGGCACGACTATCACAATGCGATTAATATTGATACAATGTTTGTATCAGTAATCAAATTTTAACCTACAACGTGCTCACAAAAGAGAGAGAATATTCCTTCTTTCTCTCTCACAATACTTTGACAGAGTAAAGTTATGATTAGACTTTTTTTGTAAGAACTCTAGTTTTACAATATCGTAATAACGATCCTTGCATATATTAAAATATCACATTGTTTATACGAGAAACACCTAAAATATAATTTCACATTTGTGTATAAAAATATTGCACAACGGAAATGTAATGCAAACATTAGATTTTTTATATTACATGTTATATTAAAGTTACGTTGCTGTTATATTTTTAATATAATTTAAACAGTAAATAACATAATAACATAACTGTTTTATAACATAGTTATTTCGCAGTTATAAAAGAAATTAAGTAACCTCAATATTAATAACGTATAACAGTTATATTACATATTACTCCTGTGTTATATCACGGTTATGTTCTGTGTTTGCTGGGTTATCACTTATCTGAAGCATAACTAACAAATAAATCATTCAACCAAAAAATATGTGTTAGCTGGAACATTACTTAGTTATATTGCAGTTATATAATATTAATTAATGTTCCTATATAACCATAATATAACATGATATATTACATGTTACATGATATATTACATATTTCATCTATGAGTGGGGAATTATAACATAACAGTAACATATCAATAACTTTCACGCAATATTATAATCATTTCTATTGCAGTTATATAACATTGATATAACTGTGTTTGCTGGGAATGCTCCATAATAATTATTTATATCTGTAGGAAAAAATTACATATGATAAAACGATACATATTGATTGGTAAATTTGTTACTGCCTATTATTCTTCATTGTACGTGATCCCTTACTCTCTAGTTGAGAATTCACTTTACTGTTATTCTCAACTTGAGAATTCATTTGAGTGCTACTCTCAACTTTCGATTAATGGAGTTAGTCTCCACGACCAAGGAATTTCTACTCTCAACTTTGGAATAATGCTCAAATTAAATCTCAAGTTAAGAATAACATTGAAGTTAATTCTCAACCAGAGAGTAACACTTTAATCAACACTGAAGTTCAGAGGTTACACTCAAATTCAGTATTACATTCACGTTGAGTATTCGATTTAACCCTTAAATTGAATAATATTTTGAATATTTTTTTTTAGTGTTTAAACTCAATTTTTGAGTGTTTACGCTCAATTTTTGAGTATTTACACTCAATTTCTTAGTGTCTTTTTCATAAGGGATCTCATAGATATTCATATAATATATTAGACGATATTCTCATTTATATGTACTGAGAAGTAAGAAAAAGGTAACATAGGAACGTTTTTAATATGTTCTCAGTACTTGCGGTAACGTATCTCGAATATTCTGAGAATATACGTTTACGATACCCTTATAGAAATATCATATTAAGAATCATTGATAATTACTTAATTTCAGTATTAAAAATACTAAGTAAATAATAAGTAATTATCAATGATTCTTAGTATGATATTTCGATAAGGGTATTCGTAGAACATTCTGAGGATATATATTTGTGCTATTAAGGATAATCTCAAATCATATGATTTTATCGTTACATTGAAGAGTGTTTTTAACGAACGTAATTTAGGAGCAATTTTTTTCAGCAGAAATGTAAAATAAAATTTTCTCCGAAATCCTCAGGATGGTCTACTACTATCAAGTTTTTCACTATATCTGTATTAATATTTAAACAAAATTACGCTGAAAGTTAGAAATGTGGTTAATTTTGTAATCATTTCTAAATACTTACAATTAGAAGCTGCTATCACCTCAGGAGTAGCATCTTCTTCAGGTAACCAATGTGCTAAACGCTCTGAACAAAGTTCAAATAATGGCTGCTTTTCAGGCATTGTTAATTCCTCTTGCATTGATTTACATAAGGATCTGAATTCCATTTCCGTAGCACAAAAGAAACACTGAAATATATTGCATTAATTGTTAATAAAGATATAGAATTCATCATATACAAGGTATCTAGTAACGAGGGACACGGACCGGACTGGAACTAGAACCGAAAACCGTATGGAAACCGATATTTTTGAAAAACCAAAACCGTAAACCGAAATTTTATGAAGCTTACAGAACCGGAACCAAAATCGGAACCGTTAAATTTTTTTCAGTTCTTTATGTCGGTTCTTATATTCTATGATTTAAAATAATTGTATTTCTTTCATTTCATAATAAA
>NW_022639462.1:3013291-3024441 GCF_010583005.1 Odontomachus brunneus
CCGAAGTCCCATGATGACCCTTGGTGAGAACGTAGAACGGATTGAGGTGAGCAAGAAAGTCCTGTGCCGTTTTGCGATATTCGCAATAGTTTTTGAGAAATTAATTATTTTGTCTCAACAAATCAGCGTACAGAAAGCGGCAGCGGAAAGAAAGATGCCTTCGGCCGACGTGCGACCGTGACACTCGCGAATCGTATCTCGCCGCATCCCTCCGCCCATAGCTACGAGACATAGCGAGTCTATGTCTCGTAGCTATGGGCGGAGGGATGCGGCGAGATACGATTCGCGAGTGTCGCGGTCGCACGTCGGCCGAAGGCATCTTTCTTTCCGCTGCCGCTTTCTGTACGCTGATTTGTTGAGACAAAATAATTAATTTCTCAAAAACTATTGCGAATATCGCAAAACGGCACAGGACTTTCTTGCTCACCTCAATCCGTTCTACGTTCTCACCAAGGGTCATCATGGGACTTCGGGACATCCTGTATATATATATATATATACACATATATATACAGGGTTGGTATAAAAAGTCCGGAAACGGTCAAATATCTCGAAAAGGATCAACTGTAGCGAAAAATATGTAAGTAGCAAAGTTGTAGGGCTTAATAAAGTGTACCTAATGATGGCTAAAAATTTGACTTTGGGTGGAGGGCGAAGGTCATACAAAGATCAAATTGAATTTTTTAAATTGGACCCCCCACTTTTTATTACATATTCTTATAGCTTATTTTTTAGGGCTTTCCAAAAACCTATAATAAAGTATTTTTTTATTAGACATATTTAGAGTTATGAGGCTTGAAAGGATTTTGGTTTTTAACTGTTTCTGTTTTGTAAAAACGTATCACTGTCTTCTGAACGGTGGATTTAGAAATAAAATTGCGATCAGGATACGCAGCATTGAATGTGTAGATCAGTTACTTCTTCGTATCTAATATGGTCTCCTAATTTTCGATAAAGAAACAGATTATCTTTTCTTTATCGGTTAACATTTAAAAAAGAAATTTAAAATTGTAGTTGGAAAAAGAAAGGGAAAAGACAAAGAGTAAGATGCGAGAGAGCACGACTCGTTTTTAAAATACAAAGAGAAGCGTTATCGTGAAGCACGGGTATGCGCGAGTTTTGACTAAGTACGTGTGATATTACGTCGTGAATGAATAACCACATTCGATGCGAGCAAATGAACAACTAGGCTGGGAGCTTAAAAAACATAAACACAGAAGAAAAACAAGAAGAAACTTTGTTTTTCATGTCTCCAGCTAGACGATATGACCGGCTTAGTTGTTCATTCGCTCTCATCGAACGCGGTTATTCATTCACGACGTAATATCACACGTACTCAGTCGAAACTCGCGTATACACGCGCTTCACGATAACGCTTCTCTTTGTATTTTAAAAACGAGTTGTGCTCTCTCGCATCCTACTCTTTGTCTTTTCCCTTTCTTTTTCCAACTACAATTTTAAATTTCTTTTTTAAAAATGTTAACCAATAAAGAAAAGATAATGCTGTTTCTTTATCGAAAATTTGGAGACCATATTAAATCATACGAAGAAGTAACTGATTTACACATTTAACGCTGCATATCCTGATCACAATTTTATTTCTAAATCCACCGTTCAGAAGACAGTGATACGTTTTTACAAAACAGAAACAGTTAAAGACCAAAATCCTTTCAAGCCTCATAACTCTAAATATGCCTAATAAAAAAAATACTTTATTATAGGTTTTTGGAAAGCCCTTGAAATAAGCTACAAGAATATGTAATAAAAAGTGGGGGATCCAATTTAAAAAATTCAATTTGACCTTCGTATGACCTTCGTCCTCCATCCAAAGTCAAATTTTTAGCCATCATTAGGTACATTTTATTAAGCCCTACAATTTTGCTAGTACATATTTTTCGCTACAGTTGATTCTTTTCGAGATATTTGACCGTTTCCGGATTTTTTGCCAATCCTGTATATATATATATATATATATATATATATATATATATATTTACACACACACGAACTTACGTACACACGCACGCACGCACCACACACGCACAGGATATCCCAAAACTAATAGAACATCCGTTGAGGATAGGCAGGAAGTGCAATTTGGAACTGAAAGTTTCTCCATTTTTGATCTGACAATTAGTTAATGAGATATTAATATTAATTAATTAAATCTACCAATCCCTTAGCACCCCGAGTGAGCGCTCAGGGACGTAGAACGCAGTGGGCTTCTTAGGGCCTGCTTGTCCGTTTTTCTCCCTTTCTTGTACACATACACTAAAATCATCCACGGTACTCAATTACCGACATGCAGAAAACATTCAAGTAACCCACGCATTCGAAGGAAGCATACCACACATGCTCTCCCCCTCCGGCACATAAAGCGCAATCACTCCGCTCACTAAAAACATTTAAGTTATCCATGTACTCATAACCGCACACAAAAACATCCACACATCAGCCCCACACCATCCTCCGTGCCCCGGTCAGGCACCCACCTACATACCCACTCACTCATCTATATTTATTCCCCTGTGATACAAAAAAAGAGGAAAAAACAGACAAGCAGGGTCCCTGAGGAGGCCTAGATCATTTTACGGCGTCTTGCGGCCCTCAGCGCTCACTCAGGCCGCTAAGGGATTGACAGACATAATTAATTAATGTCTCATTAACTAATTGTCAGATCCAAAAATGGAAGAGGAACTTTCAGTTCCAAATTTCACCCCCTACTTACCCCTAACGGATGTTCTACCAGTTTTGGGGCACCCTGTATATATAATGCAATTCAATAAAAATTTAAATAAGAAAACAATGTTAAAGAACCGGAACCGAGAAAAAACCATAATTTAAACGGTACTCGTATTTATTATCCAGAAAACCGGAACCGAAACTGGAACTTTATTAAATATTTTAGTGGATCGGAATTGGAACCGGACCGATATTTTCATTCGGTCCGGGCCCCTGCTAGTAACTCACGAAGCAGCTGCGGTATACATGTAGATTAGATCAAACAAAATAAAAAATTGCTCTACCATTTTGCAAACAACTATGTAAAATTTTGGGTTAATTAATTATAACAGATTCGTGGATGATCACGCATCATACGATAAATAAGCTGTGATGACGATGATTGCTACTATATTGTAAATAGATCAAATTAAATAAAAAAGTCGTCTATTATTTTTCAAATGACCACATACATGTTTAATTATTAATTAAAGAAGATTAATGTACAGTTTTGCATACCTGATATATTTTTATAGCAGCTACAAATAATAAACACGTATTTTTTTATTATTGTTAAGACGTAAATTTAAGAGAGGCAACACCTTTTTTAAGTAAAAAAAGATTTTTATTGCATAATCTGAAAGTATGTACTTTTAAGTATATATCCTTAAATATTTATAAAAAAATATTAGAGAAATATTAGAGAAAATAAAGCTGATTATTTGAGATGTTGGTGCGCGAGTCGAAGACAAGTTTCGAAAATCAAATAATCGAAATAACGCTTTGCTTGCCTGATATGCCGTAGGTTTAAAAAAAATATAAAAACATACTCTGAGAATATAAGAAATCCTATTTCTGATGTACTCTAAATATTTATGTACGTTATTCTATGAAGTATTTAAATTTAAATATCCGACCGGTTATACTAATGTAAGACTCACTAAGCTAAATAGATTAATCATTATTATTTTATAAACTACCACATATAGATATTAACGAAAAAATCAACCAATACACATAATACGATAGAACAAGCTCTATAGTTCGAGCAGCATATTTTCACCTAGTTGATTATTATCTAACGACGGTTTTCAAGAGATTAGACCTACTGTAAGGAATAAAAAGAAAGCTAAAAATAAATGTAATCCCTACTGAAAAATTTAAGCTGAGATCTTAATTAAGTAATCTCATGTAAGGTCGCAACTGAGAATTCGTATGAGATTTCCGCAAAATTTCGCATGTAAGATCTCAATTGAGATACTTATATCTGACGGAAATAATTTATTGAAAATATCCCAATCGGAAGCAAATATTTTTTAAACGTTTTTAAAATGTTTTTCTTTCATTTATTACTCATTTTCTCAACTCATTATCAAAAAAAATATTTATATATTGGGAGTACAAATAAGTCTCCGCCATTTGACAAAAGATGGCCCCATCAGTAAGTTATGGTTGAAATTGTCAGATGTAAAACGTCATATTGTAAGGTTGGACATCTGGCAATACCATAACCTTGAAATATTAGCGATTTTGTATCAGCATCACATAATTCTTCTCGTGCGAAAATGTCGAGTTTTGAACCGAATAAGCGTCATTTGCGGGAACTTTTGATGTACTTCTTTAATTTGAAGAAATCTTCAGCTGAGGCGCATCGATTGCTTGTAGAAGCATGTGGTGAGGCTGCTTTAAGTGAGAGAAGTTGTCGTAAGTTTCAAAAGTTTAAGAACGGTGAGTTTGACGTCGCAGACAAAGAACGTAGCGGAAGGCCGAAAGTGTACGAAGACGCGGAATTGGAAGCATTATCGGAGGAAGATTCGTGCCAAACGCAAGAAGAACTTGCACTTACATTAGGAGTGACTCAACAAGCAATTTCACATCGTTTAAAATCGTTGGGAATGATTCAAAAGCAAGGAAATTGGATTCCATATGAACTGAAGCCGATTTTGCACATGTGAAATGCTGCTTGCCAGGCATAAACGAAAGGTTTTTTGCATCGTATCTTTTGCAGTCACTGGTGATGAAAAATGGATCCACTACGATAACCTAAAGAAGAAGAAATCACGTGACCATGCTTCAACATCGACAGCCAAGCCGAATATTCATGGAAAAAAACTCATGTTGTGTATTTGGTGGGATCAGCTTGGTGTCGTGTATTATGAGTTGTTCAAACCGAACGAAACCATTACTGGGGCTTTGTACCGAACACAATTGATGAGATTGAGCCGAGCACTCAAGGAAAAACGCGCTCACTACTACTCCAAATACGACAAAATTATTCTCCTGCATGATAATGCTCGTCCACATGTTGCGGCGCCGGTCAAAACCTACTTGGAAACACTCAATTGGGAAGTTTTACCCCACCCGCCGTATTCACCAGACATTGCTTCCTCTGACTATCACTTGTTTCGACCGATGACGCACGGCCTGTCTGAGCAGCACTTCACATCATATGAAGATACTAAAAATTGGATCGATTCGTGGATAGCCTCAAAAGATGAAGCGTTTTTTCGACGCGGTATCCGTATGCTGCCATAAAGTTGGGAAAAAGTAGTGGCTAGCGATGAACAATACTTAGAATAAAACATAAGGTACCGTTCTTTCACAATAAATGCCCAATTTTTGATTAAAAAAAACGGCGGAGACTTATTTGTACTCCCAATAACATTTATTTAATATTTTTTTTATTAAATATTCTTTTGGAATAATGATTTTTAAAAAAATATTTTTTCAACGTTTTTATAACATTTATTTAATATTTTTTTTATTAAATATTCTTTTGGAATAATGATTTTTAAAAAAATATTTTTTCAACGTTTTTATAACATTTATTTAATATTTATATATTAACTTATCATTTGTAATAATGATTCTTTAATAAACAATTTTTAAACGTTTTTATAATATTTTTAATGATTTATTTTTAATTAAGTATTCGTTTGAAAGAATAATTTCTGTGAACATCCTTTATACACACACACACACACTCACGCACGCACGCACGCACGCACGCACGCACACATGCACGCATGCACGCACGCACGCACGCACGCACACATGCATGCACGCACGCACGCACGCATGCACGCACGCCCACACACACACACACAAACGTTTCTGTAACATTTTTTAAATATTTTTTTTATATTTTATATTTATTTGACATAATGATTTTCATAAATATTTTTTAAACATTTCTTTAGTACTTTTCAAATATTCATTTTACATTAATTATTTGTTTGAAATAATGATTTCAATAAACATTTTTAAACGTTTCTGTAACATTTGTAAAAAATATATTTTACATTAATTATTCGTTGAAAATAATAATTTCAGTTAACATTTTTTAAACGTTTCCGTAACGATTTTAGAAATGTTTACTTTATATTTATTATTCGTTTTATATAATGAATATTTTATTTAATAATAATAATTTAATTTAGTTTTATTCAATAAATATTTTTTAAACATTTTTTAAACATTTTTAAAATATTTTGTATTTATTGTTCATTTGACAAAATGATTTTTATAAATATTTTTCAAACATTGTTTAAACATTTTTAAAACATTTATTTTACATTAATTATTCGTTGCAAATAATAATTTCAGTTAACATTTTTTTGTAATGTTTCTGTAACGTTTTTAAAACGTTTATTTTATATTTATTTTTCGTTTTACATAATAATTTAATAAATAGGTTTGAAACATTTCTTAAACATTTTTAAATATTTAGTATACATTATTTGTCACAAATAATGATTGTAGACATTTTGCTAATCTTTTCGTGATATTTTAAAAATATTTTTAAAATATTTTAAAATTATTATTCTATGTGAATATTTAATGAAAAGCAATATTTAATAAATACTATATATTAGCAAAAAAATATTCAACAACATTTTTTTGATAATGATTTGAGAAAATGAATAATAAATGAAAAAAATAACACTTTAGAAACACTTTTAAAATATTGGCTTCTGATTGGGTAGGTGAATGAGAATTGAAATTTTGGAAACATTGGAAATATGAAAAATGGAATTAAAATTGCGATTAATTTAATCCCATTTTATATCGTCAATAAAAGCATCAAGAAAAAAGGTTTTAAACAAGCAGTTAAAATATTTTAATATTATTTAACAAGAATGGGTTAAATCTAATTTTTTATTAAAAAAAACTTATTTTAAACTTTAATGATATTAAATAAAATAGATAGGCGAATCAATGCGTGTATTTATTGAGTACGTTATAATATATTGTGAACACTGTAAGTATACATTTTATAAGCATAAATTATAAGAATATTATTGGAGTCATTGGAAACACCGCGTGCCGCTCGATCGTTAGGTTAAGCAACGCAGTTAGGATGGATAGGTGACCGGCATACCGCTTCGGATTCGAAATTATCGAGGGAGGATTTGCGAAAGTTTTAGAGTATGTTTGACAACCTTCGGTTTCTAGCAGTTATAAGACATGAGAAAATTAGGAATTAGTTTTTTTTATAAAACAATAAGAATAAATAAGTCTCCTTTTTTCATTGTAAAAACGTTTATTTTAATATTTAAAACAATGTTTTTTTTACGTTATAAAAACATTTTTTTAACATTTAAAGAAAATGATTTTTAAACGTTTTTATATCGTTAAAAAAACATTATTTGTAACATTAAAATGAGCGTTTTTTTAATAAAAGAAAAAGAGGACTTATCCCATTATTTTTAACGTTTTTAAAAATATTTTTCAAATGATTTTAAAACATTTTATAAACACTTTTTTAATATATTTTTCCTGATTGGGATAATAAACTTTTACTGAAATATTTTTTTTAAATATTCACAATTTTTATCCAATTTAATTAAAATTTTATTTTAATGTCATTAATATTTCAGCAATATTTCAGTACAAATTTAGAAAAATTCAGTGAAAAATTATTATAATCAAAATAGATAGAGGAAAGTATAATGAAGTATTATTTTGTCTAAATAACAAAAAAAATATAATTTCATACTTTGTGTCATCTTAGTTATTCGTGAGATTCGATCCCGTATCGGACGGCACCCATCTTTAGATGACTATACTGTTCAATGCTTAACTTCAACGATCGTACGGGAACTGGTGATACTAATGTACTATAACGATATCGTGGTGGATCATATTTACAATATACTCTTATATCTTTCAAAAATGTAATTACATATTTCGGTAAATGTTTCAAAGAACATAACAACAATCACAGTGCGATTAATATGTTGTATAAATAATGTTGTATAAGTAATCAAACAACATTTTAACATACAACATGTTCGCAAAAGAGAGAGAATATTCCTTCTTTCTCTCTGGCAATATTTTGATAGAGCGAGGTTATGGCTAGACTCATTTTATAATTATAAAAAGTCTTATTATGACTTATTATGTCTTACTGACACCGAAGTCGACGGTTAACACTGAAAATTTTGGTATATTTTTACGTAAGGTTATATAATATAAACTATAGATTTTTAGTAAAAATTTATTTTGTAAGAATTTTTCGAAAACGATTTCTTTCATTGGACTATCACCTGTGTGTCTCCAACTGCATAAAAAGTGTTCAAGCTGTTTTGAAAATCAGTGTATACAATATATGCCTTTATCTTAAAAATTGCACGCAATAAAATAGCATAAGTAAGACTAAAAATGCAAGTGAATTGCGCAAGATTAGCAAACGACTTACGAGCAAATATCTTACTTATAAATCATGCAAAATACTACCAAATCACCATGAAATGGCTGACGATATGCAAATTATTTGCGTGTGATTTGTTGGTATATGAAGCAATATATGAGCTAGCCATTTGCGTGCAATATGTATGACTAAACAAATTTTAGGAGTAAAACGTAAGCAAATATCGTGCAATGTTTGCATGCGTAATGTGCGCAAGCATTTGCGCGAAAAAATTGTTATCTGGGTACTATGTGCAATCTATTGCCTTTTCGTCACAGACTCTATGCAAAATCTGTTTGCGCAGGTTTGATTATCTGGATTATTAGCCTTATAATTTCATTGGTTGAATATCATTTGAGCCTAAACATATACTATTATACTATTATATATTCTACATATATACTGTGTTCACACTATAGAAACAATTTCCCCACGCACAATAATGCAAAAATTTCCTGTGCAATGTAACTGTGGAAATAACGTGTAGCCAACAAAGAAGCCGTTTCATAAGAATAGAAAATTAATTTTGTTCCATAAGAACAGAAAATTTTAATTCTTTTTCCGGTTCTTGTTAGCAACATCATAGTAAGATGAAAGTTTTTAAGAGCAACATCATAGTAAGATGAAAGTTTTTAAGAGCAACTCTTCAATTTCAATTTCAATAAGTAGCTCCAGACTTCACTAAAAATTTCGCTCCAACACCATTACACAGATTAGCTTATTTGATTGATTTTTAAAGATACTGGTTTGTGTACTTCAAGAATTGTTGGATTTCATAAAAGTATCTGAAACTTTGTAAATTAAAAGCTTCCTCGAAGATGTTCTCGCCTGAGTATCCTCTTTGGTATAATTTAGCGATAAGTATGTCGGATTCCATTTTAGTAATGAGGCAATGGAATAATATATGTTCTAATCCCCTGAAACATATCCAAATTCGCAAGCGGCGCTTTCCACGATGTACTTATCTTCCCAATGAATCCCAGAGCAAATATAGTGTGAATTCTAGCCATAGTACAAATGATCACTCTATCCAATCTCTATCCAATAGAGAGTTAAACCAGGATTTAGTTGCAAATTGATTATGCGTTCTTTCTGTAACGAATTTCTTTGAAAGTGAACTGTTCTTCTAAGTATGTTTGGGCCATATTACGACACAGATCCTCGATGTGTCGGATAACGTCACAGTAATTCAAATTAATATAAGGAGGATTTTCAACGCTATCAGCTCCCAGATTCGCGAGGACGTCAGCCATATCATTTCCGAATATATCCCTATGTCCAGCGACCCATATAAGAGTGATTTTTACATCCTTAACAGAAACTTCATGTAATTCGTATTTAATACGATAAATAATTTCGGATTTTTTTACTATTTACTATTAGAATCAGGGTTGTTAAGACAGTTTAAAGCGGATTAAGAATCCGAACAGATGCCGACCGATTTCGCACCGATCTCCGATGCAATGCGAATAGCTTCCAGTGTATAATTCAACAAGAAAAATGTTCTTGGGGATTAGGATAGACACACAGACTTCTATATAATACTAAACTGCTGACTCTTTTATATAGTGCTATGTAAAACTGACTCCGAAAAGTATGTATCACGCACGGGAAAAAGGACATTTGCGCATGCTTGAAACTGATGGTCCAGAAGAAGAGAGGATATAAATGTAACATGGCCGATGCTGCCTGTTTAAATATTTGTGTACGTATAGAGTGAAAAACGTCAAAATGAAATACGTTATAGTAAAAGATTTGTAAAACAAAGTGATTGATTAATTGTGTACTTACATCAGAGTGCAATAATGCCTAAAACAAGATGCTACATTGTGAATGTCACCAGATAGGCACATGCGCGAATTTCTGTACATATTTTTTGAGGTTATGTACTGAGTCGGAGTCAGCAGTCTAATATTATATAGAAATTTGTGGATAGACATCCCAATTTCAGGCGAACTAGAGAAAAACACAAACTCAGCCGAGGAAACATTATGTATTGAGCCGTCAGTGAAAAGGAGTAATAGAGCAGACTGCAGAGCCATACTAATGATGGAATTAAATATTTTGTTGATGCCATTAATAGATATTTTATGCTTGCCATGATAAAAATAGTTTCCAACTTTCTTTTTGAATTTAGCAATGTAATCGAATTCGTGAGTAAGGACTTCTGACTTATAGAATCGGTCGAGAAAAGAGAATCCTAATGTGCCAGTGTTTTGATAGCATTCCATGTTATTAAGATCGCTCCAATGTTCTCGCACAAACTTGATTGACTTAGAGATGGGGAAGGAGCAGGGTTGGGAAGTAACGCGTTACTTGTAATGACGTTACTATTTCGTTACTTTTTTTTTATAACGATTTGGTAACGCCGTTACTTTTTTGTATTAGTAACGAAAAAGTAACAGCGTTACATTTTCTTTAATAACGAGGAACAAAATTCATCGTTACTTGTATCGTTATTTTTTTACTATAGTGGCTCCCCTTATAGAAATATCATACTAAGAATCATTAATTGATTACTTATTTTCAGTATTAAAAGTACAGTATTTAGTAATATTCTGTGATTCAAATACAGCTTTTACTACTCAAGTATTTCAATATATAATGTTACAAATCCTACCTTATGATTGATTTCAATACTTAAATATTTATATGTAATACTTCGTCCAGTGATAAAATACTTACGCAGAACATTGTCAATATTTAAATACTAATATATAATACTTTGCTAAGTGAT
>NW_022639462.1:3024557-3024670 GCF_010583005.1 Odontomachus brunneus
CAAAAAATTAATATTTTGTAAATATTTCTATAAATATTGTACATGAAAAAAATAAATGTAATTATTTATAATTATTAAATTAATAAAAAAATAAAAAAATCGAAATTTAAATT
>NW_022639462.1:3024680-3024937 GCF_010583005.1 Odontomachus brunneus
CACAAACTTGATTGACTTAGAGATGGGGAAGGAGCAGGGTTGGGAAGTAACGCGTTACTTGTAATGACGTTACTATTTCGTTACTTTTTTTTTATAACGATTTGGTAACGCCGTTACTTTTTTGTATTAGTAACGAAAAAGTAACAGCGTTACATTTTCTTTAATAACGAGGAACAAAATTCATCGTTACTTGTATCGTTATTTTTTTACTATAGTGGCTCCCCTTATAGAAATATCATACTAAGAATCATTAATTG
>NW_022639462.1:3024947-3025132 GCF_010583005.1 Odontomachus brunneus
CTTAAAAAAATATTTGTTAAATTTTAGAAAATATATAATAAATATAAATAAATATTTTTTTAAATTTATAAAATAAACTGTAAAATTATGAATTTATAAATAAAAAAAGTGATTCCTTTGATTTAAAATATCTATATATATAAATTAAATATAATTATATTATTGTATAATTATATAATTTAAAT
>NW_022639462.1:3025142-3026665 GCF_010583005.1 Odontomachus brunneus
ACATTTTCTTTAATAACGAGGAACAAAATTCATCGTTACTTGTATCGTTATTTTTTTACTATAGTGGCTCCCCTTATAGAAATATCATACTAAGAATCATTAATTGATTACTTATTTTCAGTATTAAAAGTACAGTATTTAGTAATATTCTGTGATTCAAATACAGCTTTTACTACTCAAGTATTTCAATATATAATGTTACAAATCCTACCTTATGATTGATTTCAATACTTAAATATTTATATGTAATACTTCGTCCAGTGATAAAATACTTACGCAGAACATTGTCAATATTTAAATACTAATATATAATACTTTGCTAAGTGATGAAATACTTACGCAAAGTACTGTTAAGATTAAAAGTATTAACCCAGACAACATACAATATTAGTAAGTTATTAGATAAATATTTATAAATATTTATTTTGAATTACTTTTTTAAAATATTATATATATATATATATATATATATATATATATATATATATATATATATATATATATATACATAAAGAGAGAGGAAAAATTATGAAAATCTATATTCAAAATATTATTAAAATATAGAAATATCTAAATATCTAAATATTTTCCATAATATTTATTGTAAACAAAAAATTAATATTTTGTAAATATTTCCATAAATATTGCACATGAAAAAAATAAATATAATTATTTATAATTATTAAATTAATAAAGAAATAAGAAAATCGAAATTTAAATTGGTAATGTACATTAGAAAAAAATTCTTTAAATGAAAGAAATATATTTTGTTACATATAATTTCTTAACTTAAAAAAATATTTGTTAAATTTTAGAAAATATATAATAAATATAAAGAAATATTTTTTTAAATTTGTAAAATAAGCTGTAAAATTATGAATTTATAAATAAAAAAAGTGATTTCTTTGATTTAAAATATCTATATATATAAGAATAAACAAATGATTTCTTTACAAGGAGAAAATTAGTGTTTTTAAATGTAAAAACTGTTTACAAATAAATATTTGCTTGTTTTAAAAGTAATTAAAATAAAAGTGTCATTTTATAAATCTGAATAAATTATTTTCTAATATTAAAAGTATTTTTTTATGTTTCAAATTAAAGTTTCTTTTATTATCAGAAAAAAATTTATTTAAATTTACAAAATAATTTATTTTACTTACTTTTAAAACATGTAAATATTTTTTAAATATACTTTCTACATACTTTTTAAAACATATATTTTAAAAGAATCTATTCTCTTCTTTTAAATAAATCATATGCTTTCGTATATGGATATACCATATGTACACAATATAAAGCGTCTCTCAATCAAAGTGACAGTGACGCAGTAGGTAAGGTGAACGACACAAGAATCAGCCCAAGTAACAGACTTACGTCAAAATGACGTAAAAAACTGGTCATAACTGGTCGAATGACGTCAAGTGATTAAATAATAACGTCTTTAAAACGTCTTTTTTGTGACATCTTAATGACGTTTCCATATAACGTCTTAAAAACGTATTATTGACGTTTAGAGACGT
>NW_022639462.1:3026954-3027603 GCF_010583005.1 Odontomachus brunneus
TATTTACTAGTTATTTTTATTACTTGTATTTCAAATTCAGTAATGTTTTACATCAATAATATTTATAGAATAGTACTTAGAATAGCACTCGTTAGTGACAATTATTAATTTGTCTTATTGTATACTTTTTATACTTCTTATACCGTTTTTTCGGAGAAAATACTTTCTTTAGATTTAATATTCGTACTTGTTTAATTTTGTGGTTTTTTTTTATTTCGTTAAAATATTATATTCTTAAGGCTCCTGGCCCCTCGCCGCGGCCATATTGGTTTTATGACGTCAGAAGCGAGAAACGGCACGTCAAGAATTCTTGCGTGCCATATCTAAGTAAAAAGATATTCTTGACAAACAGCACTCGAAATCACTTCAACATACTTGTAAAAAGTTCCGAGTTCTCACCTTTTCCTTGGGCAATTCATACAAAGTCATAAAATAAGCAGTGAAATGAGGCCTGTCTACGCGAGAAAACGTGTGGTCAAATAGCTGATAAAACGAGTGTAAATTATGCTTCCACGTATTGTATATCACGAAAAGCCGAGAACTCGGAATATTTTACAGGTTCCCACAATATGTCTAATGTCACAAAAGTCCACTAGAGTAAATAATATAACCACATTTCGCAAGAAAAAATTTGGCTGTCAAGAGCAGT
>NW_022639462.1:3028005-3034173 GCF_010583005.1 Odontomachus brunneus
ATTAGCGAGCACTAACTTTTCTATACATTTCAACATGCTTGAAAACGCCGACGAAATACGTACGCGTGTACATGTACACAATAATAGAACAATAGCACATATAATTTTAACAAAATTATTAATATAAAAATCTACAATTAATTATACATGATTATGAAAAAAAAAGTGTGAACAATAACGCATTAGTGATTGAGAGACTTACAACCAATTCTTACTTTCGCTGTCCAGTAAAGAAAACATAATTATTGCAATATTATTATTATTCTTCAGTTACATGTAATTATTATTCTTCAGTTACATGTCGCTGTTCAGTTTCAAAATTTGTTTCTAATTTATTACAAATTTTACATTCAACATCTTTATAAGGTAACCTTGAGCCTAATCTTAACATTTTGTTAATATGGACTTTATATATTGTTATAATGTCTATCCCAATATTGCATTAAGGCTCCTGGCCCCTCGTATCATCTGTCTCTTTTTAATAATGTCAGAAGCGAGAAAATACAATACTACAAATACTACAAATTCTTGCGAAATACGTTAAAATAAAAATATATAAAGTAACACTTGCAATTATTGTCTCAGAAAATGTAAATTATCCATATTAAAAAATATTTAAAATACAAAATTGGACAATATTTAAAATACAAACATTTCAAAGTGATGAAAATGTACTTTTTAATCGCTCTAATTCCATAAATTTTCACCAAATCTTCGTCTATAAAGTATGTATTCATAATTGTAACATAAAACTTGTCTCATGTGAGATATTCACATTTTATTCTTCACAGGTCAGTGAAAAAAATTCTTTTTGCACCTAAAAATCAATTGAGAATTCGTAACATATAACTGAATTTTTTTTAAATTCCATGTGCTATCTGGGAAAGTTGTAAGTTTCTTAGTTTCTTAGTTACCTATACGTTGTCCTAATTAAATTTTATCATATTAAGAATTTTGTTATATTTTTATTATATATGACGTTCAGAAAAACATTAGTACAATTATTATAAGTGCCCGCTGATACTTGGATTGGTACGAGTCATCCCAAGTTTCCATACATATTTCTTTCTAGGTAAGGCATCGCGCAAAAAGAAGAACGGGTGAGAGAATGAATCATGTGTATATATATGTGTGTATGTGTGTGCGCAAGCGAGAAGATCGCTGCAGGCTCGTGTCTGCTGCCGCGATTGTTAGCTCGCCAGTAGTCAGACAAGGACAGATAGATATTCGCTGTCCGTCTTTGTTTAACTCATACCAGTCGTAGCATGGAACAGAACCTCATCGCATTTATCATGTAGTTGCTACACTGGATAAGGTTGTGATTCTCACCACAGCTAACTATGGCTCTGCGGTCGATTCGGAGTTCTCGGCTCCGGGGCCAGGAGCCTTAAACGAAATATCATTTTTTAAAATGATGAAGATAAAATTTTTATTTCGTTCAAGAAAACCATGTCATTTGATGAAACAACACTATTGTTTTAAAAAATATTTTTTAAAAGTTTCTCTCAAAATTTAATAATTCGATTTGTTTAATTTGGATTTTCTTGGATTTTTTAATTTTTTTTTTTGTTGGATTAATCATTATAACATTTTGTTAAAAATGTAAAAGTAATTATCACTGGTTCACTACATTACATCAATATTCATCGCATATCGAATGTTGCATTGTTTCAATATCTATCAACAAATTATCCAATAAACAACAAGTAAAAATTATATAACTATTATTTGGGATTTGCTAGGTATGTTATAATATACTGTGAACACTATAAGGATACATTATATAAGCATGAATTGCAAGAACATCGTTGGAGTCATCAGAGTCACCGCGTGCGCGCTCGATCGTCAGGTTAAGCAACAGTTTAATGCGGTCAGGACATGGATGGGTCGCCAGCGGTATACCGCTTGGGATCGAAATTATCGCAGGAGGATTCATGAAAGTTTGGAATGTGTTGACAACCTTCGATATCTAGTAGTTTATGAGACATGAGAAAATTAGGAATATAAGTATATTTTTGTAAACATTATTTGATTTTCTCATTTTTTACCTTTGCATAATAATTCTCAGTATTTGATTACTATCAATATTTAACAGTAATTTTATTATCAGTATTCACCAGAAATTAAGTACTGGCCAAAAAATTACTGAATTACTAGTAATATTTAATCACTAATAATTTTTCAGTATTTCTTAGTATGATATTTCTATAAGAGAAGATATGTAGTTTTTAGTCCCAGGTTCTCGTTCTTTCATTCCTCTTTACCAATCTCTCTCATATATACACTCCCATATACACTCTCATATATATGCGCGAATGAGAGAGAACGTAAGGTCTCAAAACACAGTGCATCTTTTTTTACATAAATCTCTACCCCCACTCCTCAACGCTCGGTCTAGATATATTATGTCTGTGCTGCTAACTCCGACTTAGTACATAACCCCAAAAATATATATAGAAATCTCGCGCATGCGCCTATCTGGTGGTCCAACACTCACAATGTAGCATCTCGTTTTAGTCAGGTGACCAGATTTCCCAGTCCTGAAATCGGAACACTTCATAAATCTATGAATCAGGGAGCAGGGGTAGGGGGGTTAAAAGATCCAAAAATTATTTGACAATCATTGAAAATGATGACAAATCGATGTCCCGAATAGCACTCGAAAAAATTCGGGACAAAAGGTGAAAAATCGGTACTGTCCGGAAAAAATCGGGACGTCTGGTCATCTTACAAGGAGATGCCACAACCTGCTAAATCGATTTCTGAACGAGATATAGCACATTCGCTAGTTGCGATGTTAAGCATCAATATCCTAATTGAGGTTTGTTCCAATGGGCCTTTGTTTGTGAGAAATTACAGTATAAAGTTTGGGTTGCGGGACTGTATCACGGATATGGTTAAAAATACAACTGTCTTTCAGCGAGGCGACGTGGCCGAGCAGACTGAGGCTTCCACGTCAAAAATTTTTTAGTCAAAGCGAGAGTTCGAAACCCGGCGACGAAGTTTTATCCTTGTGCGGTGTTTTTTTTCTTACCTTAGGGCATGTAATTAATGTTTTTCAAATATGGTACATTTGTTTTGCATGTCTCGTTTTTATGCTATTAATCAGGGATAATTAGGGAAGTGTCAGGCTTGTTTAACGCAAACACGAGTATAGACACATATTTTGCATTGCTTACAAAAAAATATATATTTTAGTACATCACTTTTATGTAAAAACATAGTATACATTGTCATATAATAAAATATTGTCATATAATAAAACATTGTCATATAATAAAATATTGTCGTATAATAAAACATTGTCATATAATAAAACATTATCATATAATAAAACATTGTTATAAAATAAAACATTGTCATATAATAAAACATTTTCATTTAATAAAACTTATACGCTATAAACATCTTTCATTTTTTCGCAACGTTGCGGATGGAATTTTATATAAAAACAATGAAAACGTAACAAATGTTTGCACCAATTGCATGCAATGAATGTATTATTCTGAATCCATCCGCAACATTGCGAAAAAATGAAAGATGTTTATAGCGTATAAGTTTTATTATATGACAATATTTTATTATATGACAATGTTTTATTATATAACGTTTTATTATATGATAATGTTTTATTATATGACAATGTTTTATTATACGACAATGTTTTATTAAATGAAAATGTTTTATTATATGGCAATGTTTTATTATATGACAATGTTTTATACAGTGTAATATGTATTATACAGTGTTATATTATACAGTACACAGCTGTTTTCCAGTGTCAAGGTGACACAGTGCGACACTGCGACACACTCGAACGCTATGCATGAGTGTTTGTTGAAAAGCAAAATTCGACCATTGCGAACTACATTTATATCTTCGCTAGGATTTTTCACTAGAATAATTCTAAAATATAAAAGCAATAAAGATTATGCAATAAAACCAAAAACTAATATAAAAGATAAAATAAACTAATATAAGTGATACAGTAACTAATATAAAACTGATATAAAAGGTAAGTGTTACCACAACAATTTACGTGAATAATTTAAAAAAGTAGTAGTTTCACACTCACATATACAATAAAATGTTAATGATTATTTTTCTGTAAACAAGATAATTTGTTTAATACATTTCTACGGGTACAACTCTTGGCACAGCCGAACATCGAGAGTTAATACTTTTGCACATCAATGCTTACATTGAAACATGTCTAAAATGTATTGATACAAATTATGGTTATTAATTTAGGACTGTGTTAGGATTTTTTAACTCGTTATTGGAGTTAACGACAGTTCCGTTATTGTTATGCAGTTTTAATATACCGTAGAAAAGTTGTGTACGATAACGAAACTGTCGTTAACTCCAATAATGAGTTACAGAATCCCAGCATTGATCGAAAATGTTTATTTATTTTTAACGATTGGCAACAATGACTAGGAAACACACTCGGACTCTACATTAATGCTCGAATGTACGAATGTGTCGAATTGTACTTTGCTATGTTATTGTTGAAAAACACTGTGTCTGACACTGTACTATACGGTGTCGCCTGTATTCCTTGTTGGAAAGCACACATTGTCTGTTTTCATTTATAAATAAACACTTGTTTTATATGTAAAGAATTTTTGCTCCAGCAATTTTCCAAAATAACGAGTATAATTGAGTAAAGAACATGCATTAAATTTATTTTCGCAACAGAATTACTGCTACAAAAACGTTGAAAACGTTACAAAAAGTCTTTTGCGACGAGATTATCAAAAACAAGAATTTTCAAGTGATACAAGATGTTCAAGGAAGGCAGAGAACGCATCAAAGATGAATCACGGTCTGGTAGACCATCCATTTCAACTGATGAGCAACATGTCGCTCAAATGAGAGATTTGCTCAATGATCATCGTTTAGTAATTAGGGACATCATTCAACATGTTTCAGTATCATTTGGATCTTATCAAACAATTTTAAAAGATCATTTGGCCTTGCGGTGGGTCGCTTCTCGAGTTCCGAAAACATTAAATTTTTTTCAAAAACAACAATGTGTTCAAGTGGTCGAAGAGATATTTTCTGAAAGCAAATCACTTGATATGGTACTATGTGACTTTTCCCTGTTTCCTCGATTAAAATTTCCGTTTTGTTTTGAGTCGATTGATACCATAAAAAAAAATTCGTTACGAATCCTAAAGAGGTTTCACGAAAACGAATTTATTTTATGTTTCGAGGATTGAAAAAAACATTAGCATAAGTATATTGTAGTGGGAGAGAATTACTTTGAAGAGCACGAAATAAATTTTGATGAATAAATTCAAATTTTGCGTTTTACTGAACCATTCCTGATACTCTTTAATCATAGTAGTATATATTTGACTTTCATCAATCTTTTTTCAAGAGAAACAAGCAGTACGTTCTTGTGTTACTTACTGTATACAATTGAATAATGACAAAAATGCAGCAAACTTTAGAGTAACTCTGTCTACAATTATGTGATTTTTATTTTTTATGATGTATTCTTAAAATGTTATACGTGGTAATGCTAATGTAGAGGGACATTAGTAGGTATTATATAGGGGTTCTAACCCATGGTCCTCCGAGGGGGGGTGAGGTGCGGGGGGGGTACCGCTGGCGAAGGGGGTATGACGTCACCGCGGGGGGGTTTGACGTCACCGCGGGGGTATGACGTCACCGCGGGGGTTATCAGCAGTCGGCAATGGGGGGGGCATGTTACCGGCGGTCGGTAATTTTTACCGATATTATATAACATTTAATTTTTTACCAACATATAATTTTTACCAACATATAATTACCGATAATACCAACGATCGTTAATTTATTACCGATATTATATACCAACATTTAATTTTTTACCAACATATATATTCTTTACATAATTTTTACTGTCATCTTTACATAATATTGTGATGATCGGTAATTACCGATATAATTTTTTCTATCTGCTTTCGATAGATCATTTTACCGATCTGCGGCGGTTTTCGCGGCGGTTTCCGCGGCGGATTTTGCGGCGGATTTTTTGCGGCGGTTTCCGCGCCGCCCGCGCCGCCCCGCGCCGCCCGCGCCGCCCCGCGCCGCCAGCGCATTTCGCAGCGTGATTTTTTAAGTCACAGCTGCAAACTCTAATATTCTGCAAACGTATGCATTCGACAATTAGATGCG
>NW_022639462.1:3034946-3035175 GCF_010583005.1 Odontomachus brunneus
TCCACGTAAGTTTTTAATAGATTGTATAATTCTGATTCTTTATATTTTAAATAATAATTAATCCAATTTTAGATATCGAAGAATGGGAGGAGGAGATCGAGGAAGTAAAGATGGAAGCTAATGAGAGGGAGGAGGAGGATAATGGTAAGAGAGCACAAATAATTTCACATAAAAATTTTTAATTTTTCTGTGTATATTAAAATTAATTTATATTTGATTTTAGAAGAAA
>NW_022639462.1:3039744-3040229 GCF_010583005.1 Odontomachus brunneus
ATTGGTCGCCTGCACCTTGACGATCTTAAACACCTCAGTAGTCCAATTGGGCGTGTAGCCTTTAGCAAAGACAGTCTTGAACTTGCTCACGCGCACCGGATCATCCACTTTGAATCTCGCTGGAGCTGCAATCTTTACGTTGCTGTAGACCGTATCGAGGAGTTTTTTAGCGTAGGGGTCACATCGACAGGACGCATTCCGATGGTCCGGTGCTTGCACTCGTTGTACTGCAACACGAGATGTGCTAGCGAGTCGATCCATATGTACGTTCCTTGTAATGTAAACATTTTCCACATGTCATTCTTCAGCGTACGATTGAATCGTTCCACGACGGAAGCCTTCATAACTGAATACGTCGAATAGTGATTGATGTTGTGTTTCTTCGTGAGTCTCTGCACATCGGTATTGTAAAATTCCTTCCCCCGGTCTGTTTGCAAATTTGTTGGACATCTTCCGCTGTCTCGAATTATCTTGCCGAACGCCTC
>NW_022639462.1:3041419-3041910 GCF_010583005.1 Odontomachus brunneus
TAGAACTGTCCTTGTCTATCACTACGAAGCCATATTTTTGCTGCCAACATTCGCGACACAGCGCACAAAAATCTTCGTATGTCATATCAGTGTTCACGTGATCTTTGTACACGTGTATCAGATTGGTACCATCCTGCTTAAAGAGAATCAGCTTTTCGCGGCGGTTTCCACGGCGGATTTTGCGGCGGTTTCCGCGGCGGATTTTTTGCGGCGGTTTCCGCGGCGGATTTTTTGCGGCGGTTTCCGCGCCGCCCCGCGCCGCCAGCGCATTTCGCAGCGTGATTTTTTTAGTCACAGCTGTAAACTCTAATATTCTGCAAACGTATGCATTCGACAATTAGATGCGCAGAAAATGCGACACATGATATTCTTATTATTAATGAGCACGTACACTGTGCCCCCGCGACAATTTTTTGCGTGTTATGCATTCAACAATTAGATGCGCAAGAACTAGAATGTGGCACATGATATTCTTATTACTAATGAATGTA
>NW_022639462.1:3041920-3048092 GCF_010583005.1 Odontomachus brunneus
TTCAACATTTTCCTTCAGTCCGCGTTTGTTTATTCCCCGCAAACAGAGTTCTCTGTCACGCAAAAACTGCACCATCGATATCTTTCTTGATTTTGGCCATCTCCAATCTTTCTCCATTTTAGCCGTTCAATTTGTTGCACGTGTTCCGTATCTGTTGCTGCTTGGATCTCGACTGAACTATGCGCTGATGTAATACTCATGATTTTATATGTTTCAAAACGTGCAAAATATGCATATCTCCATGATCTTCATGATGGTATCTTGTTTCACATTTTTCTGCGCATCTTGCTGTCAATCACAAATCGATGCGGCAGCACTAAAATGCTACATTGTGATGCATAAGAGAGAGAGAGCGAGATCTTACATTCATTAGTAATAAGAATATCATGTGCCACATTCTAGTTCTTGCGCATCTAATTGTTGAATGCATAACACGCAAAAACTTGTCGCGGGGGCACAGTGTACGTGCTCATTAATAATAAGAATATCATGTGTCACATTTTCTGCGCATCTAATTGTCGAATGCATACGTTTGCAGAATATTAGAGTTTGCAGCTGTGACTAAAAAATCACGCTGAGAGAGAGAGATCTTACATTCATTAGTAATAAGAATATCATGTGCCACATTCTAGTTCTTGCGCATCTAATTGTTGAATGCATAACACGCAAAAACTTGTCGCGGGGGCACAGTGTACGTGCTCATTAATAATAAGAATATCATGTGTCACATTTTCTGCGCATCTAATTGTCGAATGCATACGTTTGCAGAATATTAGAGTTTGCAGCTGTGACTAAAAAAATCACGCTGCGAAATGCGCTGGCGGCGCGGGGCGGCGCGGGCGGCGCGGAAACCGCCGCAAAAAATCCGCCGCAAAATCCGCCGCGAAAACCGCCGCAGATCGGTAAAATGATCTATCGAAAGCAGATAGAAAAAATTATATCGGTAATTACCGATCATCACAATATTATGTAAAGATGACAGTAAAAATTATGTAAAGAATATATATGTTGGTATATAATATCGGTAATAAATTAACGATCGTTGGTATTATCGGTAATTATATGTTGGTAAAAATTATATATGTTGGTAAAAAATTAAATGTTATATAATATCGGTAAAAATTACCGACCGCCGGTAACATGCCCCCCCCCCATTACCGACTGCTAATAACCCCCGCGGTGACGTCATACCCCCCCCCGCGGTGACGTCATACCCCCCTTGCCCGCGGTACCCCCCCGCTCCTCACCCCCCCTCGGAGGACCATGGGTTAGAACCCCTATACAATACCTACTGACATTACTCCTATTTGTAGGTATATTATCTCTTATGGACTATTAAACTATGGGCTATTATGCTATGACATAAGTATATCGATGTATCGATATTTGATCTGTAAAAGTCTTACATACTAGTAGGAAACATGAAATTAATGTAAATAAAAATTTTTCTATGTATATGGTCATTTGAAAGTTATATTGTCATAAACTGTTGAATTTATCTTGAAAATAGTCTCAATCTACAGTGGTAAAGGTACAGCCAAACAATAATGCGTCAAAACATTCCACCTGGCACTATGGCGTCAGAAATTTCCCCCTGCACCTGGCCATGGGACCAAGTCAAGACGAACCCTCCACCAAGGTGGGTGGGATAATGTATTTTTTTTGTGAGTGTCAGGTGGAGACTGATTGGGTATTTTGGGGAGGGAAAATAGAACCCTGACAATTTTTCACGGGTGGCGTTAGAAATTTCTAGAATGTTCTGGAAATCTCGGACGATCAAAATTTTGTGGGAAGAGGAGCACGTAAAGTTCAATGGGGAAAACGGGCCTGAAAGCCCGTATCCCAGGTTATATAGGAAACGTGAGCAAGAAAGAGAGAGCTATTTTATTTTATTTTAAACATAAACGTACTCGACGTCTTTCCAAGCTACGTCTCTAAGCCGCGTGGTGTAAAGTCCGACTGTTGAAGCGAAGACAAAGCTCGGAAGTAAAAGGGGGTTGAGTTGTTGTGAGCGGAAACTTATCACGCGGAGAAAGTATGCAGAAAGTTTATTGGTTGTTACATGGTCAAGTATAGTGTATCCCTGTGATTGGCGTTTTCGGGTTTGTGCAATTTGAATTTAGCCTATCAACAACGTGTCAGCTATGGAGTAAAAGAGTTTCGATAAGAAAGATTGTCAGAGGTTACAGCTACCTGCTACTGTGTGTATGTGTGTGTATGACCGGCGCCGCTTATTTGCGTGTCCCGCGCGTACCTGTTTTTATGACTCTCGTCCGCAACACCTTTTAAAATATTCTCGAATATTCTAGAATGTTCCTGACTGCTCACCACTTTGCGACGTGTTTGAGGCAAATTTTCAGCGGTTCTCCCCCTCCCACTCGCGGCGGCTCGCGGAGACCCATGTCAGCCGTCCGCGCCACTTTCTAGAATATTCTCGAATGTTCTAAAATGATCACTTTTCGGTGTGGACGGTGTGAATTTTCGACAGTCCTTCCTTCTCCCACTCGCGGCGGCTCACGGAAACCCGTATCACCCGTTCGCGTCACCTTGTAGAATATTCTCGAATGTTCCAGAATGTTCGAGAGTTTTTGGAAAGAATAAATCCTTCAGGTAGTCGAGTTTATTGACGTACCTTCCGAAACTATGCAGCCAACAAATTATTTTTTATTTTCCACAAACACAAATATATGATTAGTCATCGTTTAAAATTATCGTATGTACCTAAGTAGATATTTCTTTTCAAAGATGGGGAAGGGAGTAAAAAAGATATACTTCTTCTTTAATAAAGTAATATATTTCTCATGAAAATAAAAGAGTGATATTTCACCTTTCCCCTTGGCGCATTTAAGGTGGATGTTCGACAGTCCTTCCCCCTCCCACTCGTGGCACCGGAGACCAGTGTCACCTGTCCACGTGACCTTCTAGAATATTCTCGAATGTTCTAGAATATTCCAGAATGTTTGAGACTTTTTAGAGAGAACAAATAAGAACTTCGAACATGGAATACGTAAAGAAAATAAAGAAATAAAGTATTTTTTTTAAAAGAAAAATTTTACATTTTATTAAAAATTCTATAATTCGGAATTTATTTTTACGTAAGATGATATAACATGAGGCCTCATTGCATATACAATACATAAATTATATCCCGATTGGGTAAATATTCCGTCGTGTACAAGATTTGTACTAAGAAGAGATAGCGACTCGAGAGATGGAGTTTGTTAACATGAGCGCAAAAAGAGGATAAGTGAGATTGGATATGAAAAAGTATAAAGGAACACTGAAATTCACAATTTTATTTGTAAAATTAGAAGGTAGCATATATAATAACTGTTCTAACAATTTCATTTAAATGTTGTGACGTGGCAGCTAACAAGTGTCCGTCACAAAGTAGCGTAGGATACAGTACGAGCTGTCACGATTTCGAATACCATGGATCGCACGCCTCCTCAACCGGTTGGGGGAAGGGAACAGGGAGGACAATTCACGTATGCGAATTTGTGTAGGACATGGCGAATGCTCCAGTGGACCGAAGCCAAGAGGAGGTACAGCCGACGAGGAAGGAATCACGGAACCGGGATCACGGAGGACACCTTATCGATAGATCTGAGGAAAGCGGGACAAGTACAGATGAATCCCCTCCTAATATAAAGTATATCGCAAGAGCCAGTCGTAAAGAAAATTATTCGCCCACAAGTACCAGGAAGCTGTCGACCGCGGGAGGAAATTGAATCGAAAGGACGACCATATTCCCAGGATACGCGATGATCCGCGAAGCCAAAGAGCAAAGCGGTTGAAGCCGAATAATGCCGAATCTGCGGACGAGTACAGGAGGGGATGCCATGTTTTGAGAAGAGGCTCTCTCTCGAGAGAGAGCACTCCTCAGCGTATCGGCGAACGCATTAACATAGTTATAAAGACATCGTGAAATTTGTATCGAACGCCAAGCGTGTGAAACCATTTCCCGGCTGTCGAAGGGATCCAGAACGCCGACGAACGAGCGACAGGGCGAGCGGCGTAGCATCGAGCGACATAGCAGGCAGGCCACGGCGGAGGAACCACGAGAGGATCTAGGCAGGGGCACTACTGCGAATATTGTAAGGTTGTCCTGTTTTATATAAATCGTGTCCGTAATTAGTGTCGGGAAGATCGTTACCGGTGGAGCGCCTATCGGAGGGACTGGCGCGGGTGGAGCGGCCTACCAATTTTGTGTGATTCGCAGGCGAGCGAAATTTGGTGACGTAAGCTACTCGACTATCGGTTAGGACCTCGCGAGGTGGTCACTGGTCGCGGGATCTCGAAGTAGCTGTCGCAAGAAAGAACCGGCATCCGGGTTCGTCAGAGGCTATCGTGACCTCGAACTAGATAGGAAACTTTAGCTCTCACGCCGGCGGCTCGGTATCGTCGTACACGTCTGAGGAGTCCGCGAGCTTCGCAATACATGTACGATATCGTATTGTATCGAATCGTCCGAATGGGAGAATTTATAATAAAGCTACCGTACTCATTAAACAGTGGAATAATTATCTCTCCCACATCTCCCCGAAACTAGAACCTTCTCCGACTTAAATCATATAACCGAGCTGTCGGGACCTGCCGTGTAAGCGAGTTGTAGCGAGTTCTCGCACTCCCACGCAAAACCTTTTTGTGGACGGAAAACGTGTCTGGCGCCCAATTTAGCTTGCGGGGACTATAGGCGAAGGACTCGCGAGCGCGGCAGAGAATTGTGTGCCTTTCGATCAGAGGATTAAGGAAAAAGTCGTCACAATGTATACAAGTTAACTCGTGAAATACAACTTCAAAGTGACTATTTAAAAATTCTAAATTATTTATCTGACGTCGTACATTTTGTTGGATGTCGCTGAATTCATCAACAGTTGTTTGTTTTACGATATCTTCGCCTATACCAGATATGTAAATATGAAACCGGAATTTTTGTATAGAAAATACACGTTTATTGTATGAAAATGATAAAAAATATTTTATTCGAAGTATTGCCCATCGCTAGCTATACATTTTTCCCACTTGTCTGACAATTTGTGAATGCCACGCCAAAAAAACTGTTGCTCTTTTGAGGCAAACCAGTCATCGAGCCATTTTCGTACATTTTCGTAAGACGTGAAGCGCTGCTTAGCAAGTGCGTGTCCCATCGATGCAAATAAATAATAATCGGACGGAGTCAAGTCTGGTGAGTAAGCCGCATGCGAAAGAATTTCCCAATTAAACGCCTCAATCGTTTCCTTGACCAGTTTTGCTATGTGTGATGGTGCATTATCATGAAGCAAAATCACTTTGTGTTGCCTTTTTTTATATTCTGGTCGTTTTTCACGCAAAGCTTGATTCAAATCGATCATTTGTTGTCGGTAGCGTTCAGTATTAACAGTTTGGCCAGGTTTTAGCAGCTCATAATAGATCACACCCTTCTGATCCCACCAAACACAGAGCATTGTCTTCCGTCCATAGCGATTTGACCTTGCAGTCGATGTCGATGGTTCGTCTGGAGTTATCCATGATCTTTTACACTTAGGATTCTCAAAATATATCCACTTTTCATCGCCAGTCACAATTCGATGGAGAAATGACTTTCTTTTGTACCTGGCGAGCAGCATTTCGCAAGTGGTTTTTCGGTTTTCCTGCTGTCTTTCATTCAGTTCATGTGGAACCCATTTTCCCATCTTCTGGATCTTTCCCATGGCTTTCAAACGTATGGAGACGGCTTCTCGTGTCACATTTAATTGATCCGCGAGTTGTTGTTGCGTTTGAGTGTCATCCTCATCCAACAATGCTTGCAATTCGCTGTCTTCAAACTTTTTCGGTGGTCTTCCACGTTCTTCGTTTCTCACGGCAAAATCGCCACTTTTGAATTTTTTAAACCACTCAAAGCACTGTGATTTACCAAGAGAATGCTCACCAAGTAAGCTTCGGCAAGCATTCGATGCGATTCTGCAGCAGTTTTCTTCAAATGGTAACAGAAAATCAATGCTGTCCGCAAATCGTAGTTTCCAGGCACAAAATTCGACATGTTCAACGCTATTGCAAACTATGCTGTTGTATGAAACTTGTATTGTTGTGAGTTGAAAATCTTTGTCAGAGATGTCAACAAGGAAATGGCGCCAATGAGGCGTTTGACGATAACTACATTGACAGCTAGGGCCATCTATGGGCAAATTCC
>NW_022639462.1:3048540-3051724 GCF_010583005.1 Odontomachus brunneus
TTTTTTCAAATCAAAATAGTGCAAAAGCACATGTCGAAAAAACACTTTATCGCGTTCCATTTTTCACAAAGCAAAAGAAATTGTTGTTTAGGAAAATAATTGTGTATGCTGACTGAATGTTATCGAGAAATGTCGAAATTAATCACAAACTACCTGTTTCGTTAGTAATGACTACTAGAACTGTTTGCATTGCCATCTAACATTTGCGGGCGGAAACTAAGTTAAGGTCCTAATACATTGACAACTACGGCCATCTATGAGCAAATTCCGATTTCATATTTACAGACTTGGTAGTATGCTTTGATAGAAATAACTCTGTTTCTCTGATTAGAAATCGAGCACAATCATTGACTAGATTTGCGATCGAATCTAATTGTTCATATTGCGTGTTTACACATCTCACAACATTTTCGAGGCCTTCAAAAGATATTTTCTGCATCACAATAGACAATGCATAGATCCTCCACTTTTTTGCAGGCGGCGGTGCAACAGAATTGTTCGCTACCACGCTATTTTCATTCCCTTCTTTCTTCTGACAGTAGTTTAGCATTATCGCTCGCGCTCCGTACACCATGGTAAAATGAATAAATGCATCGTTGATGAGAATAGAATTAAGTGTGTCCTTGATGATTCCCCGCAGGTAACTGCTGCTGCACTGCATATTTTCTTGAAATTTTTGCTAAGTATCCCGAATTGAAATAGATCCCGATAAATATGTTTCCAGATAGTTTAATCGTATGTTTAAAAGTACCATCCTTGTTCAATGCCAGCAGACTCACATGAATTCTTTTCATATCGGAATTATTGAACGTGTAAATCGTGGATAAAACCATGTAATTTTCGTTCCTCATTGAGCTGAATCCTGTGCCTTCTCGCTCTGTCTTCTTATTGTTAGAATTCTTGATATCAGAAGTTGGTAGCAGCCATTATTTCTTTTACGAAAACTTGCTGTTTGCAAGGTAAAAACACTCGCATATAAAATGAGCTTTCGTAGCTACGAAATGTGTTTCGGATTCGACTGAGGTCAGCCGAGGACCGACGTAAAGCGCCGGTTGTGCCTAGCGCAAGGCAAAGGAGTAGTGTGGAGGAAATGAGTAGCCACGAGATTGGATGGAGATCAAGTCGTATGAGTACTCAGTTTTTTTTGTTTGTTGTTTATTAACTTGTCAAGTTGTCGGTTCACAGCTCGTCCGGTCTCACGGTAGGCGAAAGTCGGAAATCTTCACCGAGCTCATGTGCTGAGGGCCTTAAGTTGCGCGGCGGAAATCTTGACGAGGATCGATTCGATCCTCAATCGACGGAGATCTTGCCGCGAGACGACGGAAATCTTGACTGCGCGGCCCTGAGCTCGTTTACGCGCGCGGCTGAGACCGACGGCTTACTCTACAGGACGATTCACACTTAACAATTGATTAAAGTTCGAGACCGAACGTCGCGCGAACGTTCGGAGAACGCAGTTGACAGCTATTTTAGCTTTACGTAAACGACTCTCGTTCCACAATCCACTCGGTGTGCCCGATCTTGAGCGATGCAAGACAGCTGTAGGTCAGCTGGCGAGTCACAAGAGCCTGGAACGCGTAGCGATACTGATAGAGCGAAAGTTCGTGAAGACGCGATCCAGGAAAAGGAATCTCGCGGACTCCGATTGCGAGCTGCGATATCCTCAGTGGGATGTGAGCTCAAGAGAACCCGCCGCGAGTTAACAGACCGATTTGTGTAAAAAGAAAAAAAACGAACTTGATTCTCACAGATTCGAGTTTGTAAGAGAAGTACAGTCGAAGTGAAGAGCCGCTTTGAGCGGTCGCATTTATACCGATTTTGAAAGGGCTACGACGCGAGTGGATTGGACCAGCGAAGCAAGGCGAGAAACGGTTTTCGCCACGAGAGAGAGTCTACATTTCCTTATTTAGGCATTAGTCGAGTGACACGAGCTTTTCGCGGCGCGAGCCGCCCGCCAATTCGCGGAATCTTTGTTTATGCGATCCGTTGCCATGGCGATCGCTTGGTCCTTACGACGGCTGACGGCTCGCTGGCATCGCGATGCTGGGATCGCACGTGATACGAACGTGCAATGAACATTGAAAGGACAAAGTGTGTCGCTTGTGTGCCGAATAAGAGCATCGAGTGATGTTTATTTCAAATAAATGCTTGCCGCAGCGGTCACCGGTCCCCGCTGACGTGAGGTTAACCGTCAAGCTGGTTCGAATCTCGAACAAAATGTATACTAGGACGATGGAAATACAAATGGGTTTCGGACAAGTCGAGACGATGCTTCTCTCGAAAATCGTGTAAAATAGTGAGGAAAACAATACGTGCAAGTGAAAATATTTAATAATTTAAATTAAATTTGTAATTATTTAGTAAAACGTTTTATTTAACAATATTTGAAAGTTATAATCTAGCCAAAATTTTCCATAGTAAAAATAAATAATCCTGGAATGCAGGAGTTTAACCCGTACCGTCCTCGATTTGGTTGTTTAGGACAAAACTTCTACAAAATTTTTTCTTATGTATTCAAAGCGTGAGAAAAAAACGGATGGGTATCATTGCTTCGGAATTTCTGCGTCAAAGTATGTTCGTTGATATAAGTAGGGATGCTTGATCTTGAGAGAATCTAACCCATTTCCAAAATCGCGTGTATTCCCTTTTTGAAGGTTTGCCCGGTGTGCGAGTCGCAGGAACTCGAGGAAGAGATCCTCTTTCGTAATGAACTCCTGCATGGTCTTTGAGTTATTCTTTTAAGACAAAGATTCTCATAAATTTTTTCATTCGTATTCAAACATGAGAAAAAAAAAACAGTTTAAGTATATTTGTTTCAGAAATTCAGCGCCAAATTATGCTCGGTAACGTGAAAACACTCTAGAAAATTCTAGAATGTTTAAAATAATATTTTTTCTCACGCGCACGCAACTTGTGAACTTTTTTCTTTCTACTGTCAAAAAAAGAGTTTGCCACTTTTTTATCTAACTTTTAAATAAAAAAGAGAGAAAGCAAACGATTAAATTGAAAACGCTTCATGAAAATTTTACTTTTTTTCAGTAGCTTCTCTCACTCGATGATGGGCTCACAATTGCGCTGTGGACGAAAAAAGCTTAATTCCGCCGAATATATCGTTCTCGCCGCGGCCCGACTCTCTCTCTCTCTCTCTCTCTCTCTCTCTCTCTCTCTCTCTCTCTCTCTCTCT
>NW_022639462.1:3053331-3053497 GCF_010583005.1 Odontomachus brunneus
TCTCTCTCTCTCTCTCTCTCTCTCTCTCTCTCTCTCTCTCTCTCTCTCTCCAATTCAGTACATAACTCCGAAAAATATTAGGTGGTAAACTTAGTTCCTGCGGTTTTTTGTTTAAAAAACTCATTTATTTCGACATCAAAAGCAAAAAATACATTAATCAAAGTAT
>NW_022639462.1:3053727-3054667 GCF_010583005.1 Odontomachus brunneus
AAAAATACATTAATCAAAGTATTTTCCCTCGCTAGCTATACATTTTTCCTATCTTTCGGGCGTAGATTCCGCGACGATAGAACGATTGGTCTTTTGATGCAATCCATTCGTCGATCCATTTTCGCACATCCTCGTAATTTCTGAAGTGTGTATCCACCAAGCCGTGCTGCATCGACCGGAACAAGTAATAGTCCGAAGGAGCTAAGTCTGGTGAATACGCTGGGTGCGGGAGAACTTCCCACTCGAGCTGCATCAGTGTTTCTTTGACGGCTTTGGCAACGTGTGGTCGAGCGTTGTCGTGCAAAAGCATGACTTTACATCAATTGCTGGCTACTGCTGGCCTTTTTTCCAACAATGCTTCATTCAGTCGGTTTAATTGTGATTGATATCGATCCCCCGTGATACTTTCGTTCGGTCTGAGTAGCTCATAATAAACGACGCCGTGCATATCCCACCAAATGCAAAGCATTGCTTTGTGGCCATGAATATTTCTCTTTGGTGTGGATGTCGATGGTTGGCCAGGGTCTACCCATGATTTTCTTCGTTTAGGATTATCGAAGTATATCCATTTTTCATCGCCAGTCACTATGCGCCACAAAAAACTCTTCTTTTTCTGCCTGGCGAGCAGAGAAATAGAGATGTTTAAGCGATTCGCAATGGCATTTGCGGTTAATTCGTGTGGTACCCATTTTCCCTCCTTTTGAATTGTTCCCATTGCATGAAGACGTTTGGAAACAGCCATCGAAGTAATATTTAATGCTGCAGACAATTCTTGGAGTGCTTGAGTAGAGTTTTCGACCAATAATGCCTGCAAATCGGTGTCTTCAAACTTTTTCGGTTGGCCTGAGCGTTCTTTATCATTGACATCAAAATCACCACTCTTAAATCGCTGAAACCATACTTGGCATGTTCTTTCCGATGGAGCATAATTGCCATAAGC
>NW_022639462.1:3055379-3066345 GCF_010583005.1 Odontomachus brunneus
CCTCGGCCCCCTTTAACATTTGTCTGAACCAATTTTACGTATTTGGCTTAGGTTCCGATATATTCAATTGGGAAATCAAAATTCGCAAACCTGACCTTCATTCGACCTTGCCATGACCTTGATTAACATATCATTTTGAACGTAAAATTTCCCGCTCTTTTCAAATCCGGGGTCAAAAATAGGTGTTCCCATTTAAAAAAATTACTTTGACCTTGAAATAACCTTGAAAATCGAGTTCAAGGTCAAGGTCAAGGTCCTTGGTACCATTACGTGACCCCCTCTGTCCCCTTCTACTTTTGTCTGAACCATTTTTCTCTATCTGACTTAGATACGAGAAATTCAGGTGGGGAGATTAAAATGGCCCACCGTGTATACAGAAATATCGCGCATGCGCTTATTTGGTTATGAATATTCACAATGTAGTATCTCGTTTTAGGCACTCTAATGTAGGTATACAATTAATCAATCACTTATTTTTACAAATTTTTTACTGTAACGTATTTCACTTTGACGTTTTTCACTCTGTACGTACTAGTGAACTCTATACTATACTGGAAAAAGAACTGCTCTCTTGAAGAAAACGGGACGAGAGAGATAGAGAAATATAACCAGCCTGTCCTTTTCTATTGCTCTACTATTCGAGTTGAAAATATTTGCTGAATCACAATATGTTTTTGCCGGAAGATGGACATGTGCAGTAAGTATATAATATTGCAGTACGTATGTGCAGTAAGTTATATAAATTATATTGGGAGTGTGAATAAGTTCTCGCCGTTTCACCATCAGATGGCGGTATAAAAATTTTATGTGTATAATTCAAGATGATGACGCATTTATATTGAAGTTCTATAACCTATGTTTAAAATCAGTGCGTGTCTTTCCATTAACCTATAAAGAACATTTTCTTTTCGTAGCGTAAAACATGTCAAATTTCGTGTCAAATAAACCGTTTTTGCGGGGAATTTTACTGCACTACTTTATTCAGAAGAAATCTGCAGCTGAAGCACACAGAATTCTTGTAGAAACCTATGGTGATCATGCTCTGTCGGAAAGAACATGCAGAGATTGGTTTAACCGATTTAAAAATGGTGATTTTGATGTTCAAGATAGAGAACGCAGTGGTGCACCAAAAAAGTTTCAAGACGAAGAATTAGAAACATTACTTGCTGAAGATCCATGTCAGACGCAATCCGATGTTGCAAAATCATTAGGAGTTGATCGAACAACAGTTTCGAAACGTCTGACAGCATTAGGAATGATACAAAAGGAAGGATCTTGGGTGCCATACGAACTGAAGCCGAGAGACGTCGAACGGCGTCTTGTCACGTGTGAACAGCTGCTTCAACGACAAAAAAGGAAAGGTTTCTTACATCGTATTGTGACTGGTGATGAAAAGTGGATATACTACAGTAATCCCAAGCGTAAAAAATCGTGGGTTAAGCCCGGCGAAGCAGTAGCATCAACGCCAAAGCGGAATATCCGCGGTTCCAAGCTCATGCTCTGCATTTAGTGGGATCAGCTGGAGGTAGTGTATTATGAGCTGCTCCAAACCATCACAGGAGATCTCTACCGACGACAATTGATGCGTTTGAGCCGAGCATTGAAAGAAAAACGGCCGCAATATGAGCAAAGACACGATAAGGTGATTTTGCTGCATGATAACGCTCGGCCGCATGTCGCGTCACCGATCAAAACATACCTGGAAACGCTGAAATGGGAAGTTCTACCCCACCCGCCGTACTCTCCAGACATTGCGCCTTCTGATTACTATTTATTTCGATCGATGACTAACGGCCTGGCTGAACAGCACTTCACTTCGTATGAAGAAACGAAAAAATGGATCGATTCGTGGATAGCCGCAAAAGAAGTGTCGTTTTTTCGACGTGGAATTCAAATGCTGCCAGAAAGATGGGAAAAAGTAGTCTCCAGCGATGGGCAATACTTTAATTGACTTGTTTTTTTTTATTTTTTTTTTTAAATAAAGGATTTATTTTCACAAAAAACGGCGAGAACTTATTCACACTCCCAATAATAATATATGATAATGATTTATATCATAATACATAAATTACAAATATTTTTTTATTTTATATAAATATATAAATATAAATCATAGGTGTATAGTTATTGGTTATTGTTTTGTGGTACATATAATTATAGGTTATTGAATGTAATGAAATTTCAAGACACACACACACATAATAAATAACAAAAAATGGGAAAAAATGTGCTATTCGAAATTGTGCAAACTATTACCAGTGTGATTCAAACATTAGCTTTCACAGGTAATATGAAGTACATGATATGATATATGGTAGACAAAGTATTCCAGACAGTACAAATCTCCAAAGAACATCTTAAAGATATCCTGAAGATGTTCCTTAAAGATTTTGTGCTGTTTAAGTATAGTTCTATTGTTCTTTTTTATATTTTACAAAATATAAATATTTCTTTATGCCTCTACATTTGGTTATTTATATGTCTGAACAATTGTTCAAATTATAGGTATTTATCACAGTTGTCTATATATATATATATACATACATATGAAATATATACACATATAAAATAATATATTTTATATTATAGATTACCAACTAACAGAAATATGCACAAAATGGCTCAATGTAATTTCTTCGTATATTACTGAGACGTCAAAAGAGATTTCATATGTAGTGCACATTTTACTAAGGATAATTTTCAGTCAACATTAATGGCATGTAGAAGACGAATGTTAAAAAAAAAACTGCAGTTCCTATTTCCAATAATTGGAACGTTTTAAATAACAAAGAAATAAGTACATATAAGTTTTCAACAAAACATGTACTAAATAAAAAAAATGAGTTTTTTGTTATATTTATGAATTATAGGATAATGAAGAAGATAAAGATATTGAAAGATATGAATTTTACATGTAATTCTAACATTGGTCCTAATACATATTCTATACAGAAAATTATAAGTATTAATGTGTTTAATTATTATTCATATTGTGTATACGTGTGTGTGTGCGTGTGCGCGCGCGCGTGTGTGTGTGTTCGTGTGTGTGTCTGTTTGTTTGTGTGTATATTACTTTGTATTTTTTAGGGAATGATTGAAATATAAGTACAGTTAACAAATAATGTAGATGCTGCAGTTAACACTTCTCCGAAACGTTTCAGATCTGAAAAGGAATTACAATTAAAACGAAAAAACCGAATACTAAAGAAGCGTTTGTGTCGTTGAAAAAAACATATAATATCTATGAAACATCTCATAAAATATTTTAAAGACAAACATGATACTGACGGTGTGACGGAAATCCTAAACAATATTTTTCACTTGAAGTTATATAAAATGAATTGAAAAACAGCATAGTTGCAGCACGTAGTAGAAGATATTTTGACTCAATTAAACAATTTGCGTTTACGTTATTTTTTTATTCTCCATGTGCATATGAATTTGTACGCAGTCAATTATGTTTACCGCATAATAGTATATTTCAAGTGGCAAGTGGCTAAGTAATACAAACGTTCAACCTGGTTTTCTTATCGAAATATTTACATATTTGAAAAATGAAACACATACAAAAGATTATTTAAAAAATGTTTCGTTAGTATTTGATTCTATGAGTATTAGAAAAAAATAGTATATGATAAAGTATTAGATAAGATGCGTGGATATGTAGATTATGAAAATATTCCTACGACAGACTCGGAATTGAATTAACAATTGAAGTATTGTGTATTGAAGTATTGGTGTTATTAATTGTCTCTTATACGTTGAAATTTAAGTGTCCAATTGCTTTTTTCTTTACAAATAAAATGCTGTCAGTTGTACAAAGCGAAATTGTACTTCAAGCAATAATGAAACTAGCAGAAATAAGCATCACTGTTCGTTATAAATCACAATTACGTGTGATGGTGCAAAAAGCAATTTAAAAACATTACAATTGCTAGGGTGTAATTTTAATTTTGATAATTTTATAAATGTAGATAATTTTATAAATATAGATCCTATGAATTTTCCATACATTATACATCCTAAAGAATATAAATTGAATACAAAGAAACTTTTTTACCAAGAAACGTTAAAAAAAATATAGATTTAAATGTACAAGATACGTTTTGTGTGTTCGAAGTATGAAGAACAACATCCGTTAGTTGCATATCGGCATACCGATATGTAATTATTTAACGGTCTGTCTGTTGCCACAGTCTGCGAGAGTCTGCTCGTGAAGAGAAGGTTTTATCTCAGACGATTATATCTAAAGTTTTATTGTGATTTCGTGTCTCTGCTTTGGCATAATCTTCTGACTGCATTTCTTGAAGCAATGGATAGGAATTAAAAGTGCGAGCAATATTTTGATGAGGTATGGGAGGAAATTTTCTTCGCGCATATTTTCAATAGGGTCATCTGTCTTTTGTGTGGTTTTAAACCATCGATTATTAAAAAATTTACACTTTGCAGACATTTCAATATAAAACATTCTCAGGAGGATCCCAAATATGTGGACGAGGAGAAACATAATATCATTGAGGGATTGAAAATAGTGTATCAAGAGGATCGTGATTTTAACGTGGAAAATTTTCGATCTTCTAGGAAAGCCTTTGTCACGTCGTATGCGATATCAAATCTCATCGCAAAAAATTCAAAGCCATTTATTGAAGGGAAATTTGTAAAAGAATGCCTCATCGCAGCAGTCAAATCGTTTGGAAATTCGATGACTTTAAAAAAAGCTGCAAGCATTTCTTTAAGTCGTAAAATCGTAAAATCACGGATTGATGATATAGCTACCTGTTTAGAGGAAAAATTAAAATTTTTATTAGCGTCTTGTTGTTATTATTCCTTATGTATTGATGAGAGCACCGATAATCGACATGTGAGTCAACTGAGTATTTTTGCTCGAATCGTACAGAACAATTTTTCACATGTCGAGGAGCTCTTTAATTTTGTATCGTTACAAAGGACAACAGGTACTGAGATCTTCAAGGCTGTTAGCCAATCTCTAAAAAAATTTGATATATATTTTTCAAAATGTTCAGCTATAGTCACCGATGGCACAAAAGTAATGATAGGTTCGAAAAACGGGTTCTTTGGACAATTAAAGCAGCGAAGTTTATAATTCCCTGTTCTTCATTGCATTATTCATCAAGAAGTGTTATGAGGTAAAGAGATAAAACTGTAGCGCCATGAAAACGGTGACAAAAATTATTAACTTAAAGGCCGCCAAAAATTTCTTTCACATCGTAAATTTCAACATTTTCTCGAAGAGCATAACGCAACTTACAGAGATGTTCCTTTATATTGTGAAGTGCGATGACTCAGTGCAGGAAAATGCCTTGAAAAATTCTTTGCAATAAGAAAGGAGATATTCCTTTTTTTGCAAGACGAATATCCCACAAAATTGGAAGAATTTTCCATCTTATTTGAAGATTTAGATTCGCTTTGCGAGCTTGCCTTAATAACTGACATAACAAATCACTTGAACATTCTAAATTTAAAGCTGCAAAAGTCCAATCAAACAATTACGCAATTAGTTGGTTGTGTCAATAGTTTCCGCAGAAAATTGGTGCTCTTTAAAAATCAATTGCAAGGGAATGTTCTTCACTTTTTCCCTTCCTGCCAAATTCTCTTCGAAAAACACAGCACAAATTGTAATTTTCTAAAGCAACTAAATGTTACTGAATGCTTAATTGATTAATTTGATAGGCGTTTTTGTGATTTCGAAGCTTTAAGACAAGATTTAATACTTTTTAGCAATCCTCTTACCGTGCAAATCGAGAAACAAAGTCTACATCTTCAGGAAAAATTGTGCGATTTGTAATGCGGATATTTCGTTGAAATCCCGCTTAGAAAAAGAAGGCGAGTTTTTCAGAATTTTAGACGCGTTGTCTTATCTTCTTAGAGATCTTCGAATTTTCTCCATATTTGGATCCACATATTTATGCGAATGCTCCTTCTCAAGAATGAAATTTACAAAAACCGATAAACTTTCTTCTCTAAACGATAAGTCACTGTTTTCCTTGATGCAAGCTAGTTCATCTGAAATGTCAGTGGATATATCGTCCATAGTAGCCTCGAAATGACCCAAAACAGTCTAGTTTATTTCTTCATAAAAATTTATTGTTTATTTCCTATTTTGTAGTTGTTTTAGTTCATCAATCGTACATCTTACAACGATTCGGTATTATCTACTTTCGCTTTGTCTCGTGCGCAATTTTGCCTCCGGCGTTTTTAAGGAAGTTCTCCTCTGCTCTAAAAGCCTTATTTTCCTGCCGAGCCATATATTTCATCGTATTTCTTCATTATTTAGTGGAATAGGCCTACTGGGGAAACCACTTAAAAAAAAAACGCATCAGCAATAGTACCTCACAGCTGATGTAGAAATCTATTGCAATAATTCTTCAATTATACTTTTTCTAATGATGTAATTCTTTTCATTACACGTTGTAATTAACTAACTATTAATATATATATATATATATATATATATATATATATATATATATATATATATACATACAAGGTACGGCGCCAAAATCCGGACAAATGATGCATTTTTTCCAAACATATTTTTTATTGCAAAAACAAAAAGGTTTACAAAATTTTTTTAACATTGTAAGGCCATAAAGAACACATTTACTCAATATATCCCCCGCTTGCTTGAATGACCGCCTCCATTCTCGATCTGAAGCGTGCGCAGGTGCGCTTCAATGTGTCACGGTCCATATCGGTGAATGCCGCTTCAATAGCGGCTCTCAATGATACGACGTTTGCATGTCTGGACTTGTTCGTGACCCTTTCAACTACGCTCCACACATAGAAGTCCAAAGGATTCAAATCTGGGCTGTTGAGAGGCCAGAATTCTTTCGACCAAAACATGTCGACGTTGTCCGACAACCAATTTTGCACCAAATGATTTGTGTGGGCGAGCGCACCGTCCTGTTGGAAAACATACGGCTTTCCAGATGACAATTTCCATCCACGACTTCACTACATTTGTCAGAACACGCAAATAAACTTCTTTTCTCCTTTGTTAAAGAAATGCGGTGGCATGACATCACCCTCACTGGATATAACACCTAGCACGTGAACATTCGCCGGAAATTTCGTTCTTGCAACAATGGGGACATTTTCAGGGTCGTGGGCGAGCCAGCGGTCATTCCTTCGATTGATTTTCGCATCCACAGTAAAAATTTTCTCATCAGAAAAAAACCTGAGTCGTCCGGCAGCATTTTTTCTTAAGGAACACAAAAACAGGTTGCAGCGTTCAACTCGCTTTGTCCTGGCGGCTTCGGAAAGCATCTGTCTCACTTTAATTGTGTAAGACTTGTAGCGGAGGTCCTCCTCGACGATTCGACGCATAGTTTTCTCGCTCACACCAACAACTGACGACAATTTTCGGATCGACTGCCCTGGATCCTCAAAAATCAGCTCCTGAACCCGTTGAATGATGTCGGGCGTCCTGACAACGCGCTCCTTCGAGGGTTTCCCTCGCCGGTGTTGCAAAACCTTCGTTGGACTTTTCCGACTCATTGTACTTTGCGGTGACATCATACACAGTCCATCTCAGGTACCCGAAGAACCGAATGATTTCTGTCGCCGAGCGCCCAGCGCGAACACTTTCGATAATCGCGGCTCTTCGGTTATACTCCGCACTTGGTTTCAACATTGCGACTGTTTCGAGGTTATGATGGTTTAATACATGCTTCAAGCTATTTGAACGCTAATCGCGACATCTACCACCAGTGATACAGAACGGCGAGAATTTCAAATTGAATTTTGTCCGGATTTTGGTGCCGCACCGTGTACACACACACACACACACACATTTATATGTATATATTTTTTTATATACATATGTATATATAATTTTTTCTTAATAATTATTTTAAAATATATATGTTTATGCCTTGTGCGTGCGTGCGTATGTGTGTAAAACATGTAAACATATATATTTTGAAGTGATTGTTAAACGAGGAAAAAATTTTAATGATAATATGACTCAAGGGTGCACCACAGCTCATTTCTTATACTGCAACGGGCCTGAGCGCACCGCGATCGTCGCCTCGGCCGCCGGGCGTGGCGCGGCGACAGGGGAACGGTGGGAGTTACCTACTGAATTTCGCCCGAAATGTGCAAACCTTGCCCAGCTCTGTCTTAAACCAAAGTCTGAACTTAAAGACTAAACTGAAGATGTTTTTATTTAAGTTAAAAATGTGACTTTTTTGTGACCTTCTTCAAAAGATTGTTTTTTATTTTAATATTCCATATATACAGGGTGTATATTTTAATATTCCATATATACAGGGTCCCATTTTAAAAGATCCTCATAATTCTTCAGCCAAATATATTCAGCAAAAATGTTTCAAATAAAAGTTGTCGGATTCAGAAGGAGACATTTGAAGATGACCTTGACTTTGACCTTGGAATTCATTCTGAATGTTATTCAAAAGTAAACTTTGCTTTTTAAATAGAAACATTTATTTTTTTTACGGAATTTTATTCTACGTAAAGAAACTAAGAAACTTTTGTTTGAAAAACATTCTTACACAACCTCTATTTCCAAAATATTTACGGAAATATCTACAAAATTATTGGATCTAATAATTTTTTACTAAAATTCTATCAACTTTAGCGAAAAATAGCAAGAGATAAAAATTATTAATTTTCTTCTCATAGAGCTCTGAGAATTTTTTCACAATTTTTTAATTAACTTAGTACTGCATTAATTTAGTACTGCATTTTCTTGCATTTTCTTGAAGTACTAAAAAGTTTATAAAAAATTATCGGAGCTCTACGAGAAGAAAATTAGCAATTTTTATCTCTTACCATTTTTCAGTAAAGTTGATAGAATTCGAGTAAAAAATTATTGAAACCAATAATTTTGTAGATATTTCCGTAATGTCTTAGAAAATAGAGGTTGTATGAAAATTTTTTCAAACAAAAGTTGTTAGTATCTTTACGTAGAATAAAATTCTGTAAGATAAAATAAATATTTTTATTTAAAAAACGTATTTTTCCTGATCATTGTGAACGGGTCCATTAATTATTTTCATTATTGTCAACGATCCATTCCGACCTTATATCTAATATAAATAATGATTAGAGATGATGTAGAAAAAGTTATGCTTTGTTTTTTTTTATAAATTCCTAATAAAGCTGTGTTATCTATTTTTAGTTGTTTTCTTAGAGCGTCCCGTTTGCTCATGTCACGGTTACTCACGTCCACTCACAGCGACTTGTGATTAGCTGGTTTGGAATAGATGTGGGTTAGGTTAGGTTAGATTAGGTTAGGTTAGAATACTGGGAGGAGGCTACGGCTACAGCCAATGTAGCCGTAGCGTGTGCCGTGCGCTCCATACGGCGGCTGGGCCTACGGGTGGCCCCCCAAAAGACCGAGTGTATGTTCGTGTACGGTCGGTCTGCGGGGGTCCCCCCGAGGTCCAGCATCATGATAGAGTCGGCCCGCGTGGAGGTGACCCCAGGCATCAAGTACCTGGGGCTCCACCTGGATGGCAAGTGGGACTTCACTTCTCATTTTGAGAGGCTGGGTCCCAAGTTGGGGAGAGTCGCGGCTGCATTGTGCAGCCTCCTCCCCAACATCGGTGGTCCGGACAACCGGGTTCGCAGGCTGTATGCGAACACCGTCACGTCCATCGCCCTATACGGGGTGCCAGTTTGGGCGGAAGGGGCGGGGGCCAAGCGGCGCATCGTGCAAATTTTGCACGGTGCGCAGCGACCAATGGTCACCCGCCTAGTCAAGGCGTACAGGACGGTGTCGCATGCAGCCGTCACGGCCCTGGCCGGCATGATACCGGCGGAGCTCCTAGCGCGGTTGTACGCCGAAACGTACAACAGGGTCGCGGAGCTCCGTCGGCGAGAGGGCGACCATCTGGTCACGGCCAGGGACGTGCAGAGGATACGCGACTCGGCCCGGCGTAGGGCCCTCCGGCGATGGCAAAGATCGCTGGGGGCCCCGAACACGCCGGGAATCCGGACCATCGCGGCCATCCGTCCCTGCCTGCTGCAATGGGTGGGCAGGGCACATGGCGGGCTGACATATCACATGGCACAGGTGTTGACCGGGCACGGCTGCTTCGGTCGATACCTGTGTCGAATAGGCAAGGAGCGCACGGCACAGTGCCACAACTGCGCGGCTGGTGAGGACTCTGCGGAGCACACGCTGCAGGAGTGCCCAGCGTGGGCTCAGGAACGCGGAGTCCTCACCACAGTGGTTGGCCAGGATCTCCGGCTCCCGAGCATCATACCAAAGATGCTCGAGAGCCGGGAAGCATGGGAGGCGGTGGCCTCCTTCTGTCGCGACGTCATGTCGCAGAAGGAGGCCGCCGAACGCATGAGGAGGGGAGAGGGGGGGTCGCACCACCCCCCTCTCCCCCCTCTTCTCCTGCCCCGTCGGGGCGGGGGAGTGATGAGGAGGAGGAGCAAGCCCCTTCACCTCGGGTACTGAGGCCAAGGAGGGGCAGATCGCGATTGAGGGCCCACCAGCTCCCCCTGTACCACTTGGGGGGAGCTGGCGGGGCCAGATGAGGGTAAGCCGGGCGGTGTTCGCCTCCGGGAGGTTCTGAGGGGTAACCACTCCCCCACTCTCGGGGGCGGCACCGTCCGGCAAAGAGGAGGGTCGGCAAAGGCCCTAACTCGTGTCCCGGCCTAAGCCCGGACACGTGGGCAGGCGCGATCAGCGCGCCTGCCCGGGCCGCCCAGAACCAGGGGTGGCCCCCCTGGCGGACTCCCCCCCCTCGGGGGTGGTAACGGTCCGCCGCACTTTGCGGCAGAACTAACCTCCCCCCGAGGGTTAGGGACAGGGGAGGGGGTCGGGAGCGGGCGGGTAATCCCGCTCCCGGCCCATCCCAACTTCCCGACTCGGACGGAGGAGCTGCGAGGAGGAAGGTGTCCCCTCCTCGTAGCCAACTAGGAATACAAAGCGCCGGCCGACTAGGCCGGCGCGGGAAGAAGCGCGCAA
>NW_022639462.1:3066487-3070638 GCF_010583005.1 Odontomachus brunneus
AGCCTCCGGGGGATGCGTAACGCATTTCCCCTGGGTTATAAAAAAAAAAAAAAAAAAGGTTAGGTTAGAATTTAAACTTCAAATTTTTTATTTGCATGGAAATTGGCAAACCAATCAAATAGAATAAATGTACATTACACTTTAAGCAAAAAACAATAGTCGATGCAGAACTATCATCCGATTTTTTCATATCTTTTTCTGGCTCAGATCTTAAGATTTAAGTCAGAAAGAGATAAAGAAAAAGAAACAGGAAGCAAAGAGCGCATTGTAAATCAGACTTTAGTCTTCTAAGAAAAAAATTTTTCAATATTAATATAATATCACCATAAGCTTCCGACAGCATTCGTTGACTTTCAGCAGCACTTTGCTTCAAATGGAAGCAAAAAAGCAAAGCTTCCCGCAAATTGTGTTTTGTTGGCACAAAATTCGACATATTCAATGCTCAAAAAACTTTGTTATTTATATTTTGGCAAAATGACGCATACTGAAAACTAAAGCCACATGATGGTGCTTTGACATGAAGGTAGCAACAATATGGCCCGATGCGATATTATTACGCCATCTCTTGAAAATCTTTTAAAATTAATGCACACTTCCAATATTTGGTCCACCTATTATCGCTGATGTATTTTTTTCTGACCAGTAGATCAATGTCTCTCTTATAAAATTTGTCCAGTCCACAATCGTTGGTCGTCCAATGCCGAATTCGTTCTTCAGAAACATTTCATGATAAAGATAGCAGTAAATATTGCACAATAAATTGACAACCTGTAGTCAGAGACAAATGTGCATTACTAAACCACGTTCCTTTATGCCACGAATGGAAGAAGTTACAACGTGAATAAATGTATTTCTTTCCACGTTTTTCTTTGTTTCGTCTTTGGCATCTCCATATTAAATTTTCGTGTAATATTGCACTTTCGTTGCAAGTACTGCACACCACTTCAGTAGGTATAGTACCATTGTAAAAACTCAATGGCTGTTATATCATATGAGAAGATATCTAATGTTTGTCGCAGAGTAACACGACGCTTCGTGCAGTTATCACTCACTTCCATCGTCAAAAGTCAACAAAGTGAGGAATAAACACAGCATTGCGATATATAGAATCATTAATGTTTATAAACATAAAGAATATTCTTGCAAACTTGTAATTTTCACAGAATAGATCTTTTAAATTTTAAATATGTTTTGGAATATTTTGCGTGTGATTCGCAAGCACTACTTCTTTTCTAATAAAAAAAAAAAGAAAAATATCAAACTGTACGATATATTTGCATGTAATTCACACGCAACACCTTGCGTCAGAGGTCTATTTGCTAATCTTTTCAGTATCTGTTTTAGTATATTGTAGACTCATATTAGTAAGGCGAAGATTTAGTAAAGCACTCTAAGGTGCATTCGAGTTTCGCCAGTTTCAATGTTATATTGAATCTTCGCCTTACTAAACATGAGTTTACAAGATACTACAATACTAAAACAGATACTGAAAAGATTAGCAAACAGATCCCTGGCGCAAGGTGTTGCGTGTGAATTATACGCAAACACGTCATACAAGATTAATATTTTTCTTTTTTTTGAGAATGTTGCTTTGCGAATGTTCCTTTTGAAAAACCGCGTTAATTAAGCCTAATTTCATCGAAATCGTAAAAACCATAAAAACTGCAATACATGTCTTTTTGAAGCTAATTCTGTCAAGTACTACAAAAAAAGCGACAGTTTTTAGTGGAATAGCACTTCTTAACATTTATCATGAATGGCAGAATATTATAATATTTCTGTTACAAAGTATTAGTAATTTATTTTATATCGTAATAATAATTCAATTTATGATCACAAAAGACGTCCTTCTACTCGGTAATACAAGAATATAAAGTACAATAATAATGTAAATAATGGCCGTTGGATTGGTGGCGCAGATAAGTTACATAATTTAAAAACTACAGATGTTAACACGCGTCTTACTATAGGAAATAGTAAGCGGCTAGCAGTCCAGGGTTATATAGTCAAAGTCTTCGACTTTAAACCACGCGGCTTCGAAACGCAGCTTGGAACCACGTCGTATTTTATGTTTAAAATGAAATAAAACAGCTTCCTCTTTCTTTTCCACGTTCCTTATACAGCCTAGAATACGAGCTTTGAGGCCTGTTTTCCCCATCAACTTCACGTGTTTCCCTTTCCAAAAAAATTTGATTGTCGGAGATTTTCAGAACATTCTGGAAATTTGTAGCGCAATCCTTGAAAAATTCTGAGGACCCTATTTCCCCCCCTAAAAATACCCAGTCAGTCTCCACCTGATCCACAAAAAAAATAAATTATCCTTTTCATCTTAATGGGGAGTTTGTTTTGATCTGGGCCCACGGCCAGGTGGAGCGGGAAATTTCTGGCGCCAGGTGAAGGGGGAATATTTTGACGCACCGTGGCTATACCCTTACTACTATCTACAAAATGACATCTACAAAAATATATAGTCTTTTTTAAAGAAAACACTAATCTTACTTAAGAAAACATCAATAATTTTATAAAATCTTAAAAATAAGATCTTGAAAAAAGAATTATGGCGATAATATTTTCCCACATGCACCATTTAAACCGTTATATTTAGTAATTTCGAAAAATATATGGATGTTGTAAAAAGTAAATATTACCAATCTTGTAATTTGTTCCGTCTAAATATCTTATTTTTATCATTCAATTAAAATAAACTAATGTAAAATAAGATCAGAGAGAGAGAGAGAGAGAGAAAGAGGAAGGAGAGAGAGAGAGAGAGAGAGAGAGAGAGAGAGAAAGAGAGAGTACGAGAGACCCCCTGTTCCTGTGGGGACCCAGATAAAATACCTGAGCCTCCTGCTGTATGGCAGGTGGAGTTTCGCCGCCCACATAGAGAAGGTGGCCTCCATGGTCTCCCGAGTGAGCAATGCCTTCTTGAAATTGATGAAAAATCTTGGAGAGCTGCGATGGAGAGTCCGCCACCTCTACACCAACATGGTGGTATCAGTGGTCCTTTATGCGGCGCCGGTTTTCGCTGGCGCTTTGCGGGGCTCCGGTCGCAGCAAAAGACTACTTCGTGCAGCCATACGGTCGGTAGTCCTGCGAGCCACTTGATGCTACCGCACGGTGTCATATGAGGTGGCGACGGTCCTCACCTTCTGGAGTTCCTCGTCAATCAGTTCGAGTATACATACTCGTACCTGGCGAGGCTCCAGAAAGAGCGGAGGAAGATAACGGCCAGGATCAAAGTAGCAGTGAGCCTTAAGACGAAGTCCTGGACTATGGTCCGGTGGGCCGAACACCTATCAGCCCCCGGATTGTTTGGAACTCGCACCGTGGAGACCATCCAGCTCTGCCTGTCCAAATTGACAGGCAGGCGGGGAATGGGGTTGACCTTCCGGCTCGCGCAGATGCTCACTGGACACAGTTGTTTCGGTGAGTACCTATATAGAATTGGGCGGGAGGTCACGGCCTAATGTCACCATTGCAGTGATCGGAACACGCAGCACATGCTGGCAAAGTCCGGCGTAGGCCGAACAGTGCCGTGTCCTAGTCTCCAAGCTCGAGGGAGATCTCTCTCTTCCCACCGTCATTCAAAAGATGGTGGGGAAAGACGAGAAGTATGGGGCCTCCTTCTGTAAGAAGGTTCTCCCCCAGAAGGAGGCCACGGAGCGGGTGTGTCGGGAGCAGGCTGCTCCCAACGGGAACATATCGCTCCCGAAAACCATAAGAGGAACCCGGCAGGAGTTTTACTAGGTAGGCCCCCTTCCTGTGTTGTTGGAAGCAGGAGAGTCCCAAATAACACGTGAACCCCCCCCCCCGGGATTCGCGGGTATGCGTAAAGCATTCCCCTGCTTCACCAAAAAAAAGAGCGTCGTAGAGAGGCAGGGCGAGGTGTTATTGGCGGTATCTCTAGATATCGTCAATATCTTCAACACCCTATCCTGGCATAGGGTATCCTGGAATACCACAGAGTGCCTTTCTAGGGTTCCACAAAGTCATTCGGGACTATTTCAGAGACCGGAACTTCGCCTACCACGAAGGGCGGGATTCCGGACTGAAGGATTGTCCACAGCGGTGTCCCTAGAGGTCAGTCCTGAGACTCCTAATGTGGAACATCATCTACAATGTCGTGCTCCGGACGTTGCTCCCCCCCCCCC
>NW_022639462.1:3070778-3072802 GCF_010583005.1 Odontomachus brunneus
CCCCCCCCCGGCGCATATGTGGTCTGCATAGCAGACGATACGCTGGTCATGGCAGGGGTGGGGCACACCTGAGATGAGGCACTCGCCCTTGGTCGCAGTGACCTGTGTCGTTCGGACCATCGGGAGTCTGAGATTAATGGTAGCGCTCCAAAAAACGGAAGCTATTTTCTTTCATGATAGAAATCACGGAGCACCAATATCCCTCTCGCCAATATCCCGGTGGACGGAACCCCTGTCCAAGTCCCCTGAGGGACCAGATGAAATATCTAGGCATCCTGCTGAATAGTCGTTGGAAGTTCATCGCAAACTTTGAGCGCGTGACCTCCAAGATCACTCTCGGGTCGGCAACGTCCTTACTGACCTGATGAAAAACCTTGGGAGCTCGAAATGGTGTGTACGCCGTCTCTATGCGAATGTAGTGGCATCCGTGGCCTTGTAGGGGACGCCAGTGTGGTCAGACTCCCTACAAGCCTCCGGCTGCAGCAAACGGCTCCTACGGACAGCCATGCAGCCGGTGGTCCTGAGAGCCACCCAATGCTACTGCATAGTTAGGTACAAGGCGGCGGCGACCCTGGCCGGGCTTCCTCCCCCGGAGTTCCTCGCTCAGCAGTACGAATACATGTACAAGCGGTTGGCGAGGCTCCGAAACGAGAGGATCGAGATAACGGCCAGGGTCAAGGCCTCCGTGCAAAGTCCCGAACATTAGCCCGGTGGGCCGATTACTTGTCGACCCCCGAGCTGTTTGGTGCCAAAACGGTGGAGGCCATCCAGACCTGCCTGCCCGAATGGACGGGCAGGAGCGGAAAGGGATTGACCTTCCATCTGTCGCAGGTCCTCACCGGTCATAGTTTCTTCGATGAGTATTTGTGCCGCATCGGCAACGGAAGATCACGGTACAGTGCCATCATTGCGGCCATAACCGAGACACGTCGCAACACACGCTGGAACACTGCCCAGCGTGGTCGGATCAGCGCCGTAACCTAGTCACCAGGCTCGGAAGAAACTTGTCGCTCCTTGTCATAGTGAGAAAAATTATAGGGACCAACGAGGACTTTAGAGCCGTAGCTTCTACAAGAAGGTAATCTTACAGAAGGAGGCTGCGGACCGGATCCGTCGGGGGCAGGGATCCCGACGGGCACAACCCGACTCCGCAAGGCGGCGGCGGCAGCAGAGGGCGGACGAGAAGACCACGCCCGCCTCGCGCGCGCCTTACAGGCATGGAGGAAGGGGCGCGGGCCAAAACGTGAAGAGAGGACTAATCCCCTTCCCTCGCTAGCGGTCCCGTGTCCCACCCTCCACAGCAGTTCTTGAAAACAACGTGGGGTATCAACTTGGGCGGCGGTTCAGCTCACGAAGGGAAGCCGGGATCCTTTCGCTTCGGCAGAGGACCCGGTGGTGGATGATTTTCAACACGCGCGGTTCAGACCGCTGCGCAGGGAACGAGGACTCCTTTGCCCCTCGGGGCGGAAGAGAAGAGAAAGTAGGGGGGGGGACCCGTCCTCGGAGATTGGCTTACCTGTCCGCTCACCCCCATAGCAAAAGGAAACGCGTAGAAGCAGGGCGGATAGTCCCTCTCTAGATCAAAGAGGAGAGACGAGAGATCAATCCGCGCGGCAAGTTAAACCGTCGCCCAAGGAATCAAGACCTCCCGCGTGTCACCGGGGAACTCGGCGCAGGAGGGAAGTTGACTAGGTCCCCAAAGGCGGAGAATCGGGGAAGTAATGCTTATGGAAGTTCCCCCGGTTCCTCACTATGCCTCATCAAGAGGCACCCGGCAGGAGTTTTAGTGGACAGACCCTCTCCCTGTATAGATGGGAGGGGAAGAGTCCCACATAACCCGCGACCCTTCCCAGGGGGTCTATACGTAACCCAGTTCCCCTGTCTCACTAAAAAAAAAGAGAGAAAGACAGAGAGAGAGGGATGAAGAGAGGGAACGTATACGTACACTAGAAAGTATTATAAACAATTGAATTAACGTCTAGGTATAGCTTCCGGAATGGAGCCGTGTCTTGAATCAGCGATAT
>NW_022639462.1:3072902-3076080 GCF_010583005.1 Odontomachus brunneus
AGAGAAATGCCGGTTCTGCGTAGAAAAACTAAAATATTTAGGACACGTATTAGATAATAAAGGGATCCAAACGGACCCGGAAAAAATTAATACAATTAAAAACTGGCCAATACCGAGCACAGTGCGGAAAATTCGACAGTTCCTAGGATTAGCATCGTGGTATAGGAGATTCATACCAAGCTTCTCCACCATAGCCGCCCCACTGACCACAATGCTACGCAAAAATGCAAAGTGGAAGTGGGGAATAGAACAAGAAAAGGCGTTCAGGGAACTGAAAACGAAACTAACGACAACACCGGTATTGGCTTGCCCGGATTTCACAAAAAAATTTGTCATCCAGACAGACGCCAGTACGGAGGGTTTAGGCGCGGTATTGACGCAGCGGTTAGACAATGAGGAACGGGTAATCGCGTATGCAAGCCGGACTCTGGACAGGGCGGAGCGGAATTACAGTGCGACCGAACTGGAATGCCTCGCCGTGGTATGGGGAATAAGGCGCCTCCGCGACTACGTGGAGGGATACAGATTTACAGTCATCACAGACCACCAGTCCCTCCGGTGGCTGCAGAAAGTGGAGGCGCCAACAGGGAGATTAGCTCGATGGATCATCGAGCTACAACAGTACGATTTTGAGATTCAATACCGGCGAGGCAGTCTAAACACGGTCGCGGACGCCCTGTCCAGGCAACCACAAATATGTACCATCACCACCGCATGCCAATGGTATCGAAAAATAAAATCCCAGGTGGCCGAGGAACCGAACACGCGACCAGACTACAAAATAATAGGGGGAAAACTAATGAGGCACATACTCCACAACCTCGACTTCAATGAAACACGAGCAGAGGAACAGTGGAAGGAGTGCGTACCAAAAGAGGATAGAATAGAAATATTAAGAAAATATCATAACGAACCCACCGCCGGCCACCTGGGAGTAGCAAAGACCATTGCCCGCATAGCCCGGCAGTTTTACTGGCCAGGCATGTTCAGGGAAATCGCGAGATATGTAAAAACGTGTGAGAACTGCCTGGCCTACAAGGCACAGCAGGTAAAACCAGCCGGGCAAATGCACGCGACCGCGGTAAGGGGTCCATGGCAACAAGTTACCATGGATCTCATTGGCCCCTTACCGCGATCAAACAACGGCCACTCGTGGATCCTGACAATGCAGGACCGATTCACGAAGTGGCTAGAAATGCGACCGATAAGGCGGGCAACGGCGAACATCGTGACGCAGACACTAATGGACACGATTATATACAGACACGGCTGCCCCCAGACCATCATTTCCGATAACGGCACCCAATTAAAATCCCAACAACTAGCACAAATGCTCACAGCGCACAAGATAAAGCACCGTACCACCCCCGTCCATGCACCCCATTGCAACCCAGTAGAAAGGACCAACAGGGTCGTAAAAACAATGGTGGCACAATATGTAGGGCGAGACCACCGAAAGTGGGACATACACCTGCCGGCCCTGCAGTTCGCTTATAACACGGCAGTACAGGAGTCCACAGGCTACTCGCCCGCCTATTTAAATTACGGGCGAGAGATAGACACCACGCCGGATAACACGGACGGAAGGGAAGAACCAGCATCTCGACAAAAAAGGCTAAAAGAAGCGAACGAGCTGGTAAGAATAAACCTGGCTCGAGCATTCCAGCGACAGGAAAAATATTATAATTTAAGACGACGGAACTGGAAGCCAAAAATCAACGAAAAAGTATGGAAAAGAGAATACCCGCTATCTAATAAGGCGAAAGCTTTCAACGCAAAATTAGCACCGAAATACACAGGTCCGATGACAGTGAGAAAAATAATATCGCCGGTTGTCGTCGACCTGAAAGACAAAAACGGTCGATGGCACCGGCATATACACGTTCAGGACTTAAAGCCACAGAACAACAACAGCGAGGAGGACGACGAAGGCGATACGATAAACAATACATAAAGGAGCGCACAACGAAGAAAGTCTCACTTTCCAACGAGGCAACTGATAGGAAAGATGCCGACACAGAAAGTTTACGAGATCGAAGGAGTAGACCTCCTCTGGACGGACCTGCTTCTGTCCTCGGACGACGAGGAAACCGAGGCACCGCAGCCTCGATCACCGTCGGCACTACCACCGCCGACATCAACAGAGGACAACCAACCGCCTCAACAGTCAACAACGGAAACAACTGAGACACCGCCAGAAAAGAAAGCGAGGACGGAGAAGCCAATATCGGCGGCCGCAACGAGAGCACCAATAAACACGCTGCCATCAAGAGGCACGCGTATTCAACGATCGGACGCCGCGCAAAAAAGGAAAGCCATTTTCCTTACGGCTCCGCCGCCCCCACCGCCAGGGCGCCGAGGACGTGCCGCCGGCACAAGGAAAACCGGCACAAGCGCAGTGCAAATACAACCAGCATGCGCAAGAAGGGCAACGAAGAGAACAGCGTCACCACCAGCACCGGCAGGAACACCAGCACCAAGAACGACCGCAGCCCAGCCAACAACTGAAACACCGCTAATAACAAAGACAGGAGGCCAGCCAGGGACAGCGACCAAACGGGCAACCGACCGAGCAACGACGGAACCGCTCCGTATAATTCCGCCGTCGCTACCGCCACCGATACCCGTGGAGCTGCGTCCAGGCTTAATCACCATGGTACCACACTTCGCGGTACATGAGTCCCGCCGGTATCGAGTACGCATACCGGAAGGGCGATGGATGCTTAGGTTTAACAGGATAGGACAACTACGGGCCTGCCAGAGACTCCCCGACGACCCGCCCTAGGACGGGGGTGATGTAACGATGCACACCTGCATCGTCACTACTCCGGCCCGACCGACCATCAGTCGGGCCGTGCACCGGCGCGTTGCGCCAACAATAAAACTCCGAAAGACCGACAAACAAAACACGATAACGAATATAAACAAAGCGAGCGAAGATCACGCGAGAAATCAAGCACAGCGGAAACAATAGCGAGCGAGCGCCGCGAGCACGCGACGCACACGTGTACGAGGCGCGGAGACAAAGAAGCGTCAAGTATATAATCCGCGACGCCGAATTAATCAGGACCAGACCGATCCGGACCGTCAACCGAACTCGATGCTACACAGCGGAGAGCAAGGCCTACGACCGACTCGTATCTGCTTCCTAAACCTGCCAACGATCACATCCTCGCAA
>NW_022639462.1:3077128-3083121 GCF_010583005.1 Odontomachus brunneus
GCTCAGTATCAGAGTTCTCAGCCCTGATGATGCAAACTGCAACGTTTGCGAAACGTCGGCATATCGCTGATTCAAGACACGGCTCCATTCCGGAAGCTATACCTAGACATTGTATCAATGGCCGTGAAAGCCTCAAATCTAGAATTGAATTAACGGTTTAACTGTGTGACGAAAATGAGACTTCCGTGCCACCGGTGTGTGAAAAAAAATGTTCTTACATTTTCGTTACAATTTTAGTAGTAAAGTTTCCAAAGTTGTTGAATTCGAACATGATATCAGAATTTCAAAATTCAAATGGCAGATCCAATATGGCGGATCAAAATATAAAAATCCAATTATTTTCCAATTTCTGATCCACTATATTGGATCTGCCATTTTGAATTTTGACTCTGATATTATATTTAGATTAAAAATTTTCAAAAATTATAAGATACCAAGCTTCATACAAATCGCAAAAGGATAAATCTTTTTTTTAAGATGTACATATATATACATTACGTACTCAAGGGGTTAACGATAAACCTATAGATTTGTGTACACCTCTCGGATGATGCTGAGTTTGACATATGTTGTAAAAGTCATGACTTTAATTAACATTCAGAAGATTTTAACTCTTACTCTTTGTTCTTTAAAAAGTTATAAAAAAAATTTTTTTATGAACAACACATTTTTACGACATTGCGTATAAATATTGAATTTAAGTTTGACACATGTTGTAAACATCATAAACCTGAGTAACCTCGAAAAGAATATCAATCTTACTCGTTGTTCATTAAAAAGTTATGAACAAAAATATTTCATAAATAAGACTTAGTTTTGCGACACTGTACACTAAAGTAGCGTTTATAGAAAATTTATGTGCATATGTAAAACAGTATCAGTATGCGCGCGGGGGAGGAGCAGAGCCCTTCCTCTGAATTCCCCAAAAAACCTAGCTTTAACCTAATCCATCAATAAAAATTTTTTGTTCATAACTTTTTAAGAAACAAAGAGCAAGGATTAAAACCTTCTAAATGTTAATTAGAGTCATGACCTTTACAACATATGTCAAGGTCAGCGTCATTCGAGAGGAGTACACTAATCTATAGGTTTATCGAATTAATAACTACATCAACATTTAAATTATTTATCTACTTTAAATTTATAATAAACACTACAAAATATACTAACAAGTGCCACAGAAGGATCCATTCCTGTGATAGGAATACGACTAGCTAATTTGCAATGATACGTAGTATCCATCTCAACTTCTTCTTCGTCAGTTTTGTTTCCAACACTACCTGATTTCTGCGTGGTGTGAGGATCTAAATAAATAACCTCGTCTCCTAAAAAATATTTATGCATATCTTTAGAGACAATTTTATTTAACTTAGAAAACAAAATATATATGCTCTGTTAAAATTAAATTTACAAAAAAATATCTAATTAATATAAAATGTTGTATATAGAGTACACAATTTATAATGTTAATGACAAATATCTCGTGAAATATGTATTATGTGAAAAAATATTACAGATAAGATTTGTTTGGTATTAAAGAGGACATTAAATGGCACTATTAATTATATTATAGGTAGCACTATTATAAGGCAAACAAAGATTAAATATCTTTTTTTATTTAACTAATTTTTAATATTTTATTATTTTTTATTTTTATTATTTTATATGAAAGTAAGGATACAAACAAATATTTCCTATTTGGAACATTTTTTTATTAAATGTAAACTTTTCGAGATAATCGACTTTAAAGAAGATCATTTGTTTCATGCTATTTTCACACATCTATGAAATTACAATTATTGAAAAAAAATTATGAGTAACTAAAATGTAATTTTATTTAATAATTCATTCCTTAATTACATTAAATTATTGTATAGTTCGCGTGGAACCGTGAAATATGAGGATCGTTTAACAAGTATTTTCAAGACATGGCGCCACATTATGTTTTATAACATGTGACTGATAAGAACTACTTTTCAAAGTATGTTACAGCAGTCAAAAGTAACGCGTGTTCACGTTTGAAAGACATTTTAATCGACCGTGTTAGCAAATTTTTCGAAAATAGAAAAACAAGAGAACGATATAGTTATCAAACATTTTTATTTAAAAAAATAGATGGCTGCGCAGATTAAAGCTGAGTTAGAAGAAGTTTATGGGGATCTTGCACTATTGTTAACAACTATTTACTTTTGGATGAATAAATCTAAACGTGGTCGAACATCCGTTGAAAATAAAGCGCACTCCAAATGTCCAGTTAAGATTACCACACCAGAAATCGTCGAAAATTCCATGGAATCGTTATGGAAGATCGCCGGTTAGGTGCGTGATATTGCTGAGACTGTAGGCATCTTAAATAAATGAGTACACATGTGCACGTACATGAAAATTTATATATAAAGAAGCTGTGTGCGCAATGGGTGCCGCGATTACTGACTATCAACCAAACACGATCGCGAAAAGACATTTCGAAATAAAGTTTGGCGATGGTTAGTCGCAATCTACAATCCTTTTAGCGTCGATTTGTGACGGTGGACGAAATCTGGATCCACCACTATACGCTTAAGTCGAAGCAACACCCTGACGAAAATAAAAAGTTTCATAAACGTTTGTTTAGCGTTTACGTAAGCGTTTACGGGAGTTTGTTGAGAGTTTAAAAATTGTCAGTAGAGCGGAAATTGCAACACTGTAGCATTTAAAAGGCCTTTGCGTATTAAAAGAGCGTTTGCTGAACGGAGATAAAATACTTGTCTTACGGCGTTGTGTGAAAAATGTTTTTTAAACATTTTAAAAATCTAACAGCAAATTCTCTGCACGAAAGTGTATCAGCATTTACTGGGCGTATTTTGAAAAGCATTGCTTTAGCATTGCAGAACTTTCACAAAATATTATATATAGCATTTGTTAAGTTTTGAAAACGTTCTGAAAGCGTTCAAAATCCAACGATGTTAAATAAACGTTCATACAAAGTTTGAAAGCGTATAAACTCTCAGGAAATTCTCTTCGAACGGTTTATAGAGTTTTATTTTCGTCAGGGCAGTCAAAGCAGTGAATAGCAACTGGTAAAAGTGCACCGAAGAAGACCAAGATGATTTTGTCAGCCGGCAAAGTAATGGCTACAAGATTTTGGGATTTCCAAGAAATCATTTTCATTAACTATTTGTCAAACAATAACAGGAACGCCTAATACGTCCTCCTCCTTCTATGATGGATCCCCCACGGCGCATTGCGTCCAAACACCCGGTGGCTGCCAAAAAATTGATGTCGACCCCGGGTATTATTTGCATCGAATGAGGAGGGCCATCGGTGGAGACGGGCATACATGGACAGCAGGATAGCAATCTTTGACTTTGAGAGACTGACAGCTATACCATTTGTTACAATGTTTCTCTCTGTAGTCGCAAAACCATAGAAGGAGGAGGGCGTACTAAATGGCAGCGGCACGCCGTGCGTTCGAGACTGCATATCTTTTCGTTCCAGAGAGAGAAAAATATCGAGAGCGCGGTTTGTTAGACCGGGACTCGAATCCGGTCTTTCACTTGCCGGGCGACTGTTTTAAACCACTGAGCTATTTGACGCTCCACGCTCACGACACTCTCCTCTACCTAGATAATGCACAGAGATATCATTCGGAAGCAACATCTCTGGTGCGATCCCGAGCGCACGGCGACTACAGAAAGAAACATTGTTACTATACCAAATGTACACCTGTTGTCTCTCAAAGTTAAAGGTTACTATTCTTTAAGACTTGCTGTCCATATATGGTCCGCAGTGATGGGAAACATCACAGCGGAAATTATTCTGTACATTTCTGTACAGAAATGTACAGAAATGTAATAATAGAAATGTACTATAAAACATTACTGGATTTTTGCTTTGAACAGAGTGAAGAACGAAACGGCTAAAATTGGCACGCAAAAGGTGCTGTTTCATCAAGCAACGCACCGTCTCATATATCGACCATTAAATGGACAATAGCTAAATTGTACGAGTTATGAATTGTACGAGGTATGAATTAATCCCTACCATCCCTTACCGAAAAATACTATTGAGACTCAATACTAACAAAGAACCCCGCATAAATGTTTCACCACGATTTGAATCAGTTTGAAATATATTGAAATTCAAACCAAAAAAAGAGCCACGTATTTTTTTATGCCCAGGCGGACTTTTAGGGGGCAAAACTCCCCTTTGAAGAAAAATCGGTTTTTTTCTTTAGGAACATATTTCGTGAAAAGTATAAGAGATAGAAACAATTTTTCTAGACAAAAATTAAATGGTTTTAGGAATACTTTGCAGTGACAACCAAATATTTAAAAAATATTATAATCGTCAACTTACTCCCATCAATTTTTTAAATAAATTTTAATTTTTTTTATTTTAAAATTTGTGTCCACTCAAAAAAAGTATATTTTATGCCGAATCCAACCATATATAACAATATAATTTTCCGACATACGGACTTTTCGAAAAATAAGTGGAAATATTCCCATATGACAGTGACGCTATCTGTAGCCGCCTAATCTACTCGATAATATACGCAACATGTTCTCATCGAACTTCCTCATAATAATAGGCGATTAGTACTGATATCCAGAATATATAATCGAAAAACATTTCAATGTATAAGGACGATAATAATAATAGATACATAGAGTAAACTACGATAAGATGGCCATACTTTTTTAAAATGCAAAAAATACATTTCTTATTGTTATTTCTTAATAGCGTTTGGCACATTACTTCACTGCCTACAGTACATAATATATCAGAGTTAAAAGGAAAATACTTTAGTGAAATTATTTATTATAAAAATATCACAATATGAGCATTGGCCATCTTACCTAAATTTTTAAGACAAGATGGCCATAAAGAATAAGTGACCCGTACATATTTTATGTTCAAGATTCTGTACCTATTATTTTATAAAATAATGAAAAAAACAATTTGACATATTCATTTTAATATAATATATTTAATATATATTATTTGTGAAAAATAAAATACACATAAAATAGAAATCTCTAAACTTAAACTTAATAAAAAATAGAAACCTCTAAACTTACTAAACTTAAATTCTAAATCCAATTTTTTATCAAAACATATTACATATAAAATTAAATTACTGTAATATTGAAAGTAATTATTGAAATATAACGGCTTTTGTTTTATAAATGTTAGAATGATAGTAGGCCATTTTACGCAAAATGTGAGTGAAAGACGGTTATAATAGTACTTATTAATAAATAGTGAAAATGAAAATAAAAATGCATGTTATATTACAATTTACATACCCTACTTTATGTATCTAATGTTGATTGCGATAGCTAAACTGTAATTTATTTGACGGTGCGGTAAATTTCAGTGGACACATGAAAAATTTTACAGGTAGTCGAAAATAAAAATATAATATAATAATCGAAAATAAAAATATAATATTCATAATCTTGCTATTTCGAAAAATGTATGCATATACACTACGATAAATATCGATTATCTTTGTGACTAATTACACAAACGCAATGTTTTGCAATTATTAGAAAAATTATAGTCTATGGCCATCTTTCCGCTATGGCCATAATACACGAGTTTATCTTACATAACAATGTTGTCATATATTCATATACATTGTTTTTATAAAAGGACATACATATATACAGGGTTGGCAAAAAGTCCAGAAACGGTCAAATATCTCGAAAAGGATCAACTGTAGCAAAAAATATGTAAGTAGCAAAGTTGTAGGGCTTAATAAAATGTACCTAATGATGGCTAAAAATGTGACTTTGGGTGGAGGATGAAGGTCATACGAAGGTCAAATTGAATTTTTAAAATTGACCCCCCACTTTTTATTAAATATTCTTATAGCTTATTTCAAGGGCTTTCCAAACACCTATAATAAAGTATTTTTTTATTAGGCATATTTAGAGTTATGAGGCTTGAAAAGAATTTGGTCTTTAACTGTTTCTGTTTCGTAAAAACGTATCACTGTCTTCTGA
>NW_022639462.1:3083131-3083625 GCF_010583005.1 Odontomachus brunneus
AAAATTGACCCCCCACTTTTTATTAAATATTCTTATAGCTTATTTCAAGGGCTTTCCAAACACCTATAATAAAGTATTTTTTTATTAGGCATATTTAGAGTTATGAGGCTTGAAAAGAATTTGGTCTTTAACTGTTTCTGTTTCGTAAAAACGTATCACTGTCTTCTGAACGGTGGATTTAGAAATAAAATTGCGATCAGGATATGCAGCATTGAATGTGTAGATCAGTTACTTCTTCATATGATCTAATATGATCTCCAAATTTTCGATAAAGAAACAGCATTATCTTTTCTTTATCAGTTAACATTTTTAAAAAAGAAATTTGAAATTGTAGTTGAAAAAAGAAAGGGAAAAGACAAAAGGTAAGGTGCGAGAGAGCACGACTCGTTTTTAAAATACAAAGATCAAGAAGCGTTATCGTGAAGCGCGGGTATGCGCGAGTTTTGACTGAGTACGTGTGATATTACGTCGTGAATGAATAACCGCGTTCGATG
>NW_022639462.1:3086641-3088262 GCF_010583005.1 Odontomachus brunneus
TATATATATATATATATATATATATATATATATATATATATATTGCGACGTTATTTGCGAGAGATATTCATATCGTGAAGGCGAACAGTGGCCTGTCCGCCACGTCGACAAATTGCCGCCGGCCCCGGATCACAACCGCAACACACCAAAAAAAATTGAATCGTTGGGCACCAGATGCGGAGAAAGCCGCCACAACTTCGAAACACGAAAAAAAAACACGCGATAGTACTCAAAACTCGAGTGATCTGGTACCGTACGGAACCGGTATCTCGTCTGGTTATTCTACGTCAGCGACGGGATGGGTTCAGGAGGTGATAATCAAAGGAAAGAAGATGACTCAAACTTTTGCGGTATCAACTCTTTATTAGACGAGATTCTCGCACGCCCCAATAAATATCGCGGTGCACTCCAAAGTTCGCGAGATTCGGTACTAATCCGGACGCGACAATTTCGGCCCGAAGACGATCTCCTCGGGCGAGCCTCTCTACGCGGCCGCTCCGCAGACGAGACAACGGCAACATACAAAAAAAATTCGACAATCACGGTATGGAAATGTCAGAGCAGATTGGAGGTCTTACAATGTGCGCTGGCTCACCCTCGCTGACGTTGGCTGTAGTGGTCCTCGCCCCTCCTCACGCTCTCGGGCCCTTCGCTCGAACGCTTGATTTGTCCTCGCTCGTCCTCTAGCCTGGGCTATCGTTCGCCCTTGCTCTCACTGTCCTCACACTCACTAACTACCGAGGAAGGTATTCGCAACGTCGCCTCGCTCGCGAAAAATTCTTGTACGCGACTCGGTTACGTACGTTCGCAGGAACGATCGCGGTTAGGCTGAAGATCTGCCGTTCTTCGGGGATTTCGAATCCTGGGAGATCCCTCTTCGTCGCTCCTCTCCGCGTCCAGGATTCCTCGGCTTCGCCAATCGACGCTCGACAGCTTTCGGTAGAATTGTCTCGAGACGGTAATTATCGCGTGACACTTTCGCTGTCGATGCTGGGCTCGCGGCCTTGATCGGCACGCACTATTTCTTATAGTCGGGATCCTCGGGACGGTATTGTTCTCCCGGCTTCCTGCTGCTTTCGCCAAGCGTCAGCTGAAATGTAAACACAGCTGACGGTATTAAGTCTTAATTCGACAGCTATGTTCCCATTTTAGCAAATATTCCGAACGATAGAATATTCTGGAACTCAGAACGACCGGAATAAGTGAGAATATTATAGCGCTAAGAAATGCGAGAGCAATCACCTGAGCGAGAGCGATGAGCTGGCGGCCGCTGTTTCTCCGTCCCACGTTGTCCTCGGATTTCGCCGGTCCTGGTAACCGGCAAGGGAAGCCGAGGGGGCACAAAATCTGGGACGCGAAGATCTACGCATCTGCTCCGCTTGCCTAACTAACTCTGAAATTTAATCTTAAGGACTCACACGAAAAAAACGGAAGCTATTTCGGCACGCGATAATCGATAAATGATCACGAAATCGGCGCGGTTCTCTTTGGGACGGGTGCCTCCAAGGCTGCCACGTCATAATATACATATATATATATATATATATATATATATATATATATATATATATATATATATATATATATACAGGGTGTTCGGAAAGTACCGGGACGCCCGAAT
>NW_022639462.1:3088294-3088972 GCF_010583005.1 Odontomachus brunneus
AATATGATCTCCAAATTTTCGATAAAGAAACAGCATTATCTTTTCTTTATCAGTTAACATTTTTAAAAAAGAAATTTGAAATTGTAGTTGAAAAAAGAAAGGGAAAAGACAAAAGGTAAGGTGCGAGAGAGCACGACTCGTTTTTAAAATACAAAGATCAAGAAGCGTTATCGTGAAGCGCGGGTATGCGCGAGTTTTGACTGAGTACGTGTGATATTACGTCGTGAATGAATAACCGCGTTCGATGTGAGCGAATGAACAACTAGGCTAGGAGCCTAAAAAACACAAACACAGGAGAAAAACAAGAATAACTTTATTTTTCGTGTCTCGAGCTAGACGATATGACCGGCTTAGTTGTTCATTCGCTCTCATCGAACGCGGTTATTCATTCACGACGTAATATCACACGTACTCAGTCGAAACTCGCACATACTCGCGCTTCACGATAACGCTTCTCGATCTTTGTATTCTAAAACGCGCTCTCTCGTATCTCGCTCTGTCTTTTCTCTTTCTTTTTCCAATTACAATTTCAAATTTCTTTTTCGAAAATATTGACCGAAAAAGAAAGAATAATGCTGCTTATTTATCGAGGATTTGGAGACCGCATTAGATCATATCAAGAAGTAGCTGATCTATTCAATGCTACATATCCTGATCGCAATCCTATTTCTAAATCCA
>NW_022639462.1:3093391-3093913 GCF_010583005.1 Odontomachus brunneus
TATATATATATATATATATATATATATATATATTCATTTTGTTGTCCAGAGTTTTACGTAAAATAATAAACGATGAGGCCATGGGAATCTTGGTTGTGCCCTGGTGGTCATCACAACCTTGGTTTCCTACCTTCCGTCGCCTATTAGTTGACGATCCAATCTACTTACCACCATCTCATTCTCTTCTATCATCTCCTTTTAAGAACCAGCATCCGCAATAGCAGTAGGGAAATTATCAGGAAGGATTTTCGGTTTCAAGCAATACCGCCATCAGCTCTAGACATTATGCTCGCTTCTCTGGCTATATCTACAGTAAAGCAATACGCTCGTCCGCTCCGACCCTGGTTGAACTTGTCACAAACGACATTCCGCGACATTTTGTTGGAAAAGCAGGGACAAGGGCATAACTATATACTATGTCCATCTGAACAAGACCAAAGGCATAATTAAAATCTAGCTTCACTTTTCGTTTAATCTTAAAATTTTACGTGGTTGTTTGAAAAATGACCTCTACAATTTTTG
>NW_022639462.1:3093923-3098225 GCF_010583005.1 Odontomachus brunneus
TCGTTCAGAAAACGATGAAAGTGATACGTTTTTACGAAACAGAAACAGTTAAGGAGGTAGACCAGGGTGAAACTTTTGTTCTGAGCCTAATTTTTTTATTGGCTTATAATATTCCTTACGGTGTCTATTTTTAAGATTTATTCATATAAAATTTTCCATAAATGTTAAAATATGTTTAAACCGCGATTTACTGCAAGGGGGTCTGGCGCGCTGAGAGCGCATCCGAGCGCTCGAACGCAACCGATGTACTATAACAGTTACCGAGGGAATAGGGGTCCTGTTAGAAGCGCTTAAGCAGGCAACTTCGTCAGTTGGTAAAGAAAACGAGAGGTCTTGGCGGAAAAAGCAAACTGACTGGAAAACTAATCGACGAATTATCAGTTTATTATGGATTGGCTATACGACGCAACATGAGATCTGTGGAAGATATGAAAAAAGAAATATGCGCTACTTTGTTCCACAAGTTATCGACGGACTGAAAACCGCAACACGAGAAATGTCCAGAAGGCGCAGATTCGTGGTGCTCGTGGCAGAAAGCAAAAGCTCACGATGAACTGGCTAAGTATCAACACAAACCTGCTCTCAGCAAGAAATTTTCGATGCTTTATGTCTAATCGAGGAACTGACCAGGGATGATTTGCTGCAACGTTGCGTAGGCGGGTTCACTCAAAATAACAACGAATGCTTCAATGCAATGTCACGTCTTAATTGTTTTTTAAAACCTGTTTATTGTCCTTTTTGGATCAATGGATTTAACCACTTTACCCCGGGATGGACAAGTTCGTGTGATTGTGTGTGAGTAAAATGTGTAAACGTATGTGTGTATAAAATAATGATTTTACTTACTAATTCTGGTTTAATATTGATTCTTTCTTTTAAGTAATTTTAAATTATTTTGAAGTCCTTCTCGTACTGTAGTTTCAGAGAGACTGAAGAGCTTAGGATCGGACTTAAGAGATTGGTGAAGGTTTGGGAATATGAGTAAAGTGTAATGCGACGCTTAGGTTAGAAGATATGTTAGGAAAACAAACCTTTATCTATCCAATAACTTATTTACGATTTTTAATGTTTTATCTTAGTGATCCAATTGTTACATATATATTGTTTGTGTGATGAGTTTTAATTGATTGATTTAAAAGCTAAAATCTGAAACTGACTTTCTAAAACTTCTACTATTACTATTAAAAACTGACTGATTAATTGATTGATTGATTGTCTGATTTTCTGGCTGAATGACTGACTGTTTGTCTTATCTGACTTCTTGTCTCAAGTCTCTAGTCTAAGTGTGGGCAGTCGCACCCGTTTTTATAGGCAGGTGGCAAGATACCCCCGCGTGAGTTCTCACCACCTTTTAGTAGAAGGGGAAAGATGCTTCTCACGACATGTGAGTAATAATCAATAGTTAGATTTTGACACCTTATTATCAATCCATTGTTCATTGACCACCCAGGGCATTTATTGCATTCCTGGTGGTAACAGAAGGTGCGCTCGATCGAATTAAAGAGAAGTTACGTCGGACGTAACAGCAACGTTGTGGTCGATGGCGCCCAAAACACAGTGGCAAAAAAATAGTCGATATTGCAGCGGATTTGACCACATGCACTTTCAACGATGGCTTAAATAGTATTATGGAAATAATGCAGGTCCTGGAAATGAAAATCAGTCCAACTTGTTACAATTTCTGCCTCGAAACCGACTCCTGACGCATACAGGCAGCTGACAGAAAGATGACCGACGCGGCTAAAGAGGCTCGCAGGGCTTTGTTATCGACTCGAAAGGACTTGGACGAGCTGGACCATGATAAGGAAAGTCAACTGTACGGTGTTGGCATTGCCGATTAAAGGTTTGTTCAATTTCAGTACTAGAGATCACAAGTTAAAACTTTAAACGCGTTTTTCTCAAAACGACATTTTTCAAGCGGCAGCTATAACTCTTGCAATTTACATGCAATTAAGTTCTACCTTTTTCTAACTTGTGAGTCGGCATTTTTTCTAATGAAGTACGTAGGATTTTTCCGATATCTTTTAATTTCGATTTTAGATGCACGTTTTTATAACGATTTTTTGTCGAAAAAATGAACTTTTTTTTAGAGTGCCGCCATTTTGTTAAAAAACTATTTTTTAATATCACTACGTACTTTGTTAGACAATATCATTAGTTTCAAGGCAGTTTCTGAAATTTTGTTCTAGGTTGAAAATTGTGGTGTCCAGAGCTCCCGCCAACGGCCCACGCACTCCACGAAGGCCTTCCGTCAACGTAGTGCAGCGGCCTCTGGGTGCAACTTTTTTATAAAAAAAAAATATTCTAATATCGTCTTAACTATACACAATAAAGGTCTAAAGTCAGTTTTGTAATTTGTCTGTTGTTTTATTGAAAAAAAAATCATGAATATCGGCTCCAAAATCGAGCATCACCCTGGTCCACCTCCTTAAAGACCAAAATCCTTTCAAGCCTCATAACTCTAAACATGCTTAATAAAAAAATAATTTATTATAGGTTTTTGGAAAACCCTTGAAATAAGCTACAAGAATATGTAAAAAGTGGGGGTCCAATTTAAAAAATTCAATTTGACTTTCGTATGACCTTCGTCCTCCACCCAAAGTCAAATTTTTAGCTATCATTAGGTACATTTTATTAAGTCCTACAACTTTGCTACTTACATATTTTTCGCTACAGTTGATCTTTTTCGAGATATTTGACCGTTTCCGGACTTTTTGCCAACCCTGTATATATATATATGTGTGTTTGTGTATGTGAGTATGTATGTATGTGTATATATATATATATATATATATATATATATATATATATATATATATTGCGACGTTATTTGCGAGAGATATTCATATCGTGAAGGCGAACAGTGGCCTGTCCGCCACGTCGACAAATTGCCGCCGGCCCCGGATCACAACCGCAACACACCAAAAAAAATTGAATCGTTGGGCACCAGATGCGGAGAAAGCCGCCACAACTTCGAAACACGAAAAAAAAACACGCGATAGTACTCAAAACTCGAGTGATCTGGTACCGTACGGAACCGGTATCTCGTCTGGTTATTCTACGTCAGCGACGGGATGGGTTCAGGAGGTGATAATCAAAGGAAAGAAGATGACTCAAACTTTTGCGGTATCAACTCTTTATTAGACGAGATTCTCGCACGCCCCAATAAATATCGCGGTGCACTCCAAAGTTCGCGAGATTCGGTACTAATCCGGACGCGACAATTTCGGCCCGAAGACGATCTCCTCGGGCGAGCCTCTCTACGCGGCCGCTCCGCAGACGAGACAACGGCAACATACAAAAAAAATTCGACAATCACGGTATGGAAATGTCAGAGCAGATTGGAGGTCTTACAATGTGCGCTGGCTCACCCTCGCTGACGTTGGCTGTAGTGGTCCTCGCCCCTCCTCACGCTCTCGGGCCCTTCGCTCGAACGCTTGATTTGTCCTCGCTCGTCCTCTAGCCTGGGCTATCGTTCGCCCTTGCTCTCACTGTCCTCACACTCACTAACTACCGAGGAAGGTATTCGCAACGTCGCCTCGCTCGCGAAAAATTCTTGTACGCGACTCGGTTACGTACGTTCGCAGGAACGATCGCGGTTAGGCTGAAGATCTGCCGTTCTTCGGGGATTTCGAATCCTGGGAGATCCCTCTTCGTCGCTCCTCTCCGCGTCCAGGATTCCTCGGCTTCGCCAATCGACGCTCGACAGCTTTCGGTAGAATTGTCTCGAGACGGTAATTATCGCGTGACACTTTCGCTGTCGATGCTGGGCTCGCGGCCTTGATCGGCACGCACTATTTCTTATAGTCGGGATCCTCGGGACGGTATTGTTCTCCCGGCTTCCTGCTGCTTTCGCCAAGCGTCAGCTGAAATGTAAACACAGCTGACGGTATTAAGTCTTAATTCGACAGCTATGTTCCCATTTTAGCAAATATTCCGAACGATAGAATATTCTGGAACTCAGAACGACCGGAATAAGTGAGAATATTATAGCGCTAAGAAATGCGAGAGCAATCACCTGAGCGAGAGCGATGAGCTGGCGGCCGCTGTTTCTCCGTCCCACGTTGTCCTCGGATTTCGCCGGTCCTGGTAACCGGCAAGGGAAGCCGAGGGGGCACAAAATCTGGGACGCGAAGATCTACGCATCTGCTCCGCTTGCCTAACTAACTCTGAAATTTAATCTTAAGGACTCACACGAAAAAAACGGAAGCTATTTCGGCACGCGATAATCGATAAATGATCACGAAATCGGCGCGGTTCTCTTTGGGACGGGTGCCTCCAAGGCTGCCACGTCATAATATA
>NW_022639462.1:3099268-3105857 GCF_010583005.1 Odontomachus brunneus
ATATATATATATATATATACACACACACACATACATACATACAGGGTATCCCGCGTAAGACATGCCAAAAGAAAAATATAAATAGAATAGATAAAAGTGAACAAAAATTGTAGAGGTCATTTTTCAAACAACCACGTAAAATTTTAAGATTGAACGAAAAGTGAAGCTCGATTTTAATTATGCCTTTGGTCTTGTTCAGATGGACATAGTATATAGTTATGCCCTTGTCCCTGCTTTTCCAACAGTGTTTACAACTTTTAAATTAAAAGTGCCGCGCGTGCTGCGCCGCCACTCGCTCTGCGCGGCCACTCATTTCATGCCGTCACCTGTGCACTCTCCTCATTATTCATAGTTTTACGATAAATCGCTTACCTGAAATCTAAGAAGAGAAGAAGAATTCCCTTGGGTGTGGAAGGTCCATCCGGACGAGACCAAAGGCATAATTAAAATCGAACTTCACTCTTTTCAAGTTCGTTTAATCTTAAAATTATGCCAGTATCTCGTCCGGATGGACATATTACGTAGATGTTCAAAGCACAATTTGCCGTTCAGTTAGCTTTATAATAGCGAATTAATACAGAGTTATGTAGGAAACTTAGTGATAAGCTCTGTAACCTATGTAACGAAAAGAAGAGATTTACAGTGAAACATGAGGCGCAAAATGTAAGCATGATAATATCTACACATATCGAAATAAACACTGCTTATGATAAAAGAATGGAGTTACAAAATTCTTCCGGGTTAAGAATCGGTCGATTATAATATTTAGCGAAGGTTCGGGAGTCGCCCGACCAACCCGCAGCTCACTTAATCAAGTCTACTGCTACACCAGTCTTGGCTGCACGGGAAGTGGAGGCATGTCGAGTGCTGTGCGCTGAGAATATGTCGCTCTGCACCCCACAATCCTCCAAACTTCTACATATCCAACGACTTATTGTACACTAACGGCTTTATAAAGTTTTTTACAGGCTATAAATAAGGCGTTGCAGTTTGAAGAACGTAAATTCTTAGTAATTTTTAAATAATGCTCTAAAATATAGGTTATGCAAAGATTTTGGCGATCGAAAAACCGGAAAAACGTCCCGGAACGGACGTTTTTATGCGGTCCGAGATTCTAATGATGAGCTTGTCTTTTAACATAATTTGAGAAATCTTAATGGCTGCGAGTATTTGTGCGCGTTGCCCTCAGCCAAAGGCTAATAATAGGACTAATTTTGTAATAATTGTATTTAACGGAATAAACTCATAAACAGGAAAAATTTTCGTTAATGTAGAGATCACCGAAGCTGGATCCCAGATAAAGTCATATCGAGGCTCTTGCAAAAGCGTTTTATTGACGGGTGGTCACCAATTCTTCTGCTCGAAATGAGGAAGATTGCTGAACGGGTTGTATTCAGAAATGAATATGAACCGACATTATGTAGTTCCTGAGTTAAAAACTCGAAAACTTGATTAATGTCTGGAGAAAAGCGGAATGTCGTTTGTGACAAGTTCAACCAGGGTCGGAGCGGACGAGCGTATTGCTTTACTGTAGATATAGCCAGAGAAGCGAGAATAATGTCTAGAGCTGATGGCGGTATTGCTTGAAACCGAAAATCCTTCCTGATAATTTCCCTACTGCCATTGCGGATGCTGGTTCTTAAAAGGAGATGATAGAAGAGAATGAGATGGTGGTAAGTAGATTGAATCGTCAACTAATAGGCGACGGAAGGTAGGGAATCAAGGTTGTGATGACCACCAGGGCACAACCAAGATTCCCATGGCCTCATCGTTTATTATTTTACGTAAAACTCTAGACAACAAAATGAATGGAAGGAATGCGTAAAAGTAAAAACGGCTCCAACCTAGAGTAAATGCATCAATGGCCCATGATCCTAGATTAAGGAGCTAAGAGACATAAATTTCGTTCTTGGTGTTAATCACCGATACAAATAGGTCGATGTCAAATTGACCATATCGTCTTTCAATTAAGCTGAATGCTTGATCAGATAGCGACCATTTAGTGTCTGTGCCCTGAATGCGAGATTCGCTATCTGCAGTGATGTTGTCTATAGAGGCGATGTAAGAGGCAAAGAGGAAAATTTCTCATTCCTCGCACCATTTCCAAATTTCTTCGATTTTTTCTGACAGGAGAAGGTATCGAACTGATTCAAGTCTATTTATACAGGAGATGGCAGTGGTGTTGTCGACACACAACAAAATATTACAACAACGGAGATTGTGTGCAAAGCATCTTAAGGCGTTAAAGACTGCCTTTCGAGAGCGTTAATATGAAGATCCCTGTCTGTCGGTGACCACCAGCCATGTGTACATTGGTCATTGCAAGAGGCTTCTCAGTCTGTTAGAGATGCATCTGAAAAAAATTCCGCACACAAATGGATCAGACCGAATAACAATGAATTGGTTGACGTCAGAGAATATTCTAGTCCACCAATCAAAATCTTCTTTAAGATGATGTGGAATGGACATTTGCCTGGAGTAATCTTCTGAACATGATTCAAGAGCAAAGAACTTGATTCTTTTAAAACTCTTGATATATAGAGGTCTGTATCGGACAGCCGGGCACACCGCTATCAATGATCCGATAAAGCTCGCAAATTTCCTAATAGAGCAATATGATTTCCGAGATATGTGACGAACTAGTAATAGAAGCCGTTGTCTCTTTTCGGGAGGGATAGAAATTGATTGCTGCGTGGAGTAAAAAATGAGGCCTAAATATTTCCGTTCCGGTGAAGGATTGAGCTGAGATTTGGAGTAATTTATAAGGAAGCTTAGAGATGTAAATAATTGTAGTGATGCGCTAACATTCTGCTAGCACTCCTCGTTCGAAGCTCCTAAAAGCAATAAATTGTCAAGGTAGACTATTGACTGGAAATTATTTGCTCTCAGAGTTTTGACTATTGAGCACACAATCTTTGTGAAAATATAAGGTGCCGTTGCAAGACCGAATAGTAAAGACATGAACTCATAACAGTTATCTCTCCACTAAAAACGTAGGAATCTCCTGTGTATGGGATGAATTGGCACTAACAAGAACGCTTCTTCGAGGTCTATTGATGCCATTTTGGAATTTGGAAACAGAAGCTGAACTACAGTGCGCCAGTCTTCCATTTTAAAATGTGGAGGTATAATGTATGTGTTCAGGTCTTTAAGATTTAGAATAAAGCGTTTCCCGTCCGAGGACTTATTGATTACAAAAAAGGGAGAGAGGAATTGGTCTTTTGAAGGTTCGACACTGCGCCTTTCTGCTGCAAACGCTCTATTTCCGCGTTACAATATTCGACTTCGGACACAGAAAGAGATGCTTCTCTTAAGATAGGACGAGGTGGATGTGAAACATTGAAAGGAATTTTGTATCCTTCAATGGCCTCTAATACTGTGGAGTCTGAGATTATCTGTCTCCACTTGTCCCAGAACAAGGCCAGACGGCCTGCCGACCTTACCGGGTTTAACGGCAGGTCCGTGATCTGGAATGAGATTTGGGCTTCTTGCTGCGACTTAGGTCCACTTGCTGGTGGAAGCTCCCCCTCAGTTGCTGAGTCGACGGATCCTTGCGAGGAGGACCTTTGGGGTTTTTTGGTCTTTGCCGAATAATCTGATGCGATTGTTTCGTTTGCGTCGGAAGTTGTTGCGTTTTCCTGGCCATATAACGAGCGACCTTCTCAATAGTCTGAGCGGTACTGATTTGTTCCACTAAATTGGCTCCAAAGAGGCAGTCATCAATAACGGCTGTGTCTGACACTGCTTTTGCTCAAAATTAAGCGAGTGAACAATAAAAGCACGACTCGCTTGCGACAAACGATAATGAAGGTCCGCCAGAAGTCGAAAGTCTTCTGCAATTTTTGCGACAGCGGCCTTTCCTTCTGTTGATGCTTGGAGGGTTTCAAGTTTCATCAGTTCCGAGAAATCAGTTCCTGAATCAATAGCGTCAGCGAAGCACCAAGTTGAGCTTGAGTCTGCATTTGGTGCTTGTCTCGAGAAATAACTGTATTGCCTAGATTAAGGAGGATTTCCCTGTTTACCTTCGGGGGATTCAGGAAATCCATGTCGTCTCTCAGTTCAGTACTTAGCGAGCAGAGTATCTTTCATTTCGCCTTTAAGGCCAGATCAAACGTCGATCTTCGTGGTGTTGAGGACGGTTGGCAACCATGAAGCTGGCGGAGGATGCTGAGCTTGTTCTCCGAAAAGTTCCAAGACAAATGCATCCGGAACCGGCGGCTCTCCAAGAACATTAGACTCGCTAATTACCTCTGTGACTTCGGGGTCTTTAAAGGCAACGTTGTTAGTTCTCGCAGGACTAGGTAAAAACTCAGTCGTCTCTGAAAAAGATAGGTGACATTGCAGAATTAGGAACAGTCGGTTACGCTCTCTTTTTATTGAACTGAATCAGATTCGAGTCGACGAGGGGTCATACATGGTTCGCCGCCCCGGCCACTAATGGCCGTCTGTTCCTCTACGAGTCGTCTAGGAGAGCGAGATATCTTCGACGCTACTTCTTTTCTTTCCGAAAAACTACTCTGATTTATTAACTTTAACGTTTTTGCGCGCTCAATCGCCACGCGAAGCGAACTTATCCCCTCCACTTGAAGAGAGCGTTTTACAAACCCGTCAGACAAAGCAGCGATAAACTGAAAAGAGGCGATTTTTTCACGTACTTCAAGCGTATCCCGAGCGCCCGAATAAAAAGAGAGCGTAACCAACTGTTCCTAATTCTGCAATGTCACCTATCTTTTTCAGAGACGACTGAGTTTTTACCTAGTCCTGCGAGAACTAACAACGTTGCCTTTAAAGACCCCGAAGTCACAGAGATAATTAGCGAGTCTAATGTTCTTGGAAAGCCGCCGGTTCCGGATGCATTTGTCTTGGAACTTTTCGAAGAACAAGCTCAGCATCCTCCGTCAGCTTCATGGTTTTCCGAATCCAACGAGATATCTGCCAGAGGAGCAAGATTCGCCGATTTTGTTGCTCCTCCGAGATTGCGGTAAATGTTGGCTTCTCGATTCTTCATAATGTCGAGGAGCTCGCTAAGCGTTTGTATTAATTTTTCCCGTGATCGGTGCAGTAAGGTAGCCCTTCGCCTACTCGGGGAACGACTAGAGAGGTTAGCTGTCTTCTGTATCATCGTAATGTCTGCGTCTCTTTTTCATCAACGAACTCGATGGATGGTCTCTCGAAGAGCTGCGATGCTTCTTATGTTTAGGCATTGTGTAAAAATCACACTCCGGAAGAACACGATTTGAATCTGTTGACACTGCGCGAACAGGAAACATAATGAGGAAAGTGCGCACGTGACGGCGTGAGATGAGTGCCCGCGCAGAGCGAGTGGCAACGCAACACGCGCGGCACTTTTGATTTAAAAGTTGCGAACACTGTTGGAAAAGCAGCGAAAGGGGCACGACTACATAGTATGTCAATCCAGACGAGACACTGGCATAATTTCGAGATATTAATTAAAATAATTGAAAAAATAAGAGCGTGCAACGCGACAGGCGAGACATACGGCTCGCCGCGGCCAGCGAAGAAAATGGACGATTGCTTGCGAGCCTATCTCATAGGCCTAGAGGTGGGAACTACGTTTTAGATCTATCATTGCGTGATAGGCCCGCGAGCAGTCGTCCATTTTCTTCGCCGGCCGCGGCAAACCGTATGTCTCGCTTGTCGCGTCGCGCGCTCTTATTTGCCCAACTATTTTAATTAATATCTCGAAATTTTACGTGATTGTTTGAAAAATGATCTCTACAATTTTTGTTCACTTTTATCTGTTCTACTTATATTTTTTGGCATGTCTTACGCGGGACACCCTGTATATACAGAATTTCCGAAACCTTTCTTGACACAAATCGTAGGAAAGTAGAACGTATTAAACGGAACAGAAAAGTCAAACACCATTTTACAAAATTCGCAATAGTTTTCAAGTAATTGATTAAAAACAAAATTATTTAAAAAAAAAGAAGCCAAATGCATGCGCCTTAGCATTATTTGTCTTTACAAAAAAATTGTTATAAATAAATTACAACAAAAACTCAGCTAAAAGATATTTTTAAAAATATTATTAACCCTCATGGTATACATATTGGGTTAGCGTAACCCAGACCGTTTTTCAAAAGTGCAGTGTCTCGGAATGCGAAGGAATAGGGAACCCGGACCCCGATATTTTTTATGGATAGGAGATAACAAGAAAAAAATTGATGGAAGGAAATAACAAGAAAAAAATTGTTACTATTACAAATTATTGTAGTTTAATTCATTCTTTGAAACATAACATTTATTACAATATTAATTATAATTATTAATAGGTATTCTTACAAAATTAATTACCTATGCTACATTACTTACCTGTAATTAATGCTTTGAAACTATATGTGAACAGAATAATGCACTTTTAGCATGCTATATGTAAACGAAAAAACAGTTTAAAGCAATTTTACCAAATATTTGATATTTCGCAAGATTTTGTGACGTAAAGTACACACTGGGTAAAATTAACCCGAACCCCAGCTTCCGATGCTTGCCCGTCGGCTACTGCGCGTGGAATGAACGCATCCAGCGGAGGAATGGGAGTTGGGACTAAAAACTCCCCCCCCCCCCC
>NW_022639462.1:3105867-3106880 GCF_010583005.1 Odontomachus brunneus
GATACGATTCGCGAGTGTCACGGTCGCACGTCGGCCGAAGGCATCTTTCTTTCCGCTACCGCTTTCTGTACGCTAATTTGTTAAGACAAAATAATTGATTTCTCAAAAACTATTGCGAATAACGCAAAATGGCACAGGACTTTCTTGCTCACTTCAATCCGTTTTACGTTCTCACCAAAGGTCATCATAGGACTTCGGGACACCCTGTGTATACATACATATATATATATATATATATATGAGGGAAGGGGCGAGGTTCGCACCGCTTACACGTACGCAGTGCGCACGTGCCTCATAAAAAAAGTAATGCATACCATGCGAACAAAGATTGCCACTGCGTAACAAAACTGAAAAAAGATAACTTTAATCGAACAAGTATAATCGCTGCGGTAATCAATCATCGCCGCTACACAAGAACACAGGAAAGACAGCAGCAATACGTGGCTGGCCGTATGTACCAGGTATGTAAATATGAAACCAGAATTTTTGTATAGAAAATACACGTTTATTGTATGAAAATGATAAAAAATATTTTATTCGAAGTATTGCCCATCGCTAGCTATACATTTTTCCCACCTGTCTGACAATTTGTGGATGCCACGCCAAAAAAAACTGTTGCTCTTTTGAAGCAAACCAGTCATCGAGCCATTTTCGTACATTTTCGTAAGAAGTGAAACGCTGCTTAGCAAGTGCGTGTCCCATCGATGTAAATAAATAGTAATCGGACGGAGCCAAGTCCGGTGAGTAAGCCGCATGCGAAAGTATTTCTCAACTAAACGCCTCAATCGTTTCCTTGACCAGTTTTGCTGTGTGTGATGGTGCATTATCATGAAGCAAAGTCACTTTGTGTTGCCTTTTTTTATATTCTGGTCGTTTTTCACGCAAAGCTTGATTCAAATCGATCATTTGTTGTCGGTAGCGTTCAGTATTAACGGTTTGGCCAGGTTTTAGCAGCTCATAATAGATCACACCCTTCTGATCCCACCAAACACAGAGCATTGTCTTCCGTCCAT
>NW_022639462.1:3106890-3107350 GCF_010583005.1 Odontomachus brunneus
CATTTAATTGATCCGCGAGTTGTTGTTGCGTTTGAGTGTCATCCTCATCCAACAATGCTTGCAATTCGCTGTCTTTAAACTTTTTCAGTGATCTTTCACGTTCTTCGTTTCTCACGTCAAAATCGCCACTTTTGAAATTTTTAAACCACTCAAAGTACTGTGATTTACCAAGAGCATGCTCACCGTAAACTTCGACAAGCATTCGATGCGATTCTGTAGTAGTTTTCTTCAAATGGTAACAGAAAATCAATGCTGTCCGCAAATCGTAGTTTCCAGGCACAAAATTCGACATGTTCAACGCTATTACAAACTATGCTGTTGTATGAAACTTGTATTGTTGCGAGTTGTGACGAGAAGCCGTACGTTTGAAAGCCATGGGAAAGATCCAGAAGATGGGAAAATGGGTTCTACATGAACTGAATGAAAGACAGCAGGAAAACCGAAAAACCACTTGCGAAAT
>NW_022639462.1:3107741-3108301 GCF_010583005.1 Odontomachus brunneus
CTCTGTGACTTCGGGGTCTTTAAAGGCAACGTTGTTAGTTCTCGCAGGACTAGGTAAAAACTCAGTCGTCTCTGAAAAAGATAGGTGACATTGCAGAATTAGGAACAGTCGGTTACGCTCTCTTTTTATTGAACTGAATCAGATTCGAGTCGACGAGGGGTCATACATGGTTCGCCGCCCCGGCCACTAATGGCCGTCTGTTCCTCTACGAGTCGTCTAGGAGAGCGAGATATCTTCGACGCTACTTCTTTTCTTTCCGAAAAACTACTCTGATTTATTAACTTTAACGTTTTTGCGCGCTCAATCGCCACGCGAAGCGAACTTATCCCCTCCACTTGAAGAGAGCGTTTTACAAACCCGTCAGACAAAGCAGCGATAAACTGAAAAGAGGCGATTTTTTCACGTACTTCAAGCGTATCCCGAGCGCCCGAATAAAAAGAGAGCGTAACCAACTGTTCCTAATTCTGCAATGTCACCTATCTTTTTCAGAGACGACTGAGTTTTTACCTAGTCCTGCGAGAACTAACAACGTTGCCTTTAAAGACCCCGAAGTCACAGAG
>NW_022639462.1:3114204-3116450 GCF_010583005.1 Odontomachus brunneus
CACACACACACACACACACACACACACACACACACATATATATATATATATATATATACCAGGTTTGTAAAGATGAAACCGGAATTTGCCCATAGATGGCCTTAGCTGTCAATGTATTAGGACCTTAACTTAGTTTCCGCCCAAAAAATACTGAGAAAAAGCATTTATTGTAAAAAATCTATTTAAATTATTTCAATGAAAGTATTTTCCATCACTTTCTACAACTTTTTGCCATCTTTCTGGCAACTGGGCGATACCATCTCGATAAAACGATGTTTGTTTCGAAGCAATCCATTCGTCCACCCATTCTCGCACTTCTTCAACATTTCGGAAGCGTGTACCACTCAAGCCGTGCTGCATCGATCTGAACAAGTGGTAATCAGAAGGCGCTATGTCTGGTGAGTACGCTGGGTGAGGAAGAGTTTCCCATTCGAGCTGCGTCAGTGTTTCTTTGACGGTTTTTCCAGTGTGTGGCCGAGCGTTATCGTGTAAGAGAATAACTTTGCGCCTGTTACTCGCTATTGCTGGTCTTTTTCGCAACAGCTCATCATTCAATTTGTTCAATTGACATTTGTAGACATCGGCAGTAACAGTTTCGTTTGGTTTCAGCAGTTCGTAGTACAGCACTCCTTGCTGATCCCACCAAATGCAAAGCATTACCTTATGACCGTGGATGTTCCGTTTTGGCTGCGATGTTGATGGTTGTCCTGGGTCTACCCATGATTTTTTGCGTTTGGGATTGTCGTAGTAGATCCACTTTTCATCGCCAGTCACAATACGCCACAGAAAACTCTTCTTTTTTTGCCTGGCAAGCAACGAAACCGTGATATTGAAACGGTTGTGAATGGCACTTTCAGACAATTCATGTGGTACCCATCTTCCTTCCTTTTGGATCTTTCCCATGGCGTGTAAACGTTTGGAAACAGCTGCTTCAGTAACTCCTAGCTCGTTTCCAAGTTCTTGTAACGTTCGAGCCGAGTTTTCATGCAATAATGCTAGCAATTCATCGTCTTGGAATTTTTTTGGCTGTCCTGAGCGTGGTTTGTCATTGACATCAAAATCATTACTTTTGAATCGTCTATACCACTCTTTACATGTTGTATGTGATGGAGCTCGATCACCATAACCTTCTTCAAGTAATCGATGAACTTCTGCTACACTTTTTTTCAAATCAAAATAGTGCAAAAGCACATGTCGAAAAAACACTTTATCGCGTTCCATTTTTCACAAAGCAAAAGAAATTGTTGTTTAGGAAAATAATTGTGTATGCTGACTGAATGTTATCGAGAAATGTCGAAATTAATCACAAACTACCTGTTTCGTTAGTAATGACTACTAGAACTGTTTGCATTGCCATCTAACATTTGCGGGCGGAAACTAAGTTAAGGTCCTAATAGTTACCGTCAAACCGTATAATTGGCGCCATTTCCTTGTTGACATCTCTGACAAAGATTTTCAACTCATAACAATGCAAGTTTCATACAAAAGCATGGTTTGTAATAGCGTTGAACATGTCGAATTTTGTGCCTGGAAACTATTTGCGGGCAGCATTGATTTTCTGTTACCATTTGAAGAAAATTGCTACAGAATCGCATCGAATGCTTGCCGAAGCTTACTTGGTGAGCATTCTCTTGGTAAATCACAGTGCTTTGAGTGGTTTAAAAAATTCAAAAGTGGCGATTTTGCCGTGAGAAACGAAGAACGTGGAAGACCACCGAAAAAGTTTGAAGACAGCGAATTGCAAGCATTGTTGGATGAGGATGACACTCAAACGCAACAACTTGCGGATCAATTAAATGTGACACAAGAAGCCGTCTCCATACGTTTGAAAGCCATGGGAAAGATCCAGAAGATGGGAAAATGGGATCCACATGAACTGAATGAAAGAAAAACCGAAAAACAGAAAAACCGAAAAACCACTTGCGAAATGCTGCTTGCCAGGTACAAAAGAAAGTCATTTCTCCATCGAATTGTGACTGGTGATAAAAAATGGTTATATTTTGAGAATCCTAAGCGTAAAAGATAATGGGTAATTCCAGGCGAACCATCGACATCGACTGCAAGGCTAATGGACGGAAGACAATGCTCTGTGTTTGGTGGGATCAGAAGGGTGTGATCTATTATGAGCTGCTAAAACCTGGCCAAACCGTTAATACTGAACGCTACCGACAACAAATGATCGATTTGAATCAAGCTTTGCGTGAAAAACGACCAGAATATAAAAAAAGGCAACACAAAGTGACATT
>NW_022639462.1:3116460-3117993 GCF_010583005.1 Odontomachus brunneus
ATATGGAAGGTTGATTTGTTGCGTACAATAATCAAAGAAATTTTGATACGTGCGTTTAACATGCTGGACATATGTGCAGGATAATATTATCCTCCCACTATCATATTAATATTAAAAAAAAAGTAATATTAATATCTAATAGCACTAAGACATCAGTGTTTGTTCTTTATATACCATTTTTAAATCTTACTGTTAGTTATTCAAAGGAGCTTTCTACAATTTCGATTTATCTTAAAAAATAAAGTTTTCTTTTACTTATTTATAAATATCTCTGAGCGTGTTACTATATCGTCATGAAACTTCTTTCATATTGTTTCTAAGATAATTTTCTATCGATTAAACAAAAAGCATTAAATTTGAATTAAATCTTGAGATATAGGTTTTCAAAGTTGTCCGGGTTACGCTAACCTAGTGTATACTTCCCGTAACTTTTTTATAGTGTGCACCATGAGGATTAAAACAATCTTATTCAGATCAATTGTACTCTCGCGAATATTCTATTGAAAAATACAAGACAATTTTATACTCTCTATAAAAGAAATGATATCAAGAGGTTTACGCCAAGTGCGAATGATTAATCATTTCAGTTTTTACTTTTATATACTTTTATATACTTTTATAAACATATGTGGTTTTAGCTATATAATATATTTATAAATGAAATATATGATTGATATATTAGTAATATATTATTAAGTAAAAAGTAAAATAATTCGAGAAGTACAATAATGTTGAAAAAAATTATAGTAATTTACACAAAAAGCACTTGGCGTGCCTTTTTTTAATACTACATCGATAATCAATATAATATTTTGATAGTCTTTAAAATAAGAGGACCCATTTGCCTATAAAGTAATGTGCCAAACGCTATTAAGAAATAACAATAAGAAATGTATTTTTTTGCATTTTAAAAAAGTATGGTCATCTTATCGGAGTTTATCCTATATATTGTGACGTGGCAGCCATGGGGCGCCCGTCACAAGGGTAAACGAGCACCGTTCGTGTGATTTCGCGCATATCGGAAAAAGGGGAAGAGGGTGCATAGCGGTTCCCGAATAATTTTTGGCGACTCAAAGCGACAGTTTTCCGCGGTCACACCGGTCAAGCGTAGAGGGGGGTTAATTAGCGAAGCGTATGCGGTTCCGCAAAAGGGATGGTCATCGCGCCCTACGATAATGTGCCCCAACTCTCCTTGCCGACTCCGAAGGGCTGAGACCACCGGACACCGAGGGAACCCGAAGAAAGAAGGAACGTCATCGGCATCATGGAAAGTCGCCGTTTAAATGGTACGTGAAACGGTACTTTAACTCTCGTATACAAGAACGTGTTATCGTTCCGATTTCGGCTGCCGCTGGCGATCTTTGTTTACAGCATGCTGCTAGACGCGGGACAGAGAGGCAAGACGACTCTCAACAGCTGTTAACAACACAGGTGGCCCGGAAATACGGAGATCCCAGCGAGACAAGCCGAAGAGAGAGAGAGAGAGAGAGAGAGAGAGAGAGAGAGAGAGAGAGAGAGAGAGAGAGAGAGAGA
>NW_022639462.1:3118018-3118355 GCF_010583005.1 Odontomachus brunneus
AAGAGAGAGAGAGAGAGAGAGAGAGAGAGAGAGAGAGAGAGAGAGAGAGGAAGGCTCGCCGAGGAGAGAAAAAGCGAGAACAAGGCGGGTTAGACAGACTTGTCTACGAGCGATTCGGAAGTAAACACGCTCTATTATCGTTTTCCGTGAATCTCGATCTTTGCCGAAATTATCGCTTTGCAAGCGGACGCGACAATACTGGTTAAGGTGTGCCGTACTCTCATTGGCGTGGTGTAGCGAGGGCGACTTCAGACGAGCGACAGGCGAAGCGATCGACCCGGAGGACCGGCGAGGAGGAGTCCGACTCATTGTAAGACCTCCCATTCGTTTGTTGTTT
>NW_022639462.1:3118365-3118765 GCF_010583005.1 Odontomachus brunneus
TGACTACTAGAACTGTTTGCATTGCCATCTAACATTTGCGGGCGGAAACTAAGTTAAGGTCCTAATAGTTACCGTCAAACCGTATAATTGGCGCCATTTCCTTGTTGACATCTCTGACAAAGATTTTCAACTCATAACAATGCAAGTTTCATACAAAAGCATGGTTTGTAATAGCGTTGAACATGTCGAATTTTGTGCCTGGAAACTATTTGCGGGCAGCATTGATTTTCTGTTACCATTTGAAGAAAATTGCTACAGAATCGCATCGAATGCTTGCCGAAGCTTACTTGGTGAGCATTCTCTTGGTAAATCACAGTGCTTTGAGTGGTTTAAAAAATTCAAAAGTGGCGATTTTGCCGTGAGAAACGAAGAACGTGGAAGACCACCGAAAAAGTTTGAA
>NW_022639462.1:3123293-3123700 GCF_010583005.1 Odontomachus brunneus
ACTCTCATTGGCGTGGTGTAGCGAGGGCGACTTCAGACGAGCGACAGGCGAAGCGATCGACCCGGAGGACCGGCGAGGAGGAGTCCGACTCATTGTAAGACCTCCCATTCGTTTGTTGTTTGTCGTCATTTTCACGAAATTGTCACTCGAAACCTACCACATGCAGAGTGGTCGCGCGGAACGCGAGGAGATCTCCCACTAGGAGAATATATCGTGAGAGCGTATCGAAAGCAGCGAGAGACCGTATCGGGCACTTGTAGTGCGTTGTATCGCCGTAATAAATAGCTATACCGAACGCATATTGGTCTTCTTTTCCTCGGCTTCCACCTACATTGATCAAACCCATCCCTACTCCGACTCAAATCAACAAAGAGCTACCGGTCCCGTTTCGTCCCCGCGATCTCGAA
>NW_022639462.1:3123710-3124123 GCF_010583005.1 Odontomachus brunneus
GTTTCGTTAGTAATGACTACTAGAACTGTTTGCATTGCCATCTAACATTTGCGGGCGGAAACTAAGTTAAGGTCCTAATAGTTACCGTCAAACCGTATAATTGGCGCCATTTCCTTGTTGACATCTCTGACAAAGATTTTCAACTCATAACAATGCAAGTTTCATACAAAAGCATGGTTTGTAATAGCGTTGAACATGTCGAATTTTGTGCCTGGAAACTATTTGCGGGCAGCATTGATTTTCTGTTACCATTTGAAGAAAATTGCTACAGAATCGCATCGAATGCTTGCCGAAGCTTACTTGGTGAGCATTCTCTTGGTAAATCACAGTGCTTTGAGTGGTTTAAAAAATTCAAAAGTGGCGATTTTGCCGTGAGAAACGAAGAACGTGGAAGACCACCGAAAAAGTTTGAA
>NW_022639462.1:3128155-3129099 GCF_010583005.1 Odontomachus brunneus
TGGGATGGTCATCGCGCCCTACAATAATGTGCCCCCAACTCTCCTCGCCGACGCCGAAGGGCTGGGACCACAGGACACCGAGGGAACCAGAAGAAAGGAGAAACGTCATCAGCATCAAGGAAAGTCGCCGTTTAAATGGTATGTGAAACGGTACTTTAACTCTCGTATACAAGAACGTGTTATCGTTCCGATTTCGGCTGCCGCTGGCGATCTTTGTTTACAGCATGCTGCTAGACGCGGGACAGAGAGGCAAGACGACTCTCAACAGCTGTTAACAACACAGGTGGCCCGGAAATACGGAGATCCCAGCGAGACAAGCCGAAGAGAGAGAGAGAGAGAGAGAGAGAGAGAGAGAGAGAGAGAGAGAGAGGAAGGCTCGCCGAGGAGAGAAAAAGCGAGAACAAGGCGGGTTAGACAGACTTGTCTACGAGCGATTCGGAAGTAAACACGCTCTATTATCGTTTTCCGTGAATCTCGATCTTTGCCGAAATTATCGCTTTGCAAGCGGACGCGACAATACTGGTTAAGGTGTGCCGTACTCTCATTGGCGTGGTGTAGCGAGGGCGACTTCAGACGAGCGACAGGCGAAGCGATCGACCCGGAGGACCGGCGAGGAGGAGTCCGACTCATTGTAAGACCTCCCATTCGTTTGTTGTTTGTCGTCATTTTCACGAAATTGTCACTCGAAACCTACCACATGCAGAGTGGTCGCGCGGAACGCGAGGAGATCTCCCACTAGGAGAATATATCGTGAGAGCGTATCGAAAGCAGCGAGAGACCGTATCGGGCACTTGTAGTGCGTTGTATCGCCGTAATAAATAGCTATACCGAACGCATATTGGTCTTCTTTTCCTCGGCTTCCACCTACATTGATCAAACCCATCCCTACTCCGACTCAAATCAACAAAGAGCTACCGGTCCCGTTTCGTCCCCGCGATCTCGAA
>NW_022639462.1:3129109-3129998 GCF_010583005.1 Odontomachus brunneus
ACGTGGAAGACCACCGAAAAAGTTTGAAGACAGCGAATTGCAAGCATTGTTGGATGAGGATGACACTCAAACGCAACAACTTGCGGATCAATTAAATGTGACACAAGAAGCCGTCTCCATACGTTTGAAAGCCATGGGAAAGATCCAGAAGATGGGAAAATGGGATCCACATGAACTGAATGAAAGAAAAACCGAAAAACAGAAAAACCGAAAAACCACTTGCGAAATGCTGCTTGCCAGGTACAAAAGAAAGTCATTTCTCCATCGAATTGTGACTGGTGATAAAAAATGGTTATATTTTGAGAATCCTAAGCGTAAAAGATAATGGGTAATTCCAGGCGAACCATCGACATCGACTGCAAGGCTAATGGACGGAAGACAATGCTCTGTGTTTGGTGGGATCAGAAGGGTGTGATCTATTATGAGCTGCTAAAACCTGGCCAAACCGTTAATACTGAACGCTACCGACAACAAATGATCGATTTGAATCAAGCTTTGCGTGAAAAACGACCAGAATATAAAAAAAGGCAACACAAAGTGACATTGCTTCATGATAATGCACCATCACACACAGCAAAACTGGTCAAGGAAACGATTGAGGCGTTTAGTTAGGAAACACTTTCGCATGCGGCTTACTCACCGGACTTGGCTCCGTCCGATTACTATTTATTTACATCGATGGGACACGCACTTGCTAAGCAGCGTTTCACTTCTTACGAAAATGTACGAAAATGGCTCGATGACTGGTTTGCTTCAAAAGAGCAACAGTTTTTTTTGGCGTGGCATCCACAAATTGTCAGACAGGTGGGAAAAATGTATAGCTAGCGATGGGCAATACTTCGAATAAAATATTTTTTATCATTTTCATACAATAAACGTGTATTTTCTA
>NW_022639462.1:3133686-3133943 GCF_010583005.1 Odontomachus brunneus
TTCCACCTACATTGATCAAACCCATCCCTACTCCGACTCAAATCAACAAAGAGCTACCGGTCCCGTTTCGTCCCCGCGATCTCGAAAACGGACGACTACTTAGAGATTTTTGGCGAAGGATTGTTGGTGAGGAGGTGCGGCCTTACCGCACCTGGCGCCCAACCGAAATTAGAGAGTCCGAACCGCGATCCGGGGACCGCGGTAGTTTGCCGACGAAGCGGACAGCCGACTGTCCGCTATAAGTAATAATAAGAAAA
>NW_022639462.1:3134185-3134944 GCF_010583005.1 Odontomachus brunneus
GTGAGAAACGAAGAACGTGGAAGACCACCGAAAAAGTTTGAAGACAGCGAATTGCAAGCATTGTTGGATGAGGATGACACTCAAACGCAACAACTTGCGGATCAATTAAATGTGACACAAGAAGCCGTCTCCATACGTTTGAAAGCCATGGGAAAGATCCAGAAGATGGGAAAATGGGATCCACATGAACTGAATGAAAGAAAAACCGAAAAACAGAAAAACCGAAAAACCACTTGCGAAATGCTGCTTGCCAGGTACAAAAGAAAGTCATTTCTCCATCGAATTGTGACTGGTGATAAAAAATGGTTATATTTTGAGAATCCTAAGCGTAAAAGATAATGGGTAATTCCAGGCGAACCATCGACATCGACTGCAAGGCTAATGGACGGAAGACAATGCTCTGTGTTTGGTGGGATCAGAAGGGTGTGATCTATTATGAGCTGCTAAAACCTGGCCAAACCGTTAATACTGAACGCTACCGACAACAAATGATCGATTTGAATCAAGCTTTGCGTGAAAAACGACCAGAATATAAAAAAAGGCAACACAAAGTGACATTGCTTCATGATAATGCACCATCACACACAGCAAAACTGGTCAAGGAAACGATTGAGGCGTTTAGTTAGGAAACACTTTCGCATGCGGCTTACTCACCGGACTTGGCTCCGTCCGATTACTATTTATTTACATCGATGGGACACGCACTTGCTAAGCAGCGTTTCACTTCTTACGAAAATGTACGAAAATGGCTCGATGACT
>NW_022639462.1:3138742-3158841 GCF_010583005.1 Odontomachus brunneus
TTCCACCTACATTGATCAAACCCATCCCTACTCCGACTCAAATCAACAAAGAGCTACCGGTCCCGTTTCGTCCCCGCGATCTCGAAAACGGACGACTACTTAGAGATTTTTGGCGAAGGATTGTTGGTGAGGAGGTGCGGCCTTACCGCACCTGGCGCCCAACCGAAATTAGAGAGTCCGAACAGCGATCCGGGGACCGCGGTAGTTTGCCGACGAAGCGGACAGCCGACTGTCCGCTATAAGTAATAATAAGAAAAATCGTCGCAATATCTATTATTATTATTATTATCATCCTTATAAATGTTTTTTATTATATATTCTAGATATCAGTACTAATCGCCTATTATTATGAAGAAGTTCGATGAGAACATGTTGTGAATATTATCGAGTAGGTTAGGCGGATACGGATAGCGTTATGATCATATGGAGATATTCCCACCTATTTTTCGAAAAGTCCGTATGTCGGAAAATTATATTGTTATATATGGTTGGATTTGGCATAAAATATAGTTTTTTTTATAGACACAAAATTTTAAAATTATTTAAAAAATTGGTGAGTGGTGGGGATAAATTGGCCATCATAACATTTTTAAAATATTTTATTATGTCAAAGTACTCTTAAAACGATTTAATTTTTGTCTAGAAAATTTTTTTCTATCTCTTATACTTTTCACGAAACATATTCCTAAAGAAAAAAACCAATTTTTTTTTTGAGGAGTATTTTGCCCCCTAAAAGTTCGCTTGGGCACGTATAAAAAAACTACGTGGCTCTTTTTGTGGTCTGAATTACAATATATTTCAAGCTCATCCAAATCGAGGTGAAACACCTATGTGGGGTTCCTTGTAAGTATTGAAATTGTAATACTTACAAGGAGACCGCACGTACCTGATATCACGAATTTTGATGCTTTTTTGGGGTTATTCTACAACATTAATGTGCATTCTATGCCAAAGTATTTTTGTCAACACCTCTTCATTTCGGAAAAAAAAAATTTACGAGCGCTTTAGAGGCCAAATTGTGTAACGAAATTCACAAGCACTTCAGTAGCCGCGGCGGGTAAGACGCGGTATATGATCTTTTTGGTTCAAGTTTAATTCCCGGGCCATCCAATTTTTTTTCATTTTATTGTCGTTTTTTCACTCAAATTGTAGGACAATACAATCAATACAAAAATACGACAAAGGAATATATTAAACATGATTATAAATGACAAAACATTAAAAAATGTGTTGTATGAAATTATGTTAAAATCGATAACAGATCTGATTTCTTGCATCCCGCATTAAACTCCCTGATTTAAGCAATGTAACAACTGGTATTCAACCTGTAATAAATTTATGATTGACCTTTTCTAGATGTAATTTAAATATATTACTAAATAAACGAATCGTTAACATTCAAATTATTTGAGAGATTTTTTACATGAGTACGCAAGCTAAACTAGAATATTTCATGTGTCCGTTTCGATATTCAAATCCGTCTAAGTAAAGACAATCATTGCAAGATTTAAAACTACCTTGGATAGCTCCGCTCTTTTTCTTTAGAATTTACGTTAGAAATTTATAAAGTAAAACAAACACTATATAAAATTTCAAAGGAAAAGTAGCGTCAAATATAAGTGAAACATAAGATTAACATAATTTTAATTTTAACTTTTAATTATTTAATTGTTGTTGTTGTTGTTATATAAAAGCTCTTATTTCAATAGTTGCTGCTGTACTGATACTGTACTGATGGATCGTATTCTATTTGCCTTTCACGCTATCTCGCGCAGCCAACGCGGTATGAGATAAATACGAGTGTGGATCAATAAGTACCCGTGTTAGAGAAATGAAGACGCAAATTTTTCACAAAATTTTTTTTTATTTTTCAACGTAATCTCCTTTTAGGACGATACACTGTTCTCAATGTCCCTGCCACTTCTTAAACAACTCCAAAAAATACAATTTGTCAAACTCTTCAAAATAGGCTTCTGTCTCGACGATGACCTCCTCGTTTGAGATGAAATTTTTTTCCCGCGAGCCACGCTTTTTTGTGGGGAACAGAAAGAAGTCGCAAGGAGCCATGTCAGGCGAGTACGGTGGGTGCGGCAGCAATTCGTAGCGCAATTCGTCATGCAATTTAGTTGCGACGATTCCGAATGAGTGAACTGATGCGTTGTCCTAGTAGAACATTTTTTTCCTTGCCAAATGGGGTCGTGTTCAATTTCTCGTCGAATCGGTCTAATAATTCACTGTAATACTGCCCCGTGATCATGTTTCATTTCTCCAAAAAATTCATAAGGATTATTTCCTTCGAATCCCAAAAAATCGTGGCCACGATCTTTCCGGTCGATGGGATCGTCTTTGCCTTCTTCGGAGCAGATTCGCCCGGAAAAGTCCATTGTTTTGACTGTTGCTTGGTCTCTGGCATATAGTGATGGATCCAGGTTTCATCAACGGTGACGACTCGACGCAAAAACTCCTGCGAATTTCGCTTACTTAAAGAGCTCCAAATACTGCTTCGAAATTACAGCCGTATCCGCTTGTTGTCCACCGTGAACAATCGCCGAACCCATCGGACCGACAGTTTCCTGATTCTTAACTTATCATGTAAAATATTAATTGCTGTTCCATATGACACGCCTTCGGCCTCTGCTATTTCGCGCACTTACGTTTGGCGATCAGCGAGAATTATGTCGTGGACCTTTTCAACGATTTCCTCAGTAACAACGTTTGCTGGGCGGCCTGGACGCTCCTCATCAAAAACAAAGGTACGGCCACGTTTAAATTCGTTAAACCAATATGTCATGGTTGTCATAGATGGTAAAAGGTCTTTACCATCTTACCTTGCTGTCTTATAGACAGCATCCATCTTCGCTTTTATTTCTTCGCACGTTTTTCCATCCAAAAATAAAAAGCGAATTATGGATCGATATTGCTCTTTTTTCATTGTATCGAAAAACATCAAACACGTTTAATACAAATGGCTGTCAAATCAGAACTAACCTATGAATCAGTTTGAAATTTTGTATGGCGTCGTTTGAAAGATGGTAGTACACGATGGTAATGCCAGTTTCTCTAAGCAATGCCATCTGTCTTCAAACACGGGTACTAATTGATCCATCCTCGTATGTACGGAGAACGTATACAAAAACGTTTTCGTTCATATTTGAAAAATTATTTTTCCGAACATAATTAAATATATATCGTCGTTTTCAGCGTAAAATTCTCTTTAATTTCCGTTATATAAAAATTAAAAAAATTTTTTAAATAGAGGTTGAGTTGAGGGTATACAATAAATAAACAATTCAAAAAATTTTTTTGTTATAGTTTAAAAGTACTCTTGAAATCATTCAAGTTTCACTGTGAAAAAATTTTTCTATCTCTTATAGTTTTGACGATATTCGCTTTAAAAGAAAAAAAACCGATTTTTTCAAAGGTGTGTTTCATCTCCTAAAACTGTAATTCCGCACGTACAAAAAATAGTTTTGTTACGGATGAAATATTCTACTTGCACACAAAGTTTCAGAATTTTTTAAATTTTTGAGTTGCCTAGTGTTCCTTGTAAGTATTCCCCAAAGAAATATTGACCAATTTAATATTAACCAATACTAAGTATTACGTGTTCAATAGCATTTTTCCGTAAGAGATCCTGTTCACCCTATTCTCCAGATTTAACTCTGTGTGACTTCTTTTTATTCCAAAACGTGAAGATTTAGTTTGGAAGGAGGAAATTTTCATCGAATGAAGAAGTCGTCGCCGCTGTTAACGATTATTTTTTTTACAAGTTTCGGAAAAACCTACTTTTCCGAAAAAATAAAAAAATTGGAAACTAGACAAAATGTATCGAGCTCGATGGAGACTATCTTAAGGAATAAACTCGAATTAAAAAAAAAAAAAAATGATTAACTTGCTTTTTTGAAATACTTATTAAACAACTCTTGTAATACGCTACAATATAACGTAACTATATTTCGCGTTGTAAACATCGAGCGATATAAGGTAAACCTTGCTTCGTTCGTCATGCTTATAAGCATTATAATTAAACGGCAGCGAAAAATCATTAATGCTACATCAATGCTATCAGCGCTATGATAATATTCGTTTATTTCATGTTATTCGTAATAGTAAATTGTGAATTTGTAATAAAATATTTCGTTTCTTGATTGAAGAAAAAATTGATATAATTTATAGGAAAGCTCAGAAAAATATCAAAAATGAATGTAATTTGTACGCTAATCGATATTCTGACAGAAATCATTTAAGTTTTATAACTTATTACCATATCTTTTCATCAGTGTTATTCCCTGATGAAGCAATGTTTACAAATCATGATCAAATAAATCGGTATAATATATATTATTGGTTAATAGAGAATTTAAGATGGATACGGAAAATAAAACATCAGCGCCCATGAAACATAAATGTTTGGTATGGAATTATTGGTAACCGATTAGTTGGATTATATTTCATTAACGACACGTTGAATAAAGAAAAGTATAAGAATTTCTTGGATATAATTTCAGAATTATTAGAAAATTTAACACTTCACGTGAAATTGAATATGTAGTATCAATATGCTCGGTATCAATATGTATCGGTTGTTCATAACGCCAGTTCATAACTCACTTCAAATTCACAAGATATTGAATAGAGATTTTCCTAATCGGTGAGTAGAGCATAAAGGACCCATCGTTTGACCTGCTTGTTCGCCTGTTCTTACACTATTAAATTATTTTACTATAGAGAGACTATTGGCAGAAATATGCTATAATAATAAGGTGCCTACAACATTTGAGAACATGCAACAGCATATTGTTGATGTATATGTCTTTAATAATTCACAAATTTTGCAAAACACGGAATGGAATTTTAGGGAACATATTACAAAATATATTGAAATCAATGGTCACCATTTTGAAGATTTGATATAATAAACAGTTTGTACTTTTCTCATTGATCATACAAATTCTATATTTTTTGAAATTTATTTTTGTACAAATACTCATGTAAAGCAATATAAACTACTATAAACAATAAAATGTATCTTTAAAAGAAATTACTCCTTCTTTCATTATTATTAAATATATTTTAAACAAAGTATAAATTATTGTATAATTATTATATAATAATATTTTACTTTTATTAAAAAATCTTCAGGAATTTTTTATTTCGGAAATATATATGAAAATATCATGAAATGATCTTTCTTTAAAGTTTATTATCTTGAAAAATTTACATTTAATAAAAAAAATGTTCCGAATAGAAAGTATTTGTTTTTACCCTTACTTTCATATAAAAAAAATAAAAATAGGGATTTTTATATTAAAAAATATATATAGCTGATCTTTGTTTAATCTACAATAGCACCACTATTATAGCATTTATAATATAACTGATAACGCCATCTTATATCCTCTTTAATACCAAACAAATCTTGTCTATATTTTTTTCATATAATGTATATTTCACGAGATATACTTGTCATTATAAATAGTTCACCCTATACAGAATGTCCCATTTTAATTGATCACCTCAAGCATCTCTTGAATAGTGCATTTTAGGGAAAAATGTTTCAGATAAAAGTTTTGGGATTTCGAAGGGGACATAAGATGATGTCATTGATTTGACCTCAAGTGGTCTCGTCAAGGTCAGGACAAGCTCACATTGAATTTTTTAAATGGAACCTCCTATTTTTCATTACATATTCTTATAGTATACATCGAGAGCTTTCCAAAACACTAATAAAATATTTTTTCAATAAGTATCTTTCGAGTTAAAAGGCTTCAAAGTTACAATATTGTTGCCATTAGCATTTGTACCCAAAATTTCGATCGACGGCTAAATCCTTTTGAATGTTGTTCAGGGCCATGACCTTGACATTTGTCAAGGTCAAAGTGGTTGAAGGCTGTTCCTAATATTTTCATTTCTTCAAATTTTACAGTGAAAACGAAAATAATAATTTAAAATCATGAGGTAACATGTGGGGTCCGATTGACTCTAAAGGATTATATGAAGAACACAATACTTCGTCGGAGCAACAAAAAAGCACACGTATGAAATCGCATTAATAAATTTCTTTAATAATCACAGCATTGTGATCTTTATATGATCCTTTAGATCATATGAATCAATTGGACTCCACATGTTACCTCATGATTTTAAATTATTATTTTCATTTTCACTGTAAAATTTAAAGAAATGAAAATATTAGTAACAGCCTTCAATCGCCTTAACCTTGACAAATATTGTCAAGGTCATGACCCTAAACAATATTCAAAAGGTTTTAGCCGTCGGTCGAAAACCTTGGGTACAAATACTAATGGCAACAATATTGTAACTTTGAAACCTTTTAACTTGAAAGATACTTAATGAAAAAAATATTTTATTATAGTGTTTTGGAAAGTTCTCGATGTATACTATAAGAATATGTAATGAAAAATGGGGGGTTCCATTTAAAAAATTCAAAGTGACCTTGTCCTGACCTTGACGACGCCGCTCGAGGTCAAACCAATAATATCATCTTATGTCCCCCTCGAAATCCCAAAACTTTTATTTGAAACATTTTTCCCTAAAATGCACTGTTCAAGAGATATTTGAGGTGATCGATTAAAATGGGACACCCTGTATACAATGTCTTAATGAATTGATATTATAGCGCACAAGGACATGTTTAATAATAGTTTCTTAAAAAACTACTATTACTTCTAATATTTTCAATTAAATTTTAGGTAATCCTACGTTATATAATATTTATAAAATTATACAAACCCACGCATCCTATGAAATATAAAGCCAGATTGGGTTTTCCTCCTATTACTCCAAGAGATTGTGAGATCTTAAATGATGCCTGAAAAAAAATTGTATTGTTTAACAATTTGTATTTTAAACCACAGATGATGATTTAGAATAACTAATAAGAAAATCATCAATAGAGATTGTTTAAAACTAAATAAAATTAAAATAAGCACATATAAAATAATAGATATGATGAACGCATGATATTTCATGTGCATATCTTAAAAAAACTTAACTTAAAAAAATAGTGGTATGAAACCGGTATTAAAAGTTCACATCGTTTTTTAAATAATAAAAATATTGTATTAATCGTAATTTTTAAGTATTACTATAATAACTAATATCGGTATCATACCGAAATATTGCATAATAGCATGATATGAGTACTACGGTTTTCGATGTTATCAATATAATAATATCGGTATTATACCAATATTATCACTATTATGTAATTGATTGTGTGTGTGTGTGTGCGTGTGTACAGCGTGTTCCGTAAGTCGAGGTCAATCGGTCCGGAGATGAATGAGGAAACCAAAAGCAAGAAAAAAAGTTGATTTAAACATAGGTCAAAAAATGCGTTGTTTTCGAGTTATCGCCATTCTTATGTTAAAATTTGAAATTGCTTTGCCTTCGAATTTTTTTTACAAAATTGAAACATAAGATGGTTTTTACGAGTTTCAAGACACAAATAAAGTCAAATAAAAGTTGCAGACTGCTTTAGCATTACCCAGGATGCATCGCGTGGAGGTACAGCCCGCTTAGCATCTCTTGGCAGAGATCAGGACCACACAGTTCGTCACTCCTGTGGTATTTAGTGACTCCAAACCCTCTCTGTCGTGTGTGTATATGTGTGTATGTGAATGTAAAAATTATATGAGGTGTTCGAAATGACCTCTTTCTGCATGCGCGCGCACACACACACACACACACACACACACACACACACACACACACACACACACACACATAACAGAGAGGATTTGAAGTTATTAAATACAGCGGAAATGACGGACCGCAGGGTCCTTATCTCTATGTGACACACACATACACACACACACTTAGGAACACGCGTGCCCGCGTAAAGTTTTATTTTTCTTCTGTTGTCGCCGTGGGCCCTCGCTATCGCAAAATCTCAATTGAAATGTTCAAATGATCATAACTCTGCGAAAAAAAATCGTAGAGACCTCGGCGACCTCGCATTGTTCTCGTCTCAGAAAGCCATATCGAATGAGCCCTCATTCGACTCCACATTCCATTTAAGATTTTTTGGCCCCTTTCTCCCGCCGCCTCCCGCAGGTGTGGAGAAGGGTGTTTTTGTGATTAAATAATAGACTTTGTGATCCCATTGTATCCCTATAAATTTCAATCCTATATTTCAAACCATTCAAAAATTATTTAGGTGACCTGCAACTTTTGGCGGGCACTGTATATATACAGGGTGTTTCTAAAAGATGGTACCAAATTTTAGGTGTATGTAGTACTCGTTAGAACAAACCAAAAAGTCTTAATAAACAGTACTTCGAAAACCTTTTATTTCTAAGTTATGAAGCATTTTTTTCTGTGAAAAATAGAAAATAACTAAAATTTACAATAAATGTTCAATGTGCCTTTCGTCCATTTCAACACACAATTCGACACGTCTTCTCATTGAAGATCGAATACGTTCAAAGATTCCGGATTTATTCCATATTTGTTGACAACAGTTTTCAATTTTCTGAGTCAATTTATCTATTGTATCAAATGGTGTGATATATACCATGCTCTTCAAGTGTCTCCATAGATAATAATCCAACGGATTTAAATCCGGTGAAGGGATTACAACAATCCCTGCGTAATTAGGTGGTCACATACGGGCGTCCGTGAATGAACTGACTAAGAGATTTGGAAACTGTTGTCAACAAATACGAAATAAACCTGGATTCTTTGACCTTCAATGACGAAACATGCCGAAATGTGTATTGACATAAGCTGAAAGCACATTGAACATTTATTGTAGATGTAATTTATATTTTATTTTTCACAGAAGAAAATGCTTTATAACTCAGAAATAAAAGGTTTTCGGAGTACTGTTCATTAAGAATGTTTGGTTTATTTTAACGCATACTATATACCCCTAAAATTTAGTACCACCTTTTGGGAACACTGTATATACAGGATGAGGAAAAAGTATGGAAACCCTAAAAAATCTCAAAAAATATAAGTTTTACAGAAAAATGTTCCAAATAAAAGTTGTAGGATTTAAAAAGGTCTATTCAATAATCTCATCAGTTTGACCCTGATTGCCGTCGTTAAGGTGAAGTCAAAGTCAACTTGAATTTTTTAAATGAAACACCCTATTTTTTATTGCATATTCTTATAGTCTCAATACCTTCTCAATACCTTTTCAAAGCACTATAATTTTATTCACTTTGAGTCAGCCGTTTCAAAGTTATTAGTATCGTACAGTAAGAAGTAATAGATACCTGCAAAATATTACCTGAAGTAATAGATAGACTACATACCTGCAAGGGGATTAAAAACCTCTCGTTCATTTACCATTTATTCGCTTCTTTTACCGGTTTTAAATTTAAACAATTTGAAAATTTAGATATGTTGTCTTTATATGTTATCCATTACAAATAACTTATATATTATTATTATTAATTATTTATTATTTTAAATATTATTACTTGGATTAAAATTCGCTTAAAATTAAATTTAAATTAATGTTTAGAATGTGATATTAAATTAAATTTTCTATTTAAAAAATTTGCATACTATATCAATATCATCAAAATAAATAAAAATAAATAAAAACACTCATTAAAAAAATATTATTGTTCACCACCGTGAGCGAACTTGGATCTTACGAATTATGAAGCAAGCACCTAACTCACGAAGCCAACTGCACTGGTTGGAAGTACAGTTACCGGGAAGGCTCATATGGCGTGCCGTGGTGCGCTTCGGATATGGCCAATTTTCACAAATTTATTACTCCGAAACTAAGGCCTATTCTATCAAACGCCGGGACACGTATCTTTTTTTTTTCATCTCCAGAATAATTAAAAAAATAGGGGTCGAAATCCCAGGGTAAGTCACCTGGTCCTCCCCTTGTTAGTCCCATGAGAACAGATGTGCATAATCCGTCTCTCACCGGACACCGAGAACAGAAGAACACTAACCGCAACTAGGTTCTTCAGCGTTCCCACCGAAAAACCGCTGACCAGTACCTTGTGAGAAGTACGGAGAAGGACCGGTGAGCGCGGATTCCTAATCTTTGCATCAGAAACGATCACAGTTTCCATTTTTCTTCATGAGTCTTTTTCCGAGAGTCACACAAGACGGTCAATCATATTCCGTCCTCGTATCAGCCTACTCTCATTTTAAATCTCTAATACGCGCTGACATTTTTTATAAGTCCCCATCCGGGAGTTTGCAACGACGGACGGATTTCGTTCTCGTGTGCCATCATTTTTACTGTTCCACTGAATTGTTCTCTCGAAATTCACGAGTGCAAAATCAAAACTAAGTAACGGTAACTTATCGTGCTAAGTACCCATCATTCGGGATACTAAATCTTCAGAGCCTCGGCCAAGGCCACGTCCCTCCCTGCCGCCTCGCGGACCAAGGGAACACTTAAAGCCCTTCTCTCGCTCTCGAGAGGTGCTGGATACTACAAATTATTTCCTTTCATCGACCACAGCGAACGTAAGCCGTAACCACTCACTTTGAATTTGGTTGGCCAATAAGTCCGTGCGGTTTTTCTCGATAGATGGCTTCAAAGCGCTCTGCTAAGCTTCATCTTCAGCCGAAAGTCTTGAAAGCGTATAGCCATTGACAGATCACATTTCAACGTGCATTTAAAAAATATACGTAAAGATTGTTTGTGTATCTTGTGTATTTTGTGTCAGTTGAAAATGGATAACCAGAATGAGCATTTACGGCATATTATGCTTTTTATTTTAAAAAAGGCAAAAACGCGGCGCAAACCTGTAAAAAGATTTGTGCAATATATTGGTGAAGATGCCATGAAAGAACGTGTGTGCCAAAAGTGGTTTGCGATATTTTGTTGCGAAAATTTTTCCATCAAAGACAAACCACGCTTAGACCGATCAAATGAGATCGACAGCGACAAATTGAAGGCGGTAATCGATACCAATCCACACTACACGACGTGGGAGATTGCAGACGTTTTCTAAATATCGAAATCGAGCATGAAAACCATCTACACTCATACAGCACAGCAACGTTGCAACAACATTGTAGCATCATTGTTTTGCAATATTGTGACATTGCAACAACGTTGCAAAATGTTGCTACAATGCTACTGCAACGTTGCAGCAACAATAAAATGTCCACTTGCGGCAATATAACAACGCAACTGTGCAGCAACATTGCAATGCAATATATATGTAATATTATTAATATGTTTTATTATACAAAGTAAAATCCCAGATAACACCTTTACAGGAATATTATACTAATAAATACTAAAAAATTATTAGTGATTATATATTACCAGTAATTCAGTAATTTTTTCGTCAGTACTTAATTTCTGGTGAATACTGGTAATACAATCACTATTAAATATTGATAGTAATCAAATTTTGAGAAGTATTGTGCGAATGTGAAAAATGAGAAAATCATAATATTTAAAAAAATATATTTATAATTCCTAATTTTCTTATGTCTCATAAACTACTAGGTATCAAAGATTGTCAATACACACTCCAAACTTTTGTGAATCCTTTCCTCAATAATTTCGATCACAAGCAGTATCTACCAATCACCCATCTATGTCCTGACTCCGTTGAAGTGTTGCTTAACCTGACGATCGAGCGGCACGCGACGATTCCCAATGACTCCAACGATATTTTTACGATTTGTGTTTATATAATTTATATATTTTTAATTTGTGTTTATATAATATTATAACATACCTAAGCATTAAATAATAGTTATATAACTTTTACTTGATGTTTGCTGGATAATTTACTGATAGTTATTGAAACAACGCAACAACATTGGATATGCGATGAATATTAATGTAATGTAGTGAGCCAGTGATAATTACTTTTAGATTTTTAACAGAATGTTATAATAATGTTTAACATAATGATTAATCCAAACCAAAAAAATAAAAAAATTCAAGAAAATCCAAACTAAACAAATCAAATTACTAAATTTTGAAGAAAACTCTTATAAAAATACTATTTGAAAAATACTATTTGAATACTATTAGTGTTGTTTCATCAAATGATATGGTTTCCTTGAACGAAATAAACGTTTTTATTTTTATCATTTCAAAAAATGATATTTCGTTTAAGAATATAATATTTTAATGAAATGAAAAACCACAAAATTAAACAAGTACGAATATTAAATCTAAATAAAGTATTTTCTCCGAGAAAACGGTATAAGAAGTTTAAGAAATATGTAATAAGACAAATTCTAGTATTAATGACTGCCACTAACAAGTACTATTCTGAGTACTATTCTATAAGCACTATTGATGTGAAATATTACTAAATTTGAAATACAAGTAACAAAAATAACTAGTAAATAAATAAAAAATATTATATTATATTCGACATATTTTTGAAATAGTGCTGCAATATTGCTAAAGTAATATTGCAAATTAACCCTTAGCTGTCCCACCTTCCGGGAAAAACAGAACTGTCCCATGGGGTCTATCTGACCCCACGTCAAAAATATTGTCGTAGCTTTGAAAGTAATGATGATATTTATATTAAAAAAATACTTGTTAATATCTTAGATATTGGAGAACAAATGCTAATTGGTTTTGTAGGCAAAAACAAAAATTTTAATATAAAAAAAAAATATTGAAAAAAAAAAGTTAAAAAATGACTTTTTTCAGTCAAATACTCATAGCTGACTCAATTTTCATCGAAAAAAAAAAAAAATAGTTCCATACTCGGGAGATATGTTGTTTAAACGTAAAATAATTTTTTTTTTGGAGCTATTCAAAAAGTGTATTTATTTTAAGGTTTGAATGCTGAGAAAATTGTGTTTTTTAGGTATAACGAAAACCACATTGAATTTTAATGAAAAAATGAATTTATTTCGGCATAAAAACACTTAAAAAATTACAGAATGTTTATTTTATTATAAAAAAGTAAAAGAAAAATTTAAATTACAAATTTGCGAACTATTTTACTCCTGCCTACCCCCACAATCAATGCAAAAATACATGCGATGATTATTACACATTGGACGATAGCACGATAAGCATTGTATTGTCGTTTTAGTATCTTTATGTCTGGGACACAGATCACAGCGCTTACGAGAAGGTAAATTTTGATCTTCAGATGCTTCTTTCCGCAATTCATCGATCCCAAGTATCATTGCTATACCAGCTTTCAGACTTGCGAAGTGAAACCATGCAATACCTTTCTTGAAGATAGGGCTTGAGAAACATTTTTAATCGAGAAAGGCACTCTTGGACAGATGTTACTGTCAAATGTTACACACCAAAAAATTCGTAATCTCAGAAATGTTTACTTACATTTTTTTTTTAATTTTAGTACCCAAAAACACTTTTAAAAAATCGGAGCGCACACACAAAAAATTAACACACCTGTCCCACGGGGTCACAGTGACCCCACAAATTTTAACGTCGACTTTGCGCGCTTGCCTACAGTAGACTAAGGCAACTAAAATTATACTCATCGTTTTAATCGTTAGGACCTCCAACTGACAACAGATGGCGTCACATAGACCATTTTTAAATTTTGGGCTGATTTACAGAAATTTAAATATCTCTGGGGTCAATTTGACCCCGGAGGGACAGCTAAGGGTTAATGTCCCAGATAGCCAAACCTGCGCGAATAGATTTCGAGCAGAGCTTGCTATCAACTTTTGATGCCAAATAGATAACAAATTTGATGCAGGATTTGTTATATCAAATCTTGCTGCCAAATTGCCGCCAGATTTACGGCAGAGCTTGTTGTCGGATAATTGCTGCAGATTTACAGCAAAAACCGCGCAGAGCTTGTAGCGATTTGACGGCAGATTGGCAGTAGAAACCACGCAGACCTTGTTGCGCTGCAAGCTTTGCGCGTTTTTTGCTGCAAATTTGGCACTAATTGTCCGACAGCAAGATCTGTCGCCAAAACCGTAGCCTAATGTAGACACAAATGGCTATGGTTTTGCTGTGGGTTTTTGATCAAATTTGCTGCCAATCTGCACGCAATCTGCGCTCAATTTGCTTACTGGGGTCACTGCAATGTCTCTGCAACATTGCACTGCAATATGCAATCTTGCAACGTTGTAGCAATGTTCTGTGCAAGTTTCTGTGCTGTATGGGCATCTTGGTTATGTTAGCGCCTCGATGTTTGGGTTCCGCACAAACTGAGCAAAGCTCATTTAATCCAACGCACTTCCACTAGCGATTCACTTGGAAAACGTGAGAAAAGTGATCCATTTCTGAAGCGTATAGTAACTGGCAACAAAAAATGAATCATCTACAATAACATCAAACGCAAAAGATCGTGGGGGCAGCGCAGCAAACCGCCACAAACTACTTCGAAGGCAAGGCTTCACCCGAACAACATCATGCTCTCAATTTGGTGAGATTGGAAAGGTGTCGTGGAAGGGTCTACGAACTACTTCCGAAGAACAGAACAATCAATTCAGATGTGTACTGTAGTCAGTTGGATAAATTGAATGCAGCGATCCACGAGAAGCGTCCAGAATTGGTGAATCGTGGAGGCGTCGTCTTTCACCATGACAACACTAGGCCACACACATCTTTATAAATCCGGCAAAAATTATTGGCGCTAGGCTGGAATGTCTTACCACATCCTCCGTATTCTCCAGATATTGCACCTTCAGATTACCATCTGTTTCGCTCCCTTCAGAATTCCTTGAATGGAAAGCACTTCGTTTCTGAGGAAGCTGTCAACACTTGAAACAGTTTTTTGCCGAGAAAGACAGGAAGTTCTTTGAACGAAGAATTATGAAGCTGTCCAAAATATGGCAAAAGATAGCAAATAACAACTGTTAATACATAATTGATTAAAGTTATTACCTTCTATAAAAATAATCATCGATCATTTATAAGTAAAAAACCGCACGGACTTATTGGCTAACCCAATACTTAGACCTAAGCGATTAGATGCATACCGCTCGCGAATACCGTCGCGTGCATTCCCGTTGCCATCTCGGAGATACTCCCAGTTAGTGTACCGAGCGTCTATTAATAAATTCCCTTTTCTGTTATTTCTAATTACCACATTTTTCTTTCGTAACCTCTTCTTACTCACTCTTCTATTTCGTTGATCCCGTGTGAAAACACCAGTCTGTAAGGGCTAGCTCTTACAGAAATGTAGCTCGACTACGAAAATAACTCAGCACGACGAAGCCACTCCCGTAGTGCGTGTCGCGAAACCTCGCGGGGACGTGACAATATATTCAACATTGCAGCTATATCTTGTAATCAATGTTGAAAAATCAACATAACTTTCATGCAAAAAAAACATCCGCATTCCTATCTTCAACATATTACCAACGTTGCAACATATTACCAACGTTTTTTCAACGTTTTGTGCTGAATGAGCATATTTATCATTGTTATGTTAGCACTGTTCTATACGAATGTTTAGAAGATTAAAGGTTAAAATTTATATATATACATATTGTTACGTGCGTCGCCTGATCTCGATCGCGGGAGTCGATCGGCTCCGGTCAGCTGTTTGCTGCGGCAACGAAGTGTAAACGGATCAGCTGTTTGTCACGGCAACGAAGTGTTACAGTTTGAAAGAGATTGCGCTTGACAGCGGATGTGTTTATTGATTTCTCTGGATTTTCTTAAAACGATCCGCTTGTATATAATTTGAAATAGAGTTCTTATTTGTTCCGCGAAACTTCGTGTTGTTCTTATTTCCGCGTTACACACGTACGTAACATTTTGGAGACTCGTCCGGGATCTGATTGTTCGTGATCCGACGTTCTAAGATACGCGATCGAGCCAAAAATCGAACGAATTCGGTGGAACGCGAGTGAGTGGTTTAGTGCGCAGTGTCACAGAGAACTTCCTTAAAAATGTCGATGGCACACTCCCCTGTGAGGACTCGCTCTCAAGCCATGACATCGACTCCGGCGGAGAATGCTTTGGAAGCTGTGCTGTTGCAGCTGCAACAACTGCGCGAGGAGCGACGGCAGGAAAGTCAGGAACAGCAACGTTTCCGCAATGAGATGGAGGCTCGTCTTAAGGAACGCGATGTTGTCCTGAATCGTCTGGAGCAGCGACTTTCACAGCTAAGTCCTTCCGAAAATGCTATTTCGTGCGAGAACGAGAGAGGCGCGATTCGTGAATCATGTGAGTCGTACGCGGGGACGGCGACAAACGGGGACGGGCGAACGGTTTCAGTGTTAAAACTAAAACCGGATATTTTCGACGGAACAGCTCCGTTACGCGAATTTTTGTCTCAATTTTTATTAATTGCGAATGCAAATCGATGGTCAGAAACGGAGAGGGCAGTGATACTGGCTTCATGTCTTCGGGGAAAGGCGCGTTTGTTACTCGATTCGTACGACGATGAAAACGGTACTCTCACTTTTGTGGATCTTCGATCGAAATTGGAGTTGCGTTTCGGCGAAAGCGAACTCACACAGAATTTTTATTCTCAATTTATTAATCGAAAGCAATATTCGGGAGAGGATTTTGCGTCGGTCGGTGCGGATTTGGAGCGCTTAGCACGAAAAGCGTATCCTGAGTGCTTGCTTGAGGTGCGTGAAAAAATCGCTTGTTCTCAGTTTATTGCTGCTTTGTATGATGGGTTTGTAAAACGCTCTCTTCAAGTGGAGGGAATAAGTTCGCTTCGTGTGGCGATTGAGTGTGCGAAAACATTGAAATTAATAAATCAGAGTAGTTTTCTAGAAAGAAAAGAAGTAATGTCAAATTTTCATATCGACCGCAGTCATGGCGAAATTTTGAAACGGGCACGGGGAACGGAGAAAAGAAGTTTTGTTGAAAAAGAAAAAGGGAAAGTGTGGAAGGTTAAAGAATGTTGGTAATGTGGTGCTACCGGACATTTCTGTTCTGAGTGTCCGACGTTGAAAAGGACGGAAAACTAAATTTTGTCGGGTTGATCGGGGCCAGCTCGGCAGAAAAAGCTCAGACCCCGGTTTGTGCGTGCGGCCCCGCTGATCTCGTGTGTCGTCTTGGAGGGATAGGTACAGTCGCGCGCGGACGTTTTTGTGTAAAAGGAAGTTTAAATGATAAGCTGTGCATTTTTAAGATAGATACGGGCTCGGACGTGTCGGTGTTAAGTGCCAAAATGGCGATTTCTTTGAAGCAAAAACCAATAATTTCTTGCAATTTAAGGTATCCTACGGGAGAAAAAATATCTGTAATTTCTCAGGTTTTCGCCACAGTATCTATAGAAAAAATAAATATTGATTTGCCGTTCTATGTTGCGGAAATTAGTGACGAATGTATTCTTGGAGAAGATTTTCTCTCCAAAACCGGAATTTTCGACGGTTTTCTTGAAAAAGCCTTCGTTTTGACGAAAGGTGAAATAATAAAGGAGAACGAGTTGATTTGTTCTCGGATAGAGAACTGCTCCGCTAAACTCCCTGTTTCACTTTCCCGAATTTTCGAGGAGAGTTCTCGAAATTTGAATACTTTTGAAAAACAAATATTCTCTGATTTTTTATTAAAGTTTGTGAATATATTCTCTGAAGACATTGTTGCCGGAAATTGTAATATTTTGCGTCATAGTATAAAATTGTGTGATTCTCGTCCTATTAAACAGGTACCTCGTCGAATTCCTTTACATTTGCGATTCGAGGTGAACAAAATTTTGGAAGAAATGAAATCTCAAGGGGTGATAGAGGATTTAACAGTCCTTGGACTTCTCCAGCAGTTTTGGTTAAAAAAAAAGATGGAACTATAAGATTTTGTGTTGATTTTCGAAAGTTAAATGTTGTCACAATAAAAGATTCCTATCCGCTTCCAAGGATAGACAGTATTTTAGACTGTTTAGTAGGAAATTCTTGGTTTTGTACTCTTGATTTAAAAAGTGGATATTGGCAGGTGAGTTTAGATCAAAAGGATCGAGAGAAAACTGCTTTTTCTATTGGTGACGGTCTTTGGCAATTCACTGTTATGCCTTTTGGTCTTTACAACGCCCCTGCAACTTTTGAACGTCTTATGGAAAAAGTTCTAAAAGGATTAATTTCAAAAATTTGTTTTGTGTATTTGGATGATGTAATTGTTTTCGGAAAAAATTTCAAAGAAATAATGGTAAATTTAAACAAAGTTTTTCAACGTTTGCAGGATGCAAATTTAAAAGTCAATTCTAGTAAATGCGTTTTTTTGAAAAGAGAAGTTAAATACCTCGGTCATGTTGTATCCGCAGAAGGAGTAGCAACTGACTTTGAAAAGATTTCTTCCGTTAAAAATTGGCCGCTTCCAAGAACACGAAAGCAGTTACGAAGTTTCCTTGGTTTCTTATTATAGAAGGTTTATCAAAGGTTTTGCTAATTTGGCTAAACCTTTATATCAATTAACAAAGAAAAATTGCAAATTTGTTTGGTCTTTTGATTGTCAAAAGGCATTTGAAGAATTAAAGCGTGTTATGATTTTTCCTCCAATTTTATCTTTTCCCTCGGGAGAGGGACAGTTTGTTTTAGATACCGATGCCTCGAATCATGGCATCGGGGCAGTACTTTCTCAATTTCAGGGAAAAGAGGAGAAAGTGATTGCCTATTACAGTCGAGTATTCAATAAAACCGAACGAAATTATTGTGTTACTCGGCGAGAATTGTTGGCTGTCGTAGATTCTGTAAGATTTTTTCATCATTATCTTTATGGACGAAAGTTTTTCGTGAGAACGGATCATGTCTCTCTCCGTTGGTTGATGTCTTTTCGAGATCTTGAGGGACAATTGGCAAGGTGGTTGGAGCGTTTGCAACAATATGATTTCGATGTTCATTATCGAAGTGGGAAAGCCCATGGCAATGCAGACGGGTTATCTAGGCGTCCCTGTTTGCAAAAATTTTGTCGTTATTGTTCAAAGATAGAGGAAAATGAAAAATTTTCCAGAGAAAAGGCTCTTGGACGGATTATTCTTGTGAAAGGAAATCCTCAAGAGTGGCGTTCAGCACAGCTTCAAGATCCAATTATTTCACAAATAATTCAAGCCAAGGAGGCCGGAAGACGTCCAGAATGGCAAGAGATTGCTTCTGGAGAAACTTCTTTGAAAATTTATTGTTTTCATTGGGAGATGTTGATATTGGACAATGGTGTCCTTTATAAAAAATGGATTTCACCTAATTTATGCAAAATTATTTTACAGGTCGTAGTTCCTCAACAGAGAATACAAGAAATTTTGAGAGAGGCTCATGATACGCCTACAGGAGGACATTTTGGGGTAAATAAAACCCTCCAAAAAATTAGGAAATGTTTTTATTGGGCTACTTGCAAAAGGGACGTCGAGAAATGGTGTGCTACATGCAAAATTTGCGTTGCTAAAAAGGGTCCTGTCGGAAAGGGAAAATCTTCTCTGCAAATTTATAATTTTGGCGCTCCTTTTGAAAGAATACAGGTGGACATTCTAAGTCCCTTGCCAGTTTCTTTATCAGGGAACAAATATCTATTAGTAGTCGTGGACTGTTTTACGAAATGGGCTGAAGCTATTTCTCTAAAAAACAAAAGGGCAAATACGGTGGTGAAAGCTTTAATGGATCAGGTGTTTTCTTGTCACGGAATTCCCTTGGAGTTACATACGGATCAAGGAAGGAATTTTGAGTCTCAGCTGTTTCGGGACATTGATGGGAATCAGAAAAACGCGAACAACTCCTCTTCACCCACAATCAGATGGGCAGGTTGAACGTCAACATCGTACCATTTTAGATTATTTAGCAAAATTTATTTGTGAAAATCAAAGGAATTGGAATCGATGGATTCCCTTGTATTTAATGGCTATTCGTTCTTCAAAACAAGAATCTACAAGATTGACTCCAGCAGAAATGTATCTTGGTCAAGATCTTCGTTTGCCTTTGGATCTTCTCAGAGGATGCCCTCCTTCGGAGATGCAAAAGGAGGGAGAAAGAAATAACTTTGTTTCCGGGCTTAGAGAAAAATTGGATATAGTTCATCATTTCGCTCGACAACAGCTTCAGATCAGTTCCAGGAATGCGAAGTCCTGGTATGACCGTCGGGCTAGACGAGTTCTCTTCGAGCCGGAACAAAAAATCTGGTTCTATAATCCCCGCTGAGTTGTAGGAAAGTCTCCAAAATTACAAAGTCCATGGGAGGGACCATGGAAAATAGTAAAAAAGCTTAATTATGTATTGTTTTGCATTCAGAAATC